>NC_067138.1:50497657-51097657 GCF_903995435.1 Acomys russatus | reverse complement strand
TAGCCTGGCTGTCTTGGACTTGCTTTGTAGACCAGGCTGGTCTCAAACTCATAGAGATCTGCCTGCTTCTGCCTACTGAGTGCTGGGATTAAAGGTGTGAGACACCATGGCCTGGCTCTATCTTTTATCACTCTTAACAATGATATGGGATATGTCTCTAGAGAATTTTATTACGATCAGTAATCTTGCTTTCTTTTTTTTACACGTAGACATCCAGTTAGACCAGCACCATTTGGATGCTATCCCTTTTCCATTGAATAGATTTGCCTTCTTTGTCAAAAATCAAGTGACCATATGTGTGTGGGTTCATTTCTGGGTCTTCAATTTGATTCCACTGATCAACCAGCCTATTGCTGTGCCAGTACCATGCTGCTTTAATTTCTGTTGCTTGATAGTACCGCTTGAGATCAGGTATGGAGATTTTCAGGAGGATATTTTATTAAATAAGATTGTTTTAGATATTGTGGGTTTTTTTTTTTTCATATGAAGCTGAGAATTGAACTTTCAATGTCCTTAAAAACTGTGTAGGTATTTTGATAGAGATTGTGTTGAATCTGTAAATTGCTTTTGGTAAGATGGTCATTTTTACGATGTTAATTCTCCTGATCAACGAGCAAGGAAGATCATTCCATCTTCTTATGTCATCTTCAATCTCTTCAGAATTTTGAAAATTTTTTCAAACAAATCTTTTCCTTGCTTAGAGTAATTTCCTTGGTTAGAGTAATTTCTAAATATTTTATATTGCTTATGGCTAACGTGAAGGGTGTAGTTTTCCTTATTTCTTCCTCTGCATAATTGTCATTTGTTTATAGGAAGGCTACTGACTTTTTTGAGTTAATTTTGTATCCAGCCAATTTGCTGAAGATGTTTATCACCCATATTTGTTACCATGCACAAAACTCTAGTCCAAATGCATCAAAGACCTCAACATAAAACCAGAGACACTAAATCAGTTAGAAAAAAAAATGGGGAAGAGCCTGGAACACATTGGCACAGGAGACAACTTCCTGAACAGAACACCAACAGCCCAGGTCTTAGGCCAACAATTAATAAACAGGACCTCATGAGGCTGAGAAGCTTCTGTAAGGCAGGAGACACTGTCAACAGAACAAAGCAACAGCCTACAGACTGGGAAAAGATCTTCACTAACCCTACATCTGACAAAGGTCTAATATCCAAAATATATAAAGAACTCAAGAAATTAAACACCATCAAACCAAATAACCCAATTGAGAAATGGGGCTCAGAACTAAACAGAATTCTCAACAGAGGAATATCGAATGGCTGAGAAACATTTAAAGAAATGTTAACGTCTTTAATCATCAGGGAAATGCAAATCTTAGGAAACAGACCAAATTTCCTTCTCCCTCTAGCTTTTTCAGATACTTAGAGAAGTCAGCAGAAAATATAATTTTGAAACATGAGATTTAAAAAAGTATTTTACTAATTTATTTATATTACATCTCAATTTTAGCCCATCCCTTGTATCTTCCCATTCCTCCCTCCCTCCTGCTTTCCCCCTACTCCCCTCCCCTATGTCTGTGACTGAGGGGGACCTACTCCCCCTGTGTATGCTCATAGGGTATCAAGTCTCTTCTTGATAACCTGCTATCCTTCCTCTGAGTGCCAGCAGGCCTCCCCATTAAGGGGATGTGGTCAAAAATGGGATACCAGAGTTTTCATGAAAGTCAGACCCCACTCTCCACTCAACGGTGGAGAATGTTCTGTCCATTGAAACATGAGATTTATTAGAAAGAATTGGATGTGATCATTGCAAACATTTTTGTAACTAGTCACAAAGTAATAAATAAAAAAAAAAGCAACTCACCATCCCACCATAGTTCTACTAAAAACAACAAAAGCCAAAAACGGCATTTTATATAATTTTCTCTTTGTTTTGCTTATTTTAATTGGTTTTTATTCTAATGTGAATTTCACTAAATGCATTTACAAATGTCCTGCCATTGCGTTTGATTGACTCAGTAAGTAAATAAATTATTTTATCCAACTTTTTACTCTAGATATACTTAACTTTAGCATGGAACCTAATTTATATATTTTTCATAAAGCAAGACATATAATATAATTAATTTAATTAATATAAATGAGAATCCATAGGTGTATATGTTGGAATATGAACTAATTTTGATCAAAAGATTTACAGTTTAATTCCATTTTTCTGTATACACATCAATCTAATATTTTCAGAATGCTGTCTTGAAAGCAACATCAAGTAACACCTATCCATAGTTCTGATCATGTCTCTAGACTCCTGTGCATCCACTGGTTTCCTCAGTACCCTAGCTTATTTGAATTTGGTTTCACCGTGTACTTCCTGTGTACACTAGATTGCAAGTCTACACATCAAGAACTTTTATTTAATTTTAATTGTTCTTCTCCTTTCTTCCAATCAATCAACCCTATTACGCTTGGAAGTTTTTTGTACATGTTTGAAATTTATTACATGTGTTTATAATTGTCATAAATTTTGCCCCCAGTTCTCTTGTACAATATTCCATATATTCATACACATGTGATAGCTACTTAAATTCTAAAATGATAGTCAACTTTTAAAAATTGATTGATATAGCATATGAAGCATAAGCACATTCAAATTCTGTTACTGACTTTTGCATATCATTTGAAATTATGTTCATCTTATTTTGGCTGAGTGACAACATCTGTCAATTTATTTTAAGTAGATTAAGAAACAAGCTAGGTAATATATGTAACAAAATCACAAATGTAGTTAGCAGTCTTAATGTTTATTAATAAGCATATTACCAATTCATACATAAACACCAATTTCAACATGGATCGTTCTATGATTCCACAGCATCAATACGGTGCTCCTGGGTAACCCTCCAATCTTGTTTCCACTTATGTCACTTACAATGCATTGGATTTATGCCTTTACATAGCACTATATTATAAATTTCCCTAGAGTATCAGTGCATATATTTATGAATTTAACATGACTCATGGTACAAAGTGAGCATCCAATAAATATTTGTTAAACACAATTTCACATTTACCAAGTGATCAAGAGGTTTTGAGACATCCTATTAATATACAAAAAGATGAATCAATGAATAAATATGTAAGTCAATTAACACATATTAAAACTGTTTGTGACAGGTACCATACTAGATGCATACCAAAGGAAATACTCATGATTTTGTGAAGTGATTATTGTCATCTGTGATTTACAGATAAAATTCATGAGACTAAAAAAGCTTACAGCACCTGACGATGTTGTCTGTAATAGTTAAAAAGTTATACTCCCGGTTTCCACCCTAAACTAAAATCTCAGAACATGAAAAATATCGAAATATAGGAGTGATGGCAAGTGACTATATCCCAGTGTTTAAGATGCATTTAGGCAAAAGTATCACAAATTCAAGGCTACTCTGAGCTACACAGAGAAACCTAATCTCCAAAACTTGAAGAAACAAAACTGAGTTATGTGTTAACGCCAAGCTTTTAGAAAAACTTGTCAATCCCTTTCTATGACTGATCCCAAAATTTGACCCAAAGTTTAAATATAGTCTTCACAAGGCCTGTGCATTCTGTGAGCACACATACAGTTATGTTCCTACACAGTTCTCGGACACACATCCTTCGATTTTATAATGACCACGGAAAAATTCCTTAGTGGGGAAGGACTAAAATATACTGGTTTGGATGATGATTTACCTGTTACTCATGATATTTCATTAAATGATCCTTCCTGTTTTACTATAATTTACTCAGCATCAAGCTGTTTATAAAATGAATGCCAAAGCTGATGATATGAAAAACACAAGTTGAACTGTGTTTCATAAATATAATATAACTAATTAATTTGTTACCAGTTTTTCCAAATGTAATGAAGCTAAGTGTTACTTGGCTAAGCTAATCAATATGTAAGTGGTTGTCCCAGTAAAATAAAACACTTGATTTCTAAGACTCTTTTATTCATACAAAAGAAATAAATTAATTTTGATATCCTACTATTTGTTATCACAGAAATATGCTTAATAAGGCTTAATTGAATGTTAATATTAATTAATTAGCAAAAATTATTTAAATGTTCTTATTTTTTACAACATATCTCCTTTGTGTTTCTTCTTTCCAACCCATACATCTCTTTCTGCTTTCCTTTATATTCATGGGCTCTTTTTCATCAACTGTTATTGCATGCATATATATATATATATATATTTGCATATACATATATATTTCCAAATGTAAACTGTTGAGTTCATATAAAATCACTTGAATATATATTTTCAGGGTTGAAAGTTTAGAACAGGACTACAAACTAAATGTGTTCTTTCCTGAGGGAAACTATCTTTCTCATTCCCAGCTTTCCTCTGGCTATAATTCTTGTGTATGGTTATGTCCTCAAAGATTTAAAAAAATTTTTGCAATGGAGGTGGTTGTACTTGCTGGCCTAAAACAATCATTCACAGCATGAAAATTCTATGTTTTTTTTCTTGTTGTTGTTTTTGTTTTTTGTTTTATTTTGTTTTGTATTTTGATAAAGGGATGCATAAGAGTATTGTGTAATTCTAGTGGTGGTTTCTGTACACCCCTCTCCCATATGTGGTTCCAATCCTTGTTCTGGAAAATCTCCTGTCTTAATGTTGTGTAAAAACTGCTGCCTGGTATGCCAATTATCCATTCATAAGTCAATAAAGCTGCTACCAGTCAGTTGCTAAGCAGAGGAAAGAGTAGGGCTGAGCTTCCTGCCTGCTAAGGGAGGAGGAGTTAGAGGATGAAGTAGGGGACTCAGCCAAGGCAAGCTGTTCAGAAAAGAGCAGGAGAGTGAACTCAGCAAGGAAAGCTATAAAGTGCAAGTATCACTGGGATGTAAGCTGGGTGGAAGCCAAATTAGCTTAGAGGGTTAAGAACAGAGTAATAACTGCTCAGTTATTGTGTTATGAAGCTTATTATTAAAGAAATATAAAAATGTGTCAATATTTGTGTAATAGCAGGGTTAGAGAGAAACTGAGAAACAAACACAATTTTGTAAAAATAACATTAACAAGGGTTTCTTTGTGGAGCCTTGGCTATTCTAAAACTGGTTTTGTAGACCAGGCTGGCCTCAAACTCACAGAGATCCACCTGCCTTTGCCCCTCATGTGCTGGGATTAAAGGCATGCTCTACCACTGCCTAGCACGAAAATTCTATATTTTAGTTCTTGTGGATAATTTATGTTAAAAAGAAAGAAAATCAAAAACTTTAAACAACTATATGGAAAGTGTGCTCTTACAAGAATCTTATAGAATGCTATGTTCAGTTTGTTGAATAAAATAGGCCCATTTTTGTCACTTTGTGTTCCATCCTATGATGCCAGCCACTGCACTGGAAGTGCATGCAGGTCCAGGCACTTCTGTTTCTGGTCAATGTCTCAGGTTCCATTTTTCTCAAGAAAGTGAAGGTGTGGAAATGAGTTTTCTACCTGGTTTAACAATTAGCCCTTTTTAATGAGATTGCCAGTACCAGATGGCAATGGAAACTTGGACACTACAAAGCCAGTGATGATATCAGTGTTACATCCCCTTGGTTAAGTCACCATGCTAACTGGAGAGGATGCAGATGGAACTCCTGCCTGATCAGTTCACTGCTTGAATGCATGTCCAGCCTCTGCTTCATTGGTGGTTAGCTTCCTCTTTAGCTGTGACCAAGACAGTTATGGCTACAACCAACCCCTGAAGATCCAGCAGGAAGGAGGGGAGCCTGTCATTCTCCAGAATAAATGACAAGTCCCAGGCTGTCATGGTGTAGGAATGGAGTTAGAGACACATGTTCATTTTGTTAATCAGGGATATTATGAACCTTGGACAGTGGGAGGGGTTTCGATGGTGAATGGGTTTGATTCGCTGGGGCTAGAAATGCCAGCAATACCTCATTTACATGCAATAACACACTCCTATCATAAGAGGGGGAATTCAGTTTTTAATTATCCTATGGGTGAAGGAAAAAACCCAGGTGCAATTAAAGGCCATTTGCTCAAAGCCAAGCCACCAAAACATCTCATTAGCATAAGTTGGGTGTTTCTAAGCATCCTCAGATGCAAATTGAAAAGATTTCTTATCAGGCTAGGGTCAGGCCTATAATTTTCTCTAAGCACTATGTGTCTCTTCTTAGAAGTCAGATATTTCCGCAGATCAACGGAGAGAAGAGGAAACTCAGAAGGGAGTCCATCATTTTAGCATGGAGCTCAGGGGTTATACAGTGAAGCCAGATTTTGAATTTACCAGGATGGTCCAACACATTTTCAACTTATTTGACTTTGATTTGCCTTTGAAAGTTTCTTTCTACATGTTTCCCCTTCCTCAAGTCTGAGATGTCACCAATTATACTTCCTGTTGAATGATAAATCTTCCCTTATTTTCAAATGACCTCTGGGACTATGTTTTCAAATAACCTAATCTGGGAAGATTAAGGCAACACCAGTTTCCAAAGCCTTCTATAGATGCTGAAGAGATGGCACACCTCCCTTGTATAGACCTTTAGTTTCTATACCTTGCTCTTGGATTCTTGCAAAGACCTACTAGCTCCCAGGACCTCTTCATAAAGCCCCATTTATTTCTTAGTTCTATGACAATGGAACTACTATAGTTCTTACACAGAAGGGATTCTCCAGTGATAATGTCTTGTAGTCATGGAAATCGTGAGCCTTGAAGTCACATGTGCTCTTCAACCTACAGGTTGCATGCAGTTTCAGTCCTAATTTTCTTTTGAATACATACATTCTACATTTCTCCTTAAGTTACCTAGTTTCATTTGTGCTGTGTCCCAGCATGGTGTAATTCCTTGAAAGAGCCTGTGTGGTCTGCAACTGTGCAAACCCTCCTGACATGCATCAGTTCATCTTGGTCCAAAGAAACTCAGGTGGAGTTTATTGAAGCCTTAGCAGACAAAACTGCCTTTTGAGTCTTCAGCAAATATTTGAAAGCATACGATATTGAAAATACTTGGCTACACAGTCTAAGCTTTTTAATTTTAAAATATAAGTGGCTCTATTCTGAAAACATTACATCAGAAAGAAAAGTAATAGGTAAAATCTGAGTGGAGAAGAGTCTAAACCATATACAGGATACTAACTACTACGTCTTTTTGAAAGAAGAGAGAAAAGGATGATTCCACTTCCCACTCAGAAGTCAGTACAAAGACACACAGGAGTTAGAATGCATCAATCATGGATAAAACAGCACTGCTTAAAATATTGAACCACTTAGATGTGAGCAAGAAAAAAGTGGTGTCTATACCTCATTGCCTGTCTTCTGCTGACCTAAAGTGCCTCATCTTAACAAGGTGTGTCTACTTTCATTTACTGTCTTTTAGGCAAGTCCATCTGATTAGTTCTGTCCATGAAACCCAAGAAGAAGCAGTGCATGTCTCCTGATGGCAATGACATTGCAAAGGTCTGCATATCTGTACACTTCTGCTTTATTTTTTTTTAAGCCCCGGCTATCCTGGTATTCAATATGTAGATCAGGCTGGCCTTGAACTCACAAAAGGTAGATATGCTACTGCCTCTGGAGAACTGGAAGAAAAATGCAAGTGCCACCATGCTCTACCCTAGGCCTTCTTCTCTCTCTTCCTCTTCCTCCTCTTCTTCCTCTTCCCCTTCCCCCTCCTCTTCTTCTCCTTCTCCTCCCCCTTTCCCCTTCCCCTTCTTCTTCTTCTTCTTCTTCTTCTTCTTCTTCTTCTTCTTCTTCTTCTTCTTCTTCTTCTTCTTCTGCTGCTGCTGCTTCTTCTTGTTTGTCAAGACAGAGTTTCTCTGTGTGATAGTCCTGGCTGTCCTGGACTCATTTTATAGACCAGGCTGGCCTCAAAGTTAGACATTTGCCTGCCTCTACTTCCCTGAGTGCTGGGATGAAGGCATGTGCACTACCACCTAGACCTCCATATTCTTCTTAAGTGGCTCTTTAGTTTGTTGTACTTTTCTTCAGATACCAGAACATAGTAACACAGCACTGAAGCCTTGAGGCACTAAGCATTGAGGGAGAAGAGTGCTGCGCACTGGTGTCATTCATACTTGCAATTAATAATCTCCTAAAAATCAGCACACCACATCTTGAGTAACAGAGACATCTAGATTGTAAGTCACAGAGTGTATCCTTTCTTATTAGGGCTAATCTGCCCATATAGAAAACACTCATATTAGAGTACAAAAACAAGAGTAAATAAAAGTAAAATTTTCTTCAAAATTAAGTTGTTATAAGCACTAATTAACAGGATGCTTTCTTTACCAACAGAATCTTCCTCTTTCCCAAGGAGAATTCACCAGCTTCAATATGAGGAAAGCACATACTGAGCAGCTGACAGCCAGGCCAAATATTTACTGACAGATGTATGTTTGCAGCTACTCTATAGAATTGACCTGTGGTCATACTGATGACACAGATCTGTTTTATACTTTTGAAACAGAAAAATAAACATTATAAGGCATGCTACAATTCCTGTTTCCTTTTTAGATTTGTTTTCCTTTTTAGATTTGTCACCATTAAATTAGCATTCTTCTTAGCATATGTGGTTTTTACAGAAAAACGGAAGTTTACATTTATTTTTTTCTGTTTAATCCAAGTACTATAGAGAGACCTAGTCCCAGACTGCCATTTGTATAGGTATCTAAAGTAGCAGAGGAAAGTAAGAACTAGTAGGCAAAAGAACCCATCCTCAAAGACTAACCCATGAGATCCTGAGTTGGAGGCTACCCTGTGCTATATAATGAGAACTCATTCCATAAAGCCAAATAGAATGAAATAAAATAAAATGTTTGACAGTCTAGTAAGTGTCAAGATGATGTTCTCACTGGCTGGTGCTTTGGATGCGAGGAGCACAGGAGGAACGCCAGCGGCAATGTGTGTCCCCAAAGCTGGGTGGCAAGACGCTGAAAACTGTTCAGCTGAGTGTGAATGGGCTCGCTCAGCTCCGTGGGAATGCTTTCAGGTTCATCTCCCGGTGACTGTTAGCTTTACGGCTAATTGGTCTAGGCCAGTAACTCCTTTGTCTTTCCACACAAGTGATTCTTTCAAAGAAAAAGCCAGGAGCACAATTCATAAAGTCACCCGATCAACCAGTTTGGTTGAATGGTGGCATTTATACTGCCATTCAAGTGGCTTCGACAAACATCTTTGTAACTGCCAGTTTGAACTTGACCTTGAGAAGCAAAGCCCTTGAGGATTACCTTGTGTATTGTTCAATACTGTATCATCAGCCACCCAGACAGCAAGAGAAGCAGGTTGTCATCATGCCGTTTTCACATCCTGTTTTCGGGATAATCAAACATTTCTCAGTGCCATTTCCGAGGTGTCCCTTTCTTGGCTGTCTTATATCCCAAGAATGACTGTTTATTTAGACAACTGTGTTTTATAACTTGTCTGCTCAGTAAGTTTGGAAGGCACTACCGCTCTGCCAACATGAAACATTTTACTTTCTCCATAGTCACACAAAAGAAATTATGGCCAGATCTGCCAACATTCTGTTCTCTGAAAACTTGCTGAATAGAAAAGTCTTATTCAATGCCATAAAGAAGAAAGCACACTCAAAAACAACATTTTCACTCTGTGGGACAGAAGCCAGGACAGACCTGAAGTGTTTATTCAAAACAGTGATCCATCCTCTAAGGAGCTCACCTGAGGAAATTCATTTGTTCCAGCAGCAACTTCAATTGAGGGGACCTGCAGCACTTCAGTTTCCTAATCAGGACTAAGGCCTCTTTGTTAGGAGCAAGGCAGCTTTCTTCTCCATCTTTGTACAAATATTGAAAAGCTCTAAGTTCTACCAAGTCAGATTTACAAAGAGAGCTATGAACCATCACATTGCAATGAACTTTGTTTCCTATAATACCCCCAGATAGAAATTGTCATTTTTTAACTTACTGCAGCCAGTTTACATGTTACCTTAAGGAAAAAGTGTGGGTCTATTTCAAGCAAAAGTCCTTCAATCACTGCTGTTCACATTATGGCTGAGACTCGGCTTCATTGGTTCACCTGAGAGCTGCTTAGGAATGCAGAATCTCAGGCCTTCATCCCACACTTACTCCATCAGTATCTGCAGTGTAACAGAATCAAGTGATTTGTAAATCACATTAAAATTTGAGAAGCACTAGACTAAACAACTTCATGCTAACTCCTCCACAGCTGACTGGCTTGTGCGTTCATTGGATCAAGGACTCAGATTCTTATAGAAGAAGGTTCCTAAGTCATTAATTAATGCAATCAAAACATGAGCAGTTCCCATATGCTGGACACTCTGCCGGAATGCTCAAAGCATGCAAAAATTTTGCTTTAGCAGAGCCACAGAGTTTAAATACTAATCGCCTTAAGCAAATAAAATGCATGCTTTCTACAGAAATGTTGATGTCTTATGCTTGTTAAATCTTTGGTGACTCTGTGCAATTTAAACAGTTGGGGGTTCTGGATCCCCATGATTACTTGTGGCTGTGCTGCACACCACAGTCCATCTGAGCTCTTCACTTGCTCTATAGGTAATATGTTGCTATTTTTAAATCGTATGAATCTAAAAGGAATTAATAGTCATCAATTTCTTTGCAAATCATTTTCCATGTCAATCTCTGGGGAAGAAGCATTGAAACATTTAAATAGCAACAGAGAAAAGAAGAAAATAATTGAAAAGTTACACTTTCTAGTGAAAATGTTAAGTTCTTGGCCAGAAAAACATGTAGTTATATTATTTGAGAACTAATTTGTCACTTTACATTGGCCTTGCATTTAAAAAGTACATGTATAAAGTAACAGACTTGTGTGTAACTTGTAAGACTAAACAAAAAATAAATATACAAAGTACCTATACAGAATGTATCTGATATGGTTATCTCAACTAGTATGTAAGTATTAAGTAACAAGGTGTATTCATTAATGTCTCGGTCTGACTTCTAAAGGAACACACACATTAGGAAATAAAAAGAAGTCACCTCTTCATGAACATACAAACATAAAGTGCCTGATGTTTAAGATGTTTAGTACATTGATGTCAGCTGTCAGGGGAAGAATTAGCTGTCCATTGTTTGTGAACCATACATCTATATATTTTTAGTAATTTCTAAATTAGCCTTTCTTTCCCCAGATCTGCTAAGGATAGCCTGGAACTTTCTTTCATTATTGTTTAGATATCAGATTATACTTTGTTTCAGAAGCTGTGACTTTTGTAATCTAACAAGGATGCATTAAGTGTCTATATGCTATAAGAACAGAAGGAACAACAACAACAAAGACTTAAAACTCCTCACCCAAATTCCATAAGCACCCCCTAGAGATGGTGTTCAATTAAATTTGAGGTAATAATGTAACAAACAAAAATCACGATGGGTTGCTCCTGAAGAAAAACATGAGGCTGACCTCTCACCTCTACATGCACACACCTAAGCATGTAGTTCCACATAGACCCACACTCAGGAACCCAACCACATTTAGTAGCACATTTAAGTACGTACAAATTCCTTGCAAGTATAATAAGTATCGTTTTGTATGGCTATTTACTCTGATTAGTATTTATCCATAGTTAGAAAGTAAATGTTAATTACAAAAATTCAAAATGTAAGTGATCTTAAAGTAAGATTACGGTACATGTTTAGCAATACATTCCTAAGGAATTCCCAGATTATCCACTGCAGAGATTTATTTTTTATTTTATTCTGCTATAGTCTGTCTTGGGCCCATATTAATTAGGAGGTAAAGTGACAAGCAACCACCACAGAGGCTAAATATTACTTAAGATAGTTTGCTTGAGCACTGATTGAACCCTGGCACTCAGGAGGTAGAGTCAAGCAGCTCTCCACAAATCCCAGGTCAGCCAGTTCTACCTGGAGAACTCCAAGACAGTCAGGGCTAAAACCAACAATAATGAAATAATCAAATAAATAAACAACAGCAAAGTGATGGCCTATAACCTGTCGAATGAGAGGAGCTCACTGACTTTGTTAGAGGTTTCTGATCACTACTGATATGTTGACATCAGGGTCATCATCATGCAGTAATGAGCGTACCGATCATTATTTGTTAAAGGTGAACAACAGGAGTATGATTAAAGCTCCAATATTCAGCAAACCTGCAGCAGCAGCAGCAGAGACACCCACAGATCTTCTGGCAGCTGCTGCAGTTGTATGCTCACAATTGTACAGCTCCCTATTGTAAGCCCATCACTGCCTCTGTTCACCACTTTGAAACACACAAACCAGTGTCAATCTCTATAAAGCTTCGGCTTCTGCATTCAGCCATTTTCATCAACATACTTTGAACGATCTTTGCTGTTATTCTTCTCTACATATTCTTTTGCTTTAAGCCATCCTGAAAATAATAGGTTGGCTGTGAAAAAATGGAAACCAATAGAAAGGTTATTTATTTTAAGTCAAGCATGTAAGGATGTTGTGAAATGAAAGCATTGCAGTATTATTGCACAATGTTATCTTAAGAGTTTATAGGAATTGTTTTTCAATCAGTAGATAGAGGTCAAATCAATTCTACCATTAAGAAGCAATGTAGCCATTTTGAACATAGGTCCCATTTTTTATGCTCATCACAATACTCAGAATAGAGTTTTTGAAGATAACCAACTTTTCTGTAGCTAAATAAACTTTCTTTAGATTTCTTCTGATTTTTCCTAATTAATGATCAGGGTGGCATCAGGCTTGACTCTAAGGTATTTAAATGTGCTTGGTTTCAGGTTTTTCCTTATCTTCCTGCTCTTTCATCCTTGGGAGTGAACCAATTTACCTAGACTTTTCTTTTGCCTGTCATCAGGAGAAAATCTTTTTTGAGTACCACACTCTAATATTATGTAGAAAGGTCTTGCTGAATGAATTGGCAATGCTGGCCACAAGTCACAGAACAAGTAACAATATCTTTGTTTTTCAGATTTCTTTTTAGCAGTACAGGATCAGAATAGATCAGTCGGTGATCTTTTACCACTAACTTTGCCATTGGTATTGTCTTAGTTGAAAGGGGCTTTATCATATTTTTATGACGATATTTTAACATGTTTCCACAATCACCATAAGAAGAAAAGAAATGAGGATTGAATCATCAGTAACAACTGCTTCACAAAAAATAGCACAGATCACGAGTTGCCACATTTCACAGTCTAAACAGAGCTAATTGCCATAGTTAATCTCAAAGTGACAGGAAACTTAAGAGTCGTGCTGGCTTTATGGAGTCACCTGTGTCACAGTTACAGCCTTTCTTAAAGAATGAACTTGTTCAGCACATCACAACTTCTCTCACAAGGCCTTCTCAGGGGCTCTCTGCCATTGTTTCAGTGTCTGTTTCCTAAGACTCTTCTTTCAGGTTCTCTTTTTCTGTTACTCAACCAGCATGTTCCTTGGCACTTGTAGTAACTAGAGTATCTGCATGACAAGGTACTTGTCACTAACATGAAGCTACCCGTGGTTCCCTGGGGTTTACAGAAAACGTCAGTGTATACCAATGGATCCTCACTTCTAAGATGGGGGTGGGTAGAATATTTCCCATGCAAATACCAGGATTCATACTCTGTGTTCTGGCTCATTAGCCTACCTCTGGATGACTGTCGCCATTACATATCAGTTCTTCTTTTTGTATAGAATTTAGTTCATAGTCTCAGGCTTCGAGAATCTAAAGTATTATATACAACAGTAGGGCTTTAGCGGAAACAGCAAACAAGAAAGGAAAACAAACGTCCACTTTAGCCATCTGATTGTTAGGAGAGAAAGAATGAGCACCCTGATCTCTCTGTGGCTGAACAGTCTTTTTTATGATTTAGCAGCTAAGAGTTTGTATTATATAACACACTGCCATGCTATACCATATATAGTTGTGTAAGTCTCTATATATTTCCTACTATTGTAAAGTTTCAACTTAAGACATTTTATACTATGTATTAAATGACGACATTTAAAGCTGTTTGCAAGGTGCTTTTTCTTTACTTGGTTGTTTTAAGTGGACTTCTGATTTTTTTTATCTGCTCCCAAAACTAAATAATGAACTACATTGCAATGTGGCTGTATTTTTCTTTATTGGTTACTTGTTCTTTAAGCAGAGAAACATTTTTTCTTTATTCTTGGATTTACACAGCTTGGAAGGATGTGTTTGGTGTGTGTATCTTCTTATTAAATCATCATGGCCTGAGTCAGCTCTTTTTTATTTCTAGTCTCTAATGTTTTCCTAGTTCAGGAAAATTTATTTCTACAACTTGATTAATATTTATCTCTCTCTCACTGAACCCTGACCACAGTCGTGTTTTCACTGTTGGACGTACTCTCATGGGACATTTTTTTCTTCTTATGATCTCTCTCTCTCTCTCTCTCTCTCTCTCTCTCTCTCTCTCTCTCTCTCTCTCTCTCGTATATGGTCTTGTGTGTGCACATTCCTATGTGTGTGCTGTGTGGACATGTGGACATGTGCATGCCCTGTGTGTGGAGGAAGGAGGTAACATTAGATGTCCTCTCCCTCTTAAGACCTTGCTTTTAAAGGAGGGGTTTCTCCCTGAAGCTTACTTTCACTAATGGGGTGGGCAGACTGGACAGGATGTTCTGAGGGTCTACCTGTATCACTCTCCAGCACTGAGGTTACAGATGCTTTCTGCCAATCATGGCTCTCACAGAGTGCTGGGAACAGAGCTCAGGGCCTCATATTTTTACTCACAAAGCCATCGCTCAGTTCTCCTTATGATTTATTTTTATTTTCCATGCTCTTACATATTTCTTGTTGTTATTCATAATTCCTCATCTCAACATCAATTTTAGGACATCTGTTTAATTAGGTTAATTTAGAAGAAATTTCCAGTGTGTGTGTGTGTGTGTGTGTGTGTGTGTGTGTGTGCACGCGCGCGCGTGTGTGCATGCGAAGCATTTGAACATCTTTCAATACATCCTTCTTTTCTTCTGCTAACCCTTCCTTCCATATTGGTTATTCTAATTTTAACTTAAACTTATTTTTCTGGCAAGTCAAAAAATGTACCCTCTCTTAAAACTGTTAAATGAGTGATTAATTTCTCAAGGAGCACCATCAAGCAGTGTTATGACTGCAATTGATTTAGAGCAGCGATTCTTCAAAAATAAAAGAAGGAAATCACATCTGACACTGCAAACCAAGCCAACAATGTGACTCATGAGGCCATGGATTTTAGAAGACAAACTATTACTATCACAATACTAAATCAGTACGGTTCCTAGCAGCTCTCTAAGCACCATCCTTAGCCAAGCAGATAAGTGTGTTTTGCCCTTCTCATGAAAGACACTTCTCTTTGAATCAGACTAAGACCCTTAAAGAAAGCCATAACTAGTTAAAATTCAGAGAACAACTAATAATGTGGTACCCTAGCCCAAACTGATACATCTTCAAAGCAACCTTTACACCTAATGCTCAGGGAACATTGTGGAAGAGAGCTTGGAAAAATATTGCAAGGGCAGAAAACCAGGAAGTCGGCTGTGAGACTGTATCTTGTATATATGACACGGTAGCTCACCTCATGAAACCTCAACCATAAGGTTGCCTAACCGCGGCCTGGGCAATGACAGGAGCAGTTGGCATGCCCATGTGAATGGAAGAAATTTCGTGGGGCCTCATTCACTGCTAGATGAAGGGATAGAGAAAATGAATGAATGCTGAGAGAGGAACAAATGGTCTCTCACTCTGTGTTATGCGTTTTTGTAAATAAACAAAAAACAACCAATTTGAGTCTATTTAGTGTTGCAGGTGCACACGCACACACAAACACACACACACAAAGACACATTTATATGTGCCCAACACACACAGAGAGAGACATGTAAAAATAAAACGACATGAATTAGAGAGGGAGTGAGGACACATAAATGACTTTGGAGAGAGAAGAGGGAGAGAAAAGGATATGATTTTAATATGAATTTAAGAGAGAGTGGGCAGGGAGAGAAGTATGAGCTACTTCATGGCAGCTAGGCTTGGAGTATGGAGGTGACACAAATGTAAGAGGAACTGCCTACACTAAGACAGGGTACCAGCTCCCCATAAAGCTAGTACCCTGTAAGCATTGTCAGATCCTTATACGAATTTGAAACTCTATACTATGCTTACACATGGAGTCTGCTTTTTCACTGGTCATTTATCTACTGGGCATAGGGAATAGCACATCTGATGGCTGATGCATACACATGATAGCACCTTACAGTTGCCCATAGAAATGGGAAGAAAAGTCTTTACGTAGAGGTTGAGTCAAATATTGAAACAGATGCTACCACATATGCCTAAGAAGGTATGAAATGCTTAGTCTTTGCACAAGTGAGGCCTTGTGGGGCTACAGGAAAGATCCTCAAAAGTCTGAAAATACTATGAGAGGATAGAACAGAACATAAGTGACTTAAGTGTTTATAGGTTTAACGAGTACACACAAGATGAGGCTTGGTTACAATAGGAAGGGCTCAGGTGTTTGAACTTCCCACTGGCACAAGGCAGGGTCATGAAAGTCTTTGAAAATGTGGGGCAAGAAAGGAAGGAGAGGGCAGTGGGTCTCAAAAGCTGGCAGCAACCAACCAAGCATCACGTTTTGTAATTCTATCACAGGTATTCATTATATATACATATATATTCTTCTCTTATATATAAATCCTGACTGCAATTCTACCTCCTTCCCCTCCCCACGTCATCTCTCTTTTCCCCCATATCCACCCACACTCAATAATACCCTCAGAACAGCCCTGGCCTCCCAGGGACATCAACCAAACATGGCACAAGCTACAAGAAGATGAGGCACACACTATCACATCAAGGCTGGACGAGGCAATCTAGTTGGGTCCCACAAGCAGGCAAGGGAGTCTTAGAGAGCCCCTGATCCCACTCGTAGGAATCCTACTTGGCTATAACTATATGCAAAGGACAAAGGGCAGGCTCCTACAGCCTCTCTGATCTCTGTGAGTCAGCATGAGTCCTGTTCATGACACTTTCCCTCCTGCTTCTCATATGAAGCATCATGAAATGAGTTTGATTCCTTTCAGAACAATGGAGGTAAAGAGATTCTAGACAGGGCGTAATAGATTCCCATTATCTCACGTGTCTTTCTGCAAACAATATAAAACATAAGAACTCATTTGAAAAGTCTTTTCATACAGTCACTAATCAATTAGATCTCACTTTAGAATGAAATTTCCAGATGTACGTGTTCTTCTTAGTCTCTTCTTGCTTCCAGGTTTAAATTTCATCAGTCTAAAAATAGTAGCTGACAGAAGCTACAAGAGAACATTCCATATCACAGTGCACTTTTTTGAGATTTGCTTAGCTTCCACCATATAGACAATTAACAAAAAACATTGGCTCTCCGAAAGAGAAACAGCTTGTTAAGATCATAGGTTTGTTTAGGCAGCCATGTTGGTGTGGTTCCATGGGCATAGCTTCTCTGACATTTTAATTTTAAAAAATATTTTAAAAATAGGAACAGAGGTGAATGTTTTTCTTGCAACAGGTTTGTTCAGTTTCATTGCAGCTGGCTGAGATGAGGACTATTCATAAGAAGTGTGTATATGTTGCTCGTACTTTCGAGGCCAAGAGGGGAGTTCTGCTGATGTATTTCCTTCCATTCAGTGAGACCGTTAGGACAGAATCACACTTGTGCAGCAGACTGTGAGGGAAAAATACTGATTCTGTGCTTTTGGATGCTGTCTTTAAGGAGACGGCCAAAGACACTGAAAGTTAGAATATTGTAGCTGTGTCAGATATTTTTCATTCTATTTATAAATATGCTTATGATTTTTATTAATAAGGAATAAAACTCTTCACTAGATTTATATTACAAGATAGTCTTCACTCATTTTTATAATGAACAAATGGTCATTACAGCCGCCCGTCCCTCTTATAGTAGCAGTCAAGTTATACAGAGATGCTTCGGCTCACTTCTTCTCAAGCTATCATGTATCCTTATCAGCACAATTTTCTATACATTCTCCTTGTTCCATGTGGAACAGCTCTATTTTTCTAGTTCACTACCACAAGTGCCTGTAGCACCTGCTCATTCAGCATGCTGTGTTCTTCAGCCTCTGTATCCTTAAACTGTCTTCCCTTGGCTTCCTCAAAACAACTCTTGCCACATAAGTGAATAACACATTAATGCAAATCACACAAAGGCCAGTTTATACGACCATTGGGAAAGAGTGGGGGTTAGTTGTAATTCCTTGGTCAGGCTGTACACATTTTCTCCATTATCAGTATCCCGTAAGTATCTTTGCAACCACAGTCACATTCTTCTTTAAGTTATAGTGATTTATCAGCCCCGAACATCAGGCTCAACAGCTTAAGAATCTAGCAGATGATATGAACACTTTTTTGCTTCCCTACATGCCTATAAGGAAGACTATTTGATGTTGTTAGGATAAAGGCTTGAAAGGAGGACTTCCAGTTCCATAGTGGCATTAATACACTGTTTACGTGACTATGTTTAAGTTTCTTAAAAGGTCAGTGCTGTCACATCTAACTACAGAATGAGAGTATCAAATGTCTAAAGCTCATTTTGGCACCATTATCCTGTCTCTATCTCACTCAACTTGCCTTTTGAACGCTGGTGTCTACTTTTGTCCTTTCCTTTATTCAAGGTTAGTTTTTAACTTGCAATCTCCTATGAGTGCTACGGGAGAGGCTGAGAAAGAAAACGAGACTGCAGAGAGCAGCCTTGACTCTGCAAAAAACTGTCTTTGCCTTGAGATTTCCCCACTGAAAAAGAAGAGGGAAAATAAACACAGTGCTTCACCTTTGCTCAGAGTCTTCTTATATTTTTCACAGATTTAGAGTGACTGGCAAGATTTAGAAGAGGTTTGGGATTCTTTCTTCTGGAAGAAATCTAATAAAATCCTAAAAGCAGTATTTTTTTTTTTTAGCAAGATTTCATAAAACAGGGTCAACACCTCACATGAATACACATGCATAAAGTGGGGAACCAGTTGTACATTTACACAGATACCTGGTGATTGCCATGTTTTCCTTAGCTGTTTGCTTAACTCAAACCAAAACATGTGGCCATTTGCTTCTGTTTGACTTTATTATTATTGCAGTCCTAAAGCACTGGATGAAAGCTTATGACAAAATTCCTCACCTTCTATGGCCAATGTAAATTTTTCTTTGTGTTTTTTTTCCTGTTCTAACTGTATTTCAAAATACCTCAAGACTAAAAGTTGTAGAATTTTACAACACACAAATACCATTATCTTAAATTGTTGAAATACTTATTGGGAAACAAAAATAAAAGTATTAAAATTGATTCTTTTTTTCATATTGAAAACATATTCTTCTCTCATACAATACATCCCAGGTACAGTTTCCCCTCCCTCCACTCCTCTCAGCTGCCCCATCTCCCTTCTCCACTGAATCCACTTCCTCTGTCTCCCATCAGAAAGGAACAGGTCTCCAAGGGACAACAACAAAGCAAGAAAGAACAAAATGCAATAAAAAAAAATTGCAAAGCCCTCATACCAAGGAGGAAAAGTGTTCCCAGAGCAAGCAAAAGAGGCTGAGACACACCATTCTCACAGTAAGGAGTCCCACAAAACCACTAAGCTGAACAGTCACAATGTATATTCAGAGGACCTGATGCAGACCCCTGCCACTCCCTGCTTTCTGCTTCCATCTCTGTGAGCCCATATGCAGCCTCCTTATTTGATTCAGTGGGCCATGTTTTCTAGGTGCCCTCCATCCCCTCTGACTCCTACAATCCTGTCACACCATCTCCGGTGGAATTCTGGAGCTCTGAGGGGAGGAACCCTATACATACCTCCAGTTTAGACTTTCTCTCTGCAAAGTCTGTCTGTACACCTCTGCATCAGTTTCCATCTGTTATCTGACAAAGCCTCGCTGATAACAACTAGACAGGCACTTATCTATGAGTATAGCAGAATTGCATTAAGAATCATTTCATTAAAACTTTTTTTAAGGCTAATGTGTTTGGTTCTATCCTAGGTGTCTCTGGGCTATGCAGTCTCAGGTTCCTGGTTATTTAACTGGTGTCAGGCATGGGTTCCCCTTTACAGAGTAGGGCCTCAGGTAAAATTCGGCACTGGCTGGCTTCTCACACAAGTTATGTGCCACCATTGCCTCAACCTATCTTGCAGGCATGAGGAACTGTAGGTCGAGGGAGTTGTGGCTGGGTTAGTGTCCACATTTCTCTTTCAGTATTCTGTAGAGTACCACACCAAAGAGACTAGAACATAGGAGTGATGGTTCCATGCAGGCACCAGCCTCTCATCTCTAATTTCAATGAGCTGTGTGGGTATTGTCCTCTGTAAGGCGGCTGCTCTGTCAGTTTGCAGAGAGCAATCCTTTGTCCCAGCATCAGTGTGTGTTGTTTGGGAATCACTATAGGATTCCCTCAAGCCAAGAACTCAACTAAATTCACCTCAGTTCTGCCACCGGAAGCCTTGACTGGTTACCAGAGATGGCCAGTTCAGACTCCATATCCACCATTATGAACAGGCTTCACTAGGATCACCTTTGTATATTTGAGGAAGTTTCCACCATACCAGGTCTCCAGACTGCCCCTTAATTTCAGCTGCCTTTTCCTATACTCTCAGCCTCCATCTCACATCCCCCTCCACTGCATCCTTTCCACTCCCACCAGCATCTGCCTCCTGTCCAAATGCAAAATCTATTCTATTTACTCTTCGGGGAAATCCATGTATTTCCCTTAGAGCCCTCCTCTTTACCTAACCTCTCTGGGTCTCAGATAATAGCATGACTATAATTTACTTAATGGTTGATCCCCTAATATCCACTTATAAGTGAGTATATTTGTCTTGCTGGGTCTGGGTTATTTCACTCAGGATGATTTTATTTTCTAGTTCTATTTGTTTTCTAGCAAATTTCATGGTTTCATTTTCTTTAATAGCTGAGTAATACTCCATTGTGTAAATGTACCACATTTTCTTTATCCATTCTTCAGTTGAGGGGCATCTAGGTTGTTTTCAGTTTCTATCTATTATGACTAAAGTAGCAGTGAGCATAGTTGAGCACATGTCCTTGTGGTATGATGCAGCGTCCTTTGAGTGCCCCAAGAGTCATTATATGTGGGTCTTAATGTAGATCAATTCCCAGTTTTCTGGGAAACTGCTACATTGATTTCCATAGTGGATGTTCAAGTTTGTACTCTCACCACCAATGGAGGAGTGTTCTCCTTCTTCCACTTCCTAGCCAAAATGAGCTGTCACTTGTGTTATTGATCTTAGCCATTTTGACAGGTGTAAGATAAAAACCTCAAAGTAGCTTTGAGTTGCATTTCCATGGTGACTATGGATTTTGAACATTTCTTTAAGTGTTTCTCAGCCATTTGATTCCTCCATTCAGAATTCTTTGTTCAAACTTGGGCCCCATTTTTAAATTGGAATCTTTAGGGTTTTTTTTTTAATCTAGTTTTTATTTTATTTTTATTTATTTAACCACTTTATAGTCTGATCCCAGCTTCTCCTCTTCTCTTCCAAGTCCTACCCATATGATCCCTGCCCCCATTCTATCCTCTCCTTTTTCTCAGAGAATGAGAGGCCTCATAGGGTAGCAACCCACCCTGGTACCACAAGTCACATCAGAAATAATAGCATCATTTCCCTGAGGGCAGGCAAAGCTGTCAACCTAGAACAAATGCAGGCAAAATATCAGAGGTAACCCCTACTTCCCATTGTTAAGTGATCAAGCTGCACATCTGCTACGTATGTGTAGTAGGGCAAGGTCCAGCCCCTTTGGTTGGTAGTTCTGTCTCTGTAAGCCCCCATGGGCCCATGTTAATTTCTGCTGTAGGGTTTCTTGTGGAGTCCTTCTCCTCTCCAACTTCCTCAGTCTTTCCTTCCACTCCTGTGGAAGACTCCGTGAGCATGGCCTATTGTTTGGCTCTGGGGTCTTTGCTAATGTTTCCATCAGCTGCTGGATGCAGCCTTTCAGAAGGCAGTTATGCTAAGCTGATGTCTGCAAGCACAGTAGAGTATCATTAATAGTGGTTCTCTCACATAGAGTGAGTCTCATGTTGGACTAGTCATTGGTTTTCAATTCCCTCAATCTCTGCTCCATTTTTATCCATACACTTCTTGTATGGAAGACAAATTTTTGGTCAACAGTTGTAGGGGTGGGTTGGGGTTGGTGTTGCTCTTTCTCTATTGGAAGTCCCACCTGGCTACAGGAGGTAGTGACTTCAGACTTCATGTCCCCTGCTGTTAGGGCTTTCACCAAGGGTCACCCTCCATAGACTATCAGGGATCTCCCCTGTCCCAGAGATGCTCTCCCATGGAGTTTTGGTCTCTTTCCAAGTCATCTCCTCCCACCTCTAGCTTCTTGTTCTTTATAAAACCACATGATATTGTCATAAAGATATATTGATCAAGGAAATTGAATTGAAGAACCAGACATTAATTCACACCTATGAACACATGAAATTTTATTTTTATCTTTTTTTTTTCTTTTTTATAAAGAAGCCAGAAATACACACTGGAAAAAAGATATCACCTTCAACTAACAAGTGGTGCTGGCCAATCTAGGTGTCTACATATTGAAAAATGCAAATTTATCCATACTTTTTACCCTGCATAAAATGCAAGTCCAAATGGATCAAAGATCTCAACATAAAACCAGATACACTGATCCTGATAGAAGAGAAATTGGGCTATAACCTTGACCCATTGGCACAAGAGACAACTTCCAGAACAGAACACCAACAGCTCAGGAACTGTTACAAAAAGGATCTCATGAAACAGAAAAGCTTCTTTAAGGCAAATGATATTGTCAATTGAACAAGGAGATAGCCTACAAATAGGGAAAATAGCTTTACCAGTTCCAGACAGGAATTAATATCAAAGTAGAGTCTTTATCTCAAGTGCTTATGCTTAGTTTATGCCATGTAGCTGCTACAGCATAGAACCTGTCAGACAGCTTTGCTATGCAGTCAAATGACCAATGAGGAAAAAAAAATCATGTTGTCATACTGCCTTCCCCATGAGAGTTCTCTTACAAGCACATTAATCCTAAGCCTAACTTGCGAGTGCTTTGTGGATGAATATCACTTTGGTGATGCCCTATACAGATATTTAACTAAAATATCTCCAATTTATCTGATTTGGTTTCAACTCTTTTTTTTTTTAAAGCAAACATTATTATAGCTAATAGAAAGCAGACTATTCTATTTTTATTTGTTATTTTGTATATGTGGATATTTATTTCCTATGACTCTGAGCAAACCACTCTTCTCAGTGCAACAGATATATAAAATTAATAGATTCATTATCAAGAGGAGAGAGAGAGAGAGATTGTGTGTATTACTGAAGAAAATATATAGCTACCTATAAATATTAAGTAATAGTAGCAATGTGTCTATATTAATCCTACCTTGGCAAAACTTCCATGTTAATTAGCTACAAGTATTTTTAATGGAATATATATTTCTGATTTACTTCATCTAATAAAATGGAATATTCAAATACCATAATTCCTTTACAGAATCACCTCTCTTTACTTGTTTTCCTTTTTTTTTTTTTTTTTCTGACTTTCTCCTTCTCTTTCATTATCTCCCAGTGAGTAAAGATGTCTGTGGAATTTCAGTGACCTTTGTCAGGCTGTGTCATAAGAGTGACAAACCCCTTCCTATAAACATGCAAACCTAGGATGCTTAACTTTTCTGTTCTCAGGGCTGAAGTTTCTTTTATTTAGTTAATGCTTTGTTATCATATTAAAAAGGCAATCTCATAGTTAAATAAACATTTTGAGGCATCACTGACCTGTGACCTGTGTGTGAAATGTTTTTGGAAAGAGCAGTATGAAAAGCCAGATTCCTGCAAAAGGAAGGGATGAACAGGGTTCTTTCAGCTATCTTCCAGAGGAATCTCCATCCTTGATATCTAGCTGCACTATCCAGCAACAATAATAAAAACAGCATGGTACTGGCATAAAATAGGATGATTGATCAATGAAATCAAATTAAAGACCAAGAAATAAACCCACACACTTATGGACACTTGGTTTTTGACAAAGAAGACAAATCACTACAAGGGAGAAAAGATAGCATATTCAACAAATGGTGCTGGTCTAACTGGATGTCTACACATAGAAAAATGCAAATGGATCCATATTTATCATCTTGCACAAAACTAAAGTTCATATGGATTAAAGATCTCCCTATGAGCATATACAAGGGGAGGAGGTCCCCCGTAGTCACAGTCATGAGGGAGAGGAATAAGGGGAAAATGTGAGGGAGGGAGATGGGAGGATACAAGGGATGAGATAACAATTGAGATGTAATATGAATAAATTAATAAAATATATATTAAAAAGATCTCAACAAAAATCCAGATACAATAAATCTCTTAGAAGAAGAAAGTTGAGAAGAGCCTGGAAATCACTGGCATAGGAGACAACTTCCTAAACAGGACACCAGCAGGTCAGGTCCTAAGATCAACAATTAATAAATGGGACCTCTTGAAACTGAAAGCCTCTGTAAGACAAAGGACACTTTCAACAGAACAAAGTGACAGCCTACAGACTGGGAGAAGATCTTCATCAACTCCACATCCAACAAAGGGCTAATATCCAATGTATATAATGAACTCAAGAAATTATATGCCACCAAACAAAATAATCCAATTAAAAAATGGGATACAGAAAAAATGGGGTACAGAGCTAAACAGAAAATTCTCAACCAAAAAACATTTAAAGGCTGTGAAACACCTAAAGAAATGCTCAATGTCATTAGTTATTATGGGAATGACTTTGCAGGCAAATGAATGGAACTAGAAAAGACCATCATGAGTAAAGAAAGACATGCATGGTATGTACTCACTTATAAGTGGATATTAGCACAACGTAGATGCTCTCTGAGAGACATCAGCAAGCAAGAGATCTGGACAGATGCTGGGTCTAAACCGCTGGATTCTGGGTGGGGTGCAGAGAGTGGTGTGGAAGAGTGAGGGGATAGAGGGACCCAGAAGGTTCAGGAGGCTCACAAGGAGATCATTGGGGCCAGCAGATCT
This sequence comes from Acomys russatus, assembly GCF_903995435.1. Taxonomy (NCBI): domain Eukaryota; kingdom Metazoa; phylum Chordata; class Mammalia; order Rodentia; family Muridae; genus Acomys; species Acomys russatus. The sequence continues at coordinate 51,072,710 of NC_067138.1, read as the reverse complement.
GGATCCATGGTTGCCTTCATAAACTGTTGCACCGACCAAGGACAATGCATGTACTAAACCTAGACATCAGATTCAGATCTAGCCAATGGACAGCTCATTTTCCATGGTTGTGGGGAGAGCAGAGACTGCTTCTGACGTGAACTCTAGTACTTCTGATTTGATCACTTCTCCTTGGTGGAGAAGCCCCATAAGCACATAAAGGAAGGGGCAAAAAGACTACCCTGACTAGACCTGATAGGCTGTGGTCATATGGTGGGGAAGGTGGTCCCTTTCTGTCAGAGATTTAAGGGAGGCAATAGGGCAGAAGAAGGAGGGAGGGTGAGAATAGAAGATATAAGTGAGGGGATAACAATCTGGATATAATATGAATAAATTATAATAAATTAAAATTTGTTAAAAGGGAAGATGAACAGGGCGTTTGAAGAGGCTATAGAGGACATCTACCAGATGGAGATGGATCAGAGAAGTTTCCCTAACAACAATAGTCAAACACAAAAGAATAATTATCCAATTTGTACAAAATCTATTTTAAAGATTCTCTATGCTTAATTCAATTCCTAATGTTTGCCTTTAATTGTCATCAAGAGCAAATAAGAAAACAGTTTTAAAAATATTTTTATTATCATTTTAGATATTTAGTGAAGGGGTCAACTGAACTGAGAATAAAGCAAGGGTTTCTGAACTGTGACACATTGTAATCTGTAAATGATTTGTAATATTAAAAAATAACTGAACAGTTTGTGATGAATAAGCATACACTGAAATATATGTATGTTTGTGTGTGTGTGTGTGTGTGTGTGTGTGTGTGTGCACATGCACTCCTTAATAATTTAATCTGTTTAATTTTGTAACTCTGGAACTTAAAGCCAAATGATACAGTAGGGCCTGCCCCCCCCCCCCTGAGTCTGTGTGTGTCTGTGTGTGTGTTGCTGATGATTGAATGCAGGATTTCACACATATTACTCAAGTGTTCTATCATTGAGCAACTTCTTCCAAAATCAAAATAAATTAAAATTTCTGTTCAAATCATACATTGTTTATATTTAACGTAAAGAATGTTCTTTCTCTTATTTTTAAAATAGCCATGGATAGTCTAGATAAGTAGGCCATTTGTCAGTGTTTTACAAGTATTTCTATGTGTTAACATTAATAGCAATATAATAATAATAGTAGTAATAATAAATATTATATGCATACACTAGTAAACAAAATTGTGATTTTGTTAGAAGAATCTATTGACATTTGTGACATCTAAGTTGATATCCAAAACTATGGGGTTAAATGGGAGAGAGTTAAGTAAATAAAATAAAAACAAATCTTCTATCTCAAAATGTGCATAGTAAAGCTGAACAATGAAGTGAATCCTTTAGCAATTGACCTCAGCTCTCCTAAAATTGAGCTATCATTAATCTCTGCAGTACTGTGTCTCTAACAGTCCTGACTAGATATAAAAAAAGATCTGTCTTAAAAGAAAAAGTTTTGAAAGTTGTTCTTAATTTACATTCAAAGTGCAGAAACTAATCCTTTATGAAACAATTTTAGCTATGAACTAGTATTGTTGCCATTTCATTTTCAAGTTAAAATACAGACACATATCTTATGTTTCTATAGAGAAATTGAAGAACCATTTGTGCAGCCACCTACATAAGTGCTTTACACTGAAATATACCCAAAGGAAAGAGAATTGCAGAAGTTATAAAGTCAGATATTTTTCTTTTCCATCATTTCTGCCATCAGCAATAGCTTAGGGAGAAAGCCTTTAACTCAGATTAAAAATATCAAGTGTTCTATTAGGTGACTTTAAGTGTAATGAAATCTCAAGGCTGAATTATTTCATTGCCTCCTTTATCACTCTGAAGAATACTATCTTAATAACTGGCATCAACACTCAGTGCAAGAAGATGCAAATAATTGGTGATCAATCATGACAATTGGGTACCCTTATTCTTTCCAAACCTTGAGACATAGGTATCTTATTGAGAAAAATTAAATAGTGAACTATAGCTACCCTAAATTTAACTTGCATGTTTACAGGTATAGCCCAACCCTATATTGCAAATTTCTATTTTACTATGCTAATAGCACATGAGAATTTTACTTCATAAAAGTCTCAGAGATAAGACTTCTGAAAACTTGGACAGAATTAAGGGTTAACAAAAATTCATTTTAATGAAATTCCAAGACAAGCATTGTATTTCTTACAATTTTGGTTGTGAGTCTAGCCATTGAGTACTGAACCATCTCTCCAGCCCCAAGCATTGTATTTCTAATTAAAGTAGCTTCATATAGAAGTTACCTCATTTTGAAGAATCAAAATTAAAATGATTACATCTTGAAACAGAAGTTTATCATAGGGGAGCATTTAACAAATTTTATTCTGAAGACTGTCCTCTATGAAAATAAAAACAGTTTCACATCTATTTCATCAGTGGCAGACAGAGTACAAGCCATCTGGCCATCTGAATCAGTGTGAATTGTCCAACAACTCTTGTCTAAAGAGAAAGCTCATCAAATCCAATGCTTATTTTGTTTTGGAGGTAAACAATTGTTCCAAACTGTAATCATAAAATGCACATTTGTAGTATCAAATAAACAAAAGCAAATCAGCGAAGAAAACTTGTTTTGTGTAGTAATTGCCACGGGGATTAGCATTTCAGTGGATCAGATTTCCTAAACCTCTTTATCACAATAACAGCTTCAGCAGTGAGGTGACACACCAAAAGCATAAATTATCTAAAGCTGGAGATAAGCAGAGGCCATTCCAGGACTCTGAGAGTAATATAAATAGATACAAACCTTAGGAGAGACAGCACCTTCCGAACCTCCCAAGGATTAGCAGTTTGAACACTGACTCCTTTCCTCTGTTTAGCTGTGATTTATTATCAGACAGTAAGGGAGACTGTCTGATAATTCAGTGGCTTAATGGCTATACCTTTATCTGGAGGTCATAATTAAGCTTGCTTGTTCAGGCTGAGAACAAGCACCTAGCTGTGCTTTAGCCCTAGCTGCCACATTTGATGTCAGACACATAAAATAGCAAGACCATGGCTAAATATGATGGTTAGCCATATTCAAGTGTGTAGAGGTTACTCATTCATAACCAGAGTACCTCAAGTTGCAGAAAGACCAACATTCTCAGATTAGAAGGCGCTGGCATGATGAAAAGTTTAAAATGCTGGCTGGTTTTGGTCTTAGATGCTTAGGCTTCAAGTCAATTTGATTATAAAATAAAAATGAAGAAATACTGTCACATCACTTTGAAATAAATTTTTAAAATATGCCTATTGGCACTTCTAAGATAGCAGCCACCAGGGCATACTGTATCTGTGTAGCAGATCAGAGACTGCAATTACGGTGAGTAACCTAGCAAAACACAAGCTATCAGTTTTTCCTAGATGGTAGAGAAGATCCTAGGAGCTAGGAACACACAGTTATAATCCCCTGACAGCCATCTCCCAGGTGCAGGAGTCACATAAGGTTCTGTACTCTCAGAACCCTGAAATTTCTGCCTCTATGATCAGGGGTCCCCAGTACCAGGAGTGCTCAACTCCAGCAACCAGACCTGGGATTCCTACCACATCACCTAGGGCAGGACCTGGATACCAGGGTCAGCATTCCAACCCAGATCTATAGTTCGACTGGTCCTGTGGAGGCCAGCTGGGCAATATGAGCACATAGGGTCCTGGCTCTAAGATGGTGAAGCCTAGCCAAATCTGAGTATGGAAGCTCAGTGTCCACTTGACAAGGAAGCAGCTGCACTACTGGATCTGAATCTGTAAACCCAGTACCATAAGGTCTGCTCATGATCTGCCAATCTGCCTGACGCACCTGGGACACTACCAGCAGAGACCTGAGCTGTATACTGGACCCAACGTCCATTCTCCACCATCCCTAGGAGGCCTGTGGAAACTGTGAGCAACATTCAGCTTAGAGCTCTCTCCCTTCTGACTCCTGATCTGCTTGACCTACCTAGGACAAGGCCAGCAGAGGTGAGCTATATTCTGGCTCTGACACACATTGTCCTTCTGCCATCCAGAGGAGGCCTGTGGGGAGGAGGGCCCTGAGCAATATTCAGCTTAGAGCCCTTTCCACTTACTCCCAAACTGCCTGACCACCAAGTACCACCGGACCTATTAACATGAGAGACAACCAGGTGGCTAGAGGTCGGCATAAGAATACAAGCAACAAAACCCTAGGCCACATGACACCATAAAAAACCAGCTGTCCTTCTACAGCATGTGCTGGAGACATTATCACAACTGAAGCGCAAAAAAATTATCTTAAAACTGAGGATGTGGAAATGATAGATGGCTTAAAGGAGAAAAATTAATCCCCCACAGAAATACAGGAAAATACAATGAAACGTGTGAAGGAATTGAATAAATCACTTAAAATATTGGAAAATAGAATCAAATGAGAGAAGCAAATGAATAAAACTGTTCAAGACCTAAAAATGGTGTTCAAATGAGTGCATAGGTAAAACAATGAATTAAAGGCAGCAAAATGTGAGAATGGGGGGGGTCAAACAAAAAGACTACACACTGTTTAGACACTGAAAAAAAAAAAAAAAAGACCAAAAAAAATGGAAATAGAAGCAATAAAACATGTAAACCTTAGGGAAGAAAACAGGAGCTGCAGACACAAGCACCACCAACAGAATACAAGACATGGAAAAGGTAATGTCAAGTGCAGAAGATATGATTACAGAAATATCAGTCAAAGAAGATGTTAAATCTGTGATCAGTGGTTTTACCCAAAGGCAGCTGCTGTATGCTATCACAGAGATCTTCTAGGCAAGATATGCCCATTGATTCAAACAGCAAGACCCATATGTGGTGACTTAACCACTTTCTGATTACGAGGGAGATTCGTGGCTGGTACTGTAATTCTAGTCAAAAGTCTTCAGCTGGGAGGGCATATGCAGAAGGGGAAGATTTGCTGTTGAAATTTTGCTAGATGGGCATGTTGCCAGACTGCCTTCTAATTATCCATGATTATACCCACAAAACTCAGTAACTCCCAATCTTTGTCAAAGAAACTCCACCTTCCAATGAACAGCAATCAACAGAGAGATCTATAACTGGTAAAAGTAGGAGGAATAAGGTGAGTGCTGTTAAGTCATAAATAGGACATCTATATCAACATCCCTCTCCTCCCCAGCTTCAGGAAGCATCACTGAAGAGGAAATCGAAGGAATGTAAAGAGCCTGGGGATTGGGAAGAGTCCTGTGAGGCGCTGTCTTCTAGATATGACATAGCTATTACATTCATAATATGACAGCATCATGGATTATTTACACAAAACTTGCATATGACCGAACTGGCCAAAATTCTAGATTACATGTAGTATTTAATTTCCAAGTCTACCCTTACTAAAAAGCTGTCAGAAAACTGAATTTTTGCTGCATTCTTTTGCTTTTTTTCTTTTCTTTTTTTCTCTCTTTTTTTTTTTTTTTTTTTTTTATTTTTTATAGGAAATGGCCATTGATAGGATTCACCTCCTCCTGCTTTAGTGGATGGCCCTATACCCATACACTCATGGGTAGGACTTAGTACTGTACATATATACATATAAAAACAAATATGTACATAAATATATGCATACATATATAAAGCTGAGAAGGAAAATGTTAGGAAGGATATTGGTGGTGATCTGGAAAGGAAAACTGGGGGAGAGATTACTATATTTCATTATACACATATATGACCTCCCAAGATAAAAAAAGCCTGATGTGCATTCCCTATGTGCCAAGGCCTTATTTTAAAAATGCTTTATTTGACCACCTCCCCTTAGTGGGGAGGCCTGGTGGCACTCAGAAAAAGAATAATCAGGCTACCAAGATGAGACTTAATAGCCTATGACCATATAGTGGAGGAGGAGATCCCCCTCAGTCATAGACCTAGGGGAGGGGAATAGGGTGAAAGCAGGAGAGAGGGAGGAATGGTAGGACACAAGAGATGGGATAACAATTGAGATGTAATCTGAATAAATTAATAAAATAAAATATTAAAAATTCTTTTTTCACTTCTTAATAATAGTCACCACTTATGGACATCATTATCTTTTGATAATGTATCCTTCAATGGAATGGTGTAAGATTATCTCCCAAACAGCATTGCTTTTTCCATTATATTGTCTTTAATACACTGACTTATTTTACAGAAACATGATGGAAATAGATGTAAATGCTGTCACTGACAGATAGTCTTTACTTGTAAGAGTAATTTCCAGGGCTATACATACTTTGAGAGAATGATTTTAACTATACTTAATTTGTGTACTGGTTATTATCCTACTCAATTTTATTATTTCTTCCTGACCACTTGGGGCATTTTACCATACTTCCAAAATTTATTCGTGTTTTCAAGTTTATTGACATATTGTACATAATATGTTTGTTGTTTTATATCTATTTCACATGTGGTTGTATCTCCTTTTAATTCAATATTTGGTCTATTAAGTCAATTTTATGAGGTGCTTAGTGTACTAAATCTGCTTCATGGAGCATTCCATAGGATTTTTGATGTCTTTTTCATGACACTGACCTTTTTGTGATGCTGACGTTTCTTAGTTATAACTAATGTTTCTGCATAAATGTTCTTATCTTGCCCTTTGGCCAGCACTAAAATGCCATAATACAAAAATCTACATATACTAGAGATTCTGTTTTTGGGACCGGTTCTCTGAAACCTATGGATATAATTTATCTGTTTTTCAAGAGAGTGTGGTGTATTAATCAGAATTTCACCTTGTATGAATAATAACATTGATTCTGTCCAACATGGGTCAATCTAATATTTGCCAAATAGCTTTAGTGTGGATCCAGTGGTTTGCAGACATGAGGCATCACCTGCTCCTACTGGATGTTATATAGGGCTGGATTTCTCAGTGGTTAAGAACAATGGTTTCTCTTCCAGACCACTTAGGTTCATCCTCAGCACTCACATAGTATCTAATAACAATCAGTAACTCCAGTTACAGGGATCTTATGTCCTCTTCCCAACTGTATTGTACCTGCCATGGTACACAGACATAAATGCTCTCAAAAGTTTCATACACATTTGTGATGGTTTGAATGAGAATGTTCCTCTGCCATAGGGTCATATAGTTTCATACTCAATGTCCAGTTGGTGAGCTGTCAGGAAAGCATTTGGAGATGTAGCTATGTTGGGATAGAAGTAGCCTTTTCAGAGTAGATATGTCACTAAGGTTGTGGTTTCAGATTTCCAGAGCCCATGCCAAGACCAGTACCTGCCTTCTCTCCACTTGACTCCTGAGATTGGCATGTAAATCTCTCAGGTTCTTCTCCTGCACCATGTCTGCTACATGCCACCATGCTCCATGGCATCACGATAATGGATTCGCCCTTTGAACTTTAAGCAAACTATCAGTCAAATGCTTTCCCTTATAACTGTTTTGTTGGTCATGGTGTCTCTTCACAGCAATAGAACGGTGACTAAGTACCATAAAAATTTTAAAAATGTTTAAAATACAACTGAATACATGGAGAACCTATGTTTGCAGTGAAGTAGAAATCATTGACAGAACAGGACATCATGTAGACCTTCTTGAAATTTTTAGACACTAGATAGTACTAGATTATAACATCCTGTTCTGTTGCTCCAGACCTTATCTTTCTATTTAGTAAGAAATTAAACACCACATTGGTTTTTCTTTTTCTTTTCTTTTTTTTTTTTTTTTTTTTTTTTTTTTTTTTTTTTTTTTTTTTTTTTTTTTTTCTTTTTTTTTTTTTTTTTTTTTTTTTTTTTTTTTTTTTTTTTTTTTTTTTTTTTTTTTTTTTGATAAATGTTTATTGCAGTGTGTCCTGGGAAAATATTTTCATTATTATGTATATATAAATATTTTTAAACTGACAAATTATTCATCCAAAATTGTTAAATTATAGCTGACTTTGTGATCAATTCACTGAGTACACAGGCCAGGCAAATACTTGCCATGGTTAAGTGTCCACACAAGGCTATGAGTAGTCAAGACTTTTTCTTTCTAATAGGAGTTTCCCTTTCAGAATATAAAGCTTTATTTCTAAGTTGTACATGAATTTCTGGAAGACCATATCCAAGTCTGCTTTTTCTTGCTATAATTACCAAACCAACTGGGTGAAAAAGGGGGTTTATTTAGCTTATACTTACAGCTTACAGTTAATCAATGATGGATCTCAATGCAGGAACTCTAGCAGGAACCTGGAGGCAGGAACGGAAGGAAAGACCATTGAGGAATCCTGTTTCCAGGCTCATGATCATCTAGCTTTTTTATATAGATCAAGACCACCTGCCTAGGTATAGTACCACCTGCAATGGCGGTGGTTCCTCTCCCATCAACTGGTAAACCAGTAAATGTCCCAGAGACTGTTACATAAGCTGATATGATAATTGCAATTCCTCAATTTAGGACACCTCTTCCAACACAGTTCAAGTTTGTGCCATATTGACAAAAAACTAAGCAGCAAAGATCATTATCTTGTATTACTAGTCAAAACCTTAGTCTAAGAAAAGACCCATGAAATATGGTAAGGGAGGGAGCATGGAAAGAAATGAGAGATGACATCAGATCTGGGGTGAGTGGGGGCAGGAAGACAGATGGCTTTCAGAGAGTAAAGAAACTTTGGGCGGGGGCTTCTCTGTGACAAACTGTAGACCCACGACAGGGTAGGATCCAGGGAGGATATGATCGTTATTCTATCTGAGACTCCTAGTATCAGGAGCCATGGAGTCCACTGAAGGGGACACCCTCTAACTAGGCAGGAAAGGAAACAGCAACCCACTCACGGAAATTTCAACCCAATAATTGCCCTGTACAAGACATAGAGGGATGGGAATGGAATGCAGATTGAAGAAATGTCCTGCTGGTGCCTGGCCCAACCTGGCCTTCCCATGATAGACAGTCAAACCCTGGCACTATTGAAGATACTCTGCTGTGCTTGCTAATGGGAGCCCAGCATTGCTGCCCTCTGAGTGGCTCCACCCAGCAGCTGATGGAAGCACATGCAGATACCATAACCAAATATAGGGTGGAGCACAGGTAGTCATGGGAGAAGAGTGATGACAAGAATGGAGGACCATGAGAGGACAGGAGTTCCATGGGAGGACCAACAGAGCCAACCAACCAGGGCCCAGAGGGACCTGTGGGGACTTAGGCTACAGCAAGGATAATGGGTTGCCTTGGCCACAGGGGAAGGGGATACCCTGAATCCCTGTGAGACTTGATATGCTGGAGTGGATGGGTTGGTTAGTGGGTGAGTGGGGTTCCCCTTATCTGTGGAGTACTAGAGGGGAAAAGAGGGAACAGGAAGGAAGAATAAGACTGGAGAGAGAGAAGGGAGGCTGCCACGACCAGGAAGTCAAATGAATAATTAAAAAAAAAAAAAAAAAAAAAAAGACCCAATATGGTATGTGCGCACAATCAAATAATTCCAAAGGTTAATATTTTTAAAAATCTCTGAATCTGAACTATGATCCTATTGCTCAGCATACCAATACCACTTCTGGTTGTATTTCCTTAGTAAGAAAAAAATTAATATTGTAGCAAAATTTCTCTTTTGTGTCAAATTCTTACTGTAATGTATAATTCCATGCAACATAGGGTATTTCATTCACTTTTGTGTTTGTCTCAAAATTAATATAAGCATTCTATTTCCAAAAATACATTATTACTGTTAATAATCTCTGTAGTGTCAGGAAAAATATTTGGACATCAACAGAGGTGTGAAGCTAAGGATAGTTTGAGAACACTGTGTATCTGACAGGCATCAGATAGGGTCCAGGGACACTACAATCATCCTCTTTGAGTCATAAAATTTTTGTTTCCTCTTAGTCTCTAAGTTTAGAAAGTAGAACTGGGTCTAGCACAGTGACAGTATTCAGCAAATACTTAGTCAACAAAGTATTTCCTTCTCTTGGAATGACAGAACAGATTTCTCTTCGCCCCAGATAAAACATCACCATGAGATCAAAGAAATGCCCTACTAAAGGCTAGGTGAATGAACCAATCACTCGTCTTAGAAGGGAGTGCTTATAGAAACATGAGTGAGGGCTGTATATATAAGCAGGAGCAACCACATTACTGAAATAGCTTCCTTTGGCTCCTGTGAATGGTTTAACTGTAATGAGGTGGAATGGGACTCATGTGCCTGTGCAGTGCCTATATCTTTTGTGCCCATCGAACTCCCCACAATCTCACTTCCATGAGTGAGTACAATCGGGCTATTCTCAGGTGATAAAGTCATGCCACGATCAGAGGTCAGAGTACCACAGCAGCATCAGATTGTTAACTTCCTTTTTAAATTCTGAATTTTAGATGCAATGACCGGAAAACTAAAATTGGTCATTTTTAACAATTCCCTGCCTATATTTGTGTCAAAAAGATTAGGTCTTTCAGAGATAAAATATGACTTTGTTTTCATTTTCTAAATTAATAGAGAAAAAAAACCATAACAAGTAGAAATCCAAAGAGAAATTCACCACTATGCACTAAACTGCTCTCTGGGATTCTGTCCTTCTCTTCACATCATTATTATTTCATTGATGTATGTGTGTGAATGTTTTGTCTGCGCGCATGCCTGTGAAACATGAATGCAATGCTTGAGAAGGCTACAACAATGCGATAGATTCCCTGAAACTGAGGTTATAGATCATTGTGAACTGCCATGTAGGTGTTGGGGATCACATTGTGGTTCCCCAGAAGAGCCACCTGTCCCCTTAACTGATGCTACATATCACCAGTTCCATTACTCTCCAGGTTTGAAGCCATGAGAAGAGTGAGGAAAATTAAGTTTCTGGGATGCTATTCCCATAGGGAGACACTGCTGCTTTCCCTATTTAGTGGAAGCCCACTAAAAGAGGGAGGAAGGCTTTATGTGGGTGGAGCATTGGAGATGCATTCAACAAAGCTCCAAGCACCATGACTATCACTTGTGGTCATTTATAAATTTTGAATAAACTTCATGTTTTATAACAGACAAGGTGAAGAAATCAACTAATTTTTGAACTTGGAAAGACTGTTAATTCTGTGAAAGTTTCAAAAGATGTTTTACAATTTATTTATAATTTAATTTTTTTCATTGCAAAATTAATAAAGAATTAACAAGAAGTTAACTCCTGGCAACACCAACCCTGCCTCAAAGAAGATGATGAGCATCAAAGAGCCTCCTTATGGAGTTGGCTTCAAATGTGACAAACAAGCCACTGGGAAAAATGTCCTCATTTCTGCCACAGACAGAATTCCGCCTAAAAATAGCCAAGTTTAGATGCAGTCAGAGTCAATGGCCAAATCTGCCAAGACAGAGTAAGCAAGTCCTCAATGATTCCTGTCTCACAAATATGTCTGTCAGATATATTGGGCCAGAAGGCTGAAGATGATGCTCCAGTGTTATAGAGAGTGTTGGGTGACTACTGAGGCTTTAAACTGTCTTAGTCATTTTCTCATTTTGAAAACTGCTAACCTGCACTTCTGGTTCAGTCAAATATTTAAGTTTTATTCCTTCTCAAATCTCTGATGGAGTTAAGACCAGATAGTTTAGTCTTTCAATTAAGCTTAGTAGGTTAGGGGTTAAGATATTTTTAGATCAAGATAGATGTGTTAAGTTAAAAGACATGAAATATGATAGATATTGATCTTCATTCAGAAATTTAGACCCATCAAGATAGGAAATGGGTTTACTTCAAGTTTTCCAAATGCAAATACCCAAAACACTATGAATGAAATATTTATATAATTCCTGATTGTCTCCTGGTTCTTCCTGCTGTATGTAGTTTATTTTATTCATATGTAATAATATAAATGTATATGTTAAAAAGAAACATAATAAAAATGTCCATAAAATTAAAGAACAAGAAAGTACTCACATACCCCCGATATAGACATTATACAGTTTATAAATTAAGAAAATAAGTGTGTTAAAAGTGATCTATTACAAAACTTACAGGCTTTTGACAGAAAGATATAATTCCTGAAAGTAGACAGAGGAGTTACCTGTTACAGGAGACTCAGGTCTCTTTAACAGGACATATGAGATGGGACTTGTGACACAAGTAACATCAAAGACACTGCCTTAAGAAAAGATCAGTTACTTCCCAGCAACATGGCTAAATTCAAGGAATGATTGACTGACATGAGAATTTTCATTTTATATCCAGCAGTGTCTGATATTTTATGGGTCAAAGCAGAAGGGGCAGAGGTGGAAATAGTGGTTGAGGTATTGTTGGCTACATTGAACTTTAGGCTGCTCTTTCCAAAACTTCCTTGAAAAGAATGTTTTAAACTGTTCTGTGAATGTCCCTTGTGTTAATCCCATTAGTAGAAAATTTCAATCTAATATATCCCGATTTAGTAGCTCAGTGAATGAAATTCATTGCATTTTGAAGAATAATGATAGGAATATGGAGGAGAGTGAAGTGAGAGAAAGGAGAGCAGTCAAAGGAAACAGAGCAGGAGGCAGAGACATCTTTACCCACCAAGTCAGCTCCAGACTGTCTGCTGTAAATACCAGGAATGAGGTGAGCCCTACTCAGTACTAAGAACCAACCCAAACAAATTAATATCATTGAAAATATAAAACAAAAATTTTCTTCCTCTTTTATAATGTTGGTTTTGACCTTTTGTTGTGTAATTCTTACATAAAGGAAATTATAATAATTACATTTTGTCTTATTGCCTAAAGACTAATTACAAGAGGTAAAAACACATCTTTGTGGAGGCAAACTAATGTTTGAAAGACACATTTAATCATGAGATTACTATTATCTTATACATTTTAAGCAAATAATTCAGCCTATATTGGAGTACCGAGTCATTTTGTGAGTTGTGTTCCACTGGAGAGCCCTGACTAATACAGCATAATTGTATATATTTATGAAGACTCCTGATCTTGACAAATAATTCTGAGGGTTTCTGTAATTTACTTTAATTTTATGTTATTCATAGCAATGTTATTTTTAAATACAGATTGTTTCATGCAAGAAAAATACATATATTTTTATATGCAAGACTTTATTAATTTACAGAAATAACCAGATAAAATATAAATATCCCATTCAATTATCACATGTCGGTTCCATCTTTTGGCAGCAGAACAAACCACTGTACAAAGAATGCCTGTATTCCTATGTATTTTTTTGGTAGACATGAACACATATATTATTCATAGTAACTTTGATTAATTGGTTTTATAGCTCCCCACTGTCAACCTTTTTATTGCTGCATATTGTGTTTATTTAATACAATCTACAAAATCAACCCTATAAATTCACAAATATATCACAGTCACACATAAATCAACTTGCATACAAAGTATCAATCAATGATGTTTGGTATTGGAATCTAGAGATAAGATTCCAAGATTCTAGATTCCAAGAATCTAGAAAGAATCTAGAGTCAACCAAAAAACAAGCCGCTGGACATACCTATGAGGGATTGCTTCTATCAAGTTATAGTGAAGTGGAAAGACACACCCTTCATGCAGCAGCTGAGGTAAAAGGAGGCTCAAGAATAAAACCTTTGTTTTTGCCTGTTGCCTTTGCTCCCATTGCAAGTTATTTATGCTGCTGCTGCTGCTGCTGCTGAGCATCCTTTCTGACATCAGAACCCATCATCTTTTCATGTTTAATGTGGACTGGAGACCAGTGGATTTCAAGGATTATTCCATGCCTTCAGCTCCAATCTAGGACTGCTGAGATACTCAAACTAGTGAACTGAAAGCATCTTTCATTTTGTTATCTTTTCCATCAGGAAAAGCCATTTCAGTGGACTGTATCTTGTACACAAATCTAATGAACCCCTTTTGAGTACCAAGTCATTCCGGGAGTTCTGTTCCACTGGAGAGCCCTGACTAATACAGCATAATTGTACACATGCAAGTATGAGGTTATCAGTTTCTAACATTGAAATAATGATGGTGCATGTAAAAAATTATGAATATATAATTCCTATTTTTATTTTAGAAGAAAATGAAGGCAATTTAAAATGCATATTTTGTGTATTATAAACTTTCATTAATAAATATTTTACTTACTAAATATTAAGACATTATTTACATATTATTTCTTATTACTATTAGCCCATTATCAACATTCATAGATGACATATGTCTACATTATGTACATATAGGCATATATCCAAATCTAAAGTTAAACAATTTTACATATGATATTAGTAATTCTATAACCTTGTTGCAAACTTTTGTATTATCAGAAATATCTGATTACTCTAGATTGAAACATAGTATGATGTGATCTACTTTTCTAGTTGCTGCAAGAAAATACCCAACCGAATCAACTTAAGGAACCAGGTTTTATTTTGATTTGGAGTTCAAGAGGTTAATACCTATCAAGGCAAGGTGGGTTTCAAGAGAAGCTTGTTACATTGTATCTGCAGGCAGGAGCAGAGAGTGTTGGATACTTGTGCTCAGGAGCCTATCTCCTTCATATTCTACCTAGAACCCAACATCATGGAATGGCACAACAACATTTAGAGTGGGTCTTCAAAACTTTACAAACCAATCTACAGAATCCTTCACAGACATGTCCAGTGATGTGCTTCCTTGGTGATTTAGAATCCCAGGAATTTCACAAACAAAATCAACTGCCACAGTCTAACCCTGTGTCAATTTGACATCAAGATATCTCACAGTAAGTTCAAAAATCTTCTATTTCTTATCTTCAGTGGTTCATGTCCATTTCATAGTAAAATGATAGTCAGTCTAACTTCAAAATTAGTCTTTTACAATGCCAACACAGTTGAACATCCCAAAATTCAAGTCTCATCTGAGACTCAAAACAACATCTTAAGTGTTAGATCTCATAAAATGAAATGTTAGTTGCAGAATTATGATATAAAATAACACAAAATAAGCATTCCTGTTATAGTAAGAAAGATTAGAGAATAGCAAGAAATAGACCAAAGCAAAGTGAAACCCAGCAGGAAAATACCATGTCTAGTATCTGGTCCTCCTGATAGAACTATTTAGGTCACCAAGGGTTTGCCTAGGTCCATCCCTTCCAGTTCTGCCACCTACAATCCATAAAACCTTTTTCACTGGCTAGTTCTCCTTAGTGTCAGATGTCTTCCTTAGGGATTGCATAATGGTCTTGAGATTTCCAGCACCCTGGGGTCTTCACTGCAACTTAGGTTTCACCTTCACAGCTTCAAACTTTGACCTCCAGAGTGTCCTTTCAGGGACTGTACCCCTTAATGCATTTCCTGGCCTCAGCAGCTCCCTATAACCAGAAGGCAGTACTCTATGACTTCATCAATGTCACTTCTTTCATACATGCACAATCAGTACCATGCAGAAAATACGGCCAAGGCTGTCAACTTGGAATGGAGTTTGGCTCCTATGGAATGTGCTACATTGGCCACTGTGTAGTGATCCTGAGAAAACATTTATAAGCAAGTGGTTCTGAGAGGGGAAGCATTTCTGCACAATTCTGATTTGAGGTCTTACTTTGAAACAAATTTCCATTTTCACAAGATGGAAAGTTGAATGTGTAGGTTCTTCAGGATTTCTTGGCTATTGTCTCATTGCACATTGCTAATATCTCTAAAAATTTCAGATGTTTTGCCAAATAAAGTTTATCTGTCTAAAAGTTTAAACTTAACTTCTATATCTTTTCCAAAACTTACAGTTTTATCCTTTTTGTTCCACATTCAAAATTAATTTATTTTTATTTTCTGAAATTAAAAGGTAAAAGCACTGTTTCTACCTTCACTTTTATCCCATCAATACTTCCAAACATTCATCTTAATTTCCCCAAATACATGCCCCCTACTTCTTTGTTGTTAAACACACACAAACATACACACACATATTTTGACTTATAAGTCTAATACATCCAGTCTATATTAAAAGAAAAATGTAGGGGCCAGAAGCAATTGTCAGCTGGTCATATTGCATCCACCGTGGATAAGAAGAGAACATTGACTGCTTGTGCCAGGAGGCTTTCTCCTTTATCCTCACCCAGAACACCAGCCCATGGAATGGTTCCACCTTCATTTGAGGTCCATCATCCTACTTCATAACCTTATCTAGATACCCCCCCCACATGCATAGAAATTTTATTTCATGGTAGCTCTAAGTCCCATACAGCTAACATTGAAGTTATATTATCGCATTATACGAATGCTTTATTTTAGTAATAATGATGGTTAGGTATGTTTTTAGCACAGTATAAGAAATTAATGTGATATCTTGCACCAAGCACAGACACTTTAGAATAATGTTTATGGAGTTCTTTTTACATGATAGACACATGAAGTCTTACTGTTTGTTGTAGGATATGAGGCTCTGAGCAAAACAGCCTGTATTTTTATTAGATCAGCTGTTCTTTCTTATAAGAAAACATCCCAGTGGGGCCTGTTGACTGTTACTGCTCCTTAAAGTCCTACCTAAGTGTCCCAGGAATTTGTTTGCAATTCTTCCCTAATTGCATTTGGCCTTTGCATTTAGGGGGGTGCTGAATGTGTAGATTGTGAGAGGTAAGCTTAAGTAGGAAGCAGGAGAGAAATTGAGATTATGGAGGAAAGATCATACATTCTGGGTAAAGACTTTCCAGTGCAGCTGTGTTTTAACTTTGTTTACATTTAAGTTTACTCTGATGCCATTTTTACAATTTCTGGTTTCTTGTTTCTCTTTGTATAAAAACATGATATGTATTATTACAAATTAAAATGCTCTGAGAGAACTCCAAGCACAGTTGTATTTCTGGACTGTTTCCCTCTGCAAAAAGCCTCCTTGTTACTACTGCAGTAAGTCCTGGGGCCAGAGACCAAGCTAGAGCTACTTACTTGCAACCATAGACAGGGTACAAGTTGAACACTCGGCAGCTCACTCTTCCTTTCTCTTTACATCAGAGTTCTGGGTTTGCCAAGTAACAACTATTCAGACTCCTCACCTTCTTGTCATATTTTGCAGATATTTCCTCTGACATTTGGTTTTGAGTCCTATAAAAGCGCACATGCGGTGGAAGTCATTAGCCCAAAAATGCCATACAGATTTGTAAACTCGGAAGACAGTTTAACAATCAGGACACCAGGAGCAGACAGATATCTTTTGTGTGTGTGATTATGTATGCCAGTAATTAATTAACCTATTACTCTTATAGATATGTGATAACTATAGGAAAAATAAAGCTATATTTTATTAAATATATTTTGATCACATATCACCTGTATTTTTTAAGTATCGTCTTTGACCTTGGTTTGAAACAATGCTATCTATTCTGCGCCTATGCTATGAGAGAAGGGGCTTTACACAAGACTAGAAAGTCTATATTAATTTTGATTTGGAAGGCAGACATATCAAGCTATTAACCTCTATTAGAAAGGGCTCACACTATATAGGTAGGAATAAAAGGAGATGCAAATGTCAGAACAGAAAAGTCCCATGTGGGCTAAGTGGGGATATTTCCAGGGCAGAGTGGACACTAGGTCCCTTACTCTACCCCAAAGAAAGAATTCCAGCACAAAAATGGGTTATGAATGGAATTCCTGCCTGGCACATCCCATGCTTCTTTTTTAAGAGTTTTAAATGATAAAGGTCTTTCTTAAACACTGGATAACTGATGTCTTTGTGTTTGTTTGTTATGCTTGTTTGTTTCTCAGATTGCAATGGCATTTTTCTCAGTCCAGCAATAAGCAAGTGCTGTTTTTATATTTCTAAAAGACAATTCCAATACATTCATTTATATAGTCAAAATGACATAAAACATATTTATCTGCCTGCCAAAGCACACAAAACTGTAAAAGAAGAGCAGGAAGGGAAGAGGCAGAAGGTCATGGACCAGTGGCCTATAGACTTTTAGAGACCACAGATGCTACCCAGCCTGCTATACCCAACAAAATTTTCAATTACTTTAGATAGAGCAAAGAAGACATTTCACAATAACCAAATAGAACTATTATTTATCTATGAATCCAGGACTACAGAAAGTGCTACACTCAAGGGAACTAAACAAGAATTAAAAAAAAAAAACCCACACAAGAAGATACACACACACACACACACACACACACACACACACACACACACACACACACTGACCTTTGAGAAGTAAAACAAATAGTATACACTTTCAATTTCCCTAACTCTCAGCTTTAGTGTTTGTTTCAAGATGTGTTCCATAAAACTTAAAGTCAAGACCGGAAGTAATTAAGATATTCCTATCTAAGTTGAAAATTTTCCTTAAATATATCTATGGCAATACAGAACATCTGTAAGTATAGTTCACAGTTATTAGCATTCATTAGAAACTGTAAGAAAGGCAAAAAAGAAACAGTTTTAAATGAAAAGAAA
Source organism: Acomys russatus (assembly GCF_903995435.1). Lineage (NCBI taxonomy): Eukaryota > Metazoa > Chordata > Mammalia > Rodentia > Muridae > Acomys > Acomys russatus. The sequence continues at coordinate 51,054,406 of NC_067138.1, read as the reverse complement.
TAATCAGTTAAAATAAATAATTTAAACAGAAGTATGAATGCAGAGAAACACATAAAAAGTTATTATTACTGTAGTCCATATGTTAAAAATTAAGTAGACACAATGACAGTCTTTAAAATTCACCAAAATCCTAGCTGTGAAAATTTGTGAAATAAAAATGCACTGGATAAGATTAATGGAAAATTAAACATTCCAGAAAAATATCAATGAATGAACTAAATATATATAAGCTAGACTCATCAAAAATGAAATAAGAGGTGTCAAAACAGATTTGTTTTTTAAAATGAATGCAACAAATGGTAAAAATGTGAGCACCATTCAGTTTATTATTATGTAGATGAAGGGAAAATGGAGACAATGAAGAAGTAATGTTCAAAGTTTTCTGAATTAGATAGAAATAACAAGTTACACATTCATCCAATCTCTCACACCATAAATGTATCATAATGATCATAATCAAAGAGCTCAAAACTAGTGATATAATGAAAGTATAAGATTTCATTTGTCGAGACAATATATGTCAGGGAATAACAAGGTTGATTAAAACCAATACAGATGTGAAAAAATACTAGCCATAAAATAATATAAGAAAAAAGCCTACCAGCTTATAACTCAGTGCCCATTCCAACTTGATGGCAACATAATGTAAAGTTCTTATAAGAGTTACATTGATTTATCACTAATAGACCTAGAAGGTAAATAACATGAGAAGAAATGTGATTCTTCAAATGTAAAGAAGAAATTGATGATTATTAAATATAGTTAAACGACAGCTTACACAATGATAAAGCTGTATTATATCTAAAAGTGGACATAGGCAAGAACTTTCTGAATAGAGCACAATAACATAGGAACTATCCCAAAATAACAGCGGATGAAAAAATAAAATGTTTCTGCACAGAATAGGAAACTATCATCAGAGCACACAGGTAGCCCACAGAATGGGAGAAAATCTTTACAGCCATGTTTCAGACAAGAAGCAGATATCCACAACTTAAAAAGAATTGCAAAAATTAATTACCAAGGAAATAAAACTTCCAATCAACAAATGAGCTAATAAAAATATAGACAATTTTCAAAAATGGAAACATAGACTGTCAGTAACTCTTTTTAAAAGTGTTCAGTATCTCTAAATATAAGATAAATGAAAATGTAAACTACTTCGGTACACCACTGAACCCCAGTTCAGGAAATTTTACAACAAATGTTGGAGAGGATGTGGAGGGAGACTGACTTAGCCATTGCTTTTATTGCCATGAAGAGACACCATGATGTAGGCAATTCTTATTAAACAAATCATTTAACTGAAAATATGCTTACAGTTTGAGATGTTTTATCCATTGCTATCATGAAAGGGAGCATGGTGGCACACAAGGCACTGGAGCACCAGCTGCAAGCTATGTCATGGTCCAAAGGATGAAAAAATGAAAGAGAAAAACACAATTCCAAGTGTAGGCTTTTAAAAATCCCAACCCATCCCCAGTTCCACACTTCCCCCCAACACACCCCTTAGTAATTCTAATCCTATCACTCTATTAAGATATAAATATTATATTACTATATTAATGCTAGTCAGCTCTAAAGAAAAATCAGAACATTTAGATGAAATTAGATGGTCGGAAAAATGTGTAATATTAATTGAGACCACAAAATGTCAGAAAAAAATGTGAATATAACCTACCTAGGCATGTATATGTGTAAAAAATTTACACGTGGGTTCAGTATAATATATAGAAGGAAGAACAACAAAATAAAAATATTAGGTGATGATATGGATGAAGGCAACTAATAGATATTTGAGGGAAGTAATTGTTTTTCCAGTTTTAACTCTGTCTTGGGTAGTACATGAAAATATACTTGATATTCAAAGTGCAATGTCCAATGTGAAGCTCCGTAACTTTGGAATGTCTATTCTAACTGTCTAGAAGTTCAGTGAGATGTATAGACTTTGGGACTGTTTGATGTCACTGTGATGATATTTTACTTGAATATACTTTATAATAAAGTTTTGGTTTAGTTTTTTTTCTTTTTTTTTTTTATTAATTTATTCTTGTTACATCTCAATGTTTATCCCATCCCTTGTATACTCCCATTCCTCCCCCCCCCCACATTTTCCCATTATTCCCCTCCCCTATGACTGTTCCTGAGGGGGATTACCTCCCCCTATATATTCTCATAGGGTATCAAGTCTCTTCTTGGCTACCTGCTGTCCTTCCTCTGAGTGCCACCAGGTCTCCCCCTCCAGGGGACATGGTCAAATGTGAGGCACCATAGTACGTGAGAAAGTCATATCACACTCTCCACTCAACTGTGGAGAATATTCTGACCATTGGCTAGATCTGGGAAGGGGTTTACTTGGTTTAGTTTTTTTTTTTGTTGTTGTTCTTGTTTTGTTTTTTACTTGGTTTTCTTTTTCTTTTTGTTGTTGTTGTTATTTTTGTTTTATTTTGTTTTTAGACAATGTTTCTTTGTGTAACGCTGGGTGTCTTGGAATTCACTCTGTAGACCAGGCTGGCTCAGACCCAGAGATCTGCGTGCCTTTTCCTCCCAAGTTCTGGAATTAAAGGCATGCACCACTTTAACCTGGCTATAGTAAGTTTAATAAGTTGTTTTAAATGCACCATAGCAGTAGTACAAAATGAAAGGAAATAAGTGAAGCACACGGTAATATACTTAGGCTATGGTCAGGCAGAAATACTAGCTGACATATATCTAGAATGTCTTAAGCAAATTTAAAATCAAAGAACATTATCCCTATTTGCAGATGATAAGATGCTGTACATAAGCAACCCTCGAAATTCCACCAGAGAACTCCTACAGCTGATAAACACCTTCAGCAAATTAGCTGGATACAATATTAACTCAAAAAAGTCTGTAGCCTTCCTATACACAAATGACAAGCTTGCAGAGGAAGAAATTAGGAAAACCACACCCTTCACATTAGCCACAAGCAATATAAAATATCTAGGAGTTACTCTAACTACGCAAGTGAAGGACTTGTTTGAAAAAAATTTCAAAATTCTGAAGAAAGAGATTGAAGATGACCTGAGATGATGGAATGATCTTCTTTGCTCATGGATTGGGAGAATTAACATAGTAAAAATGGCCATCCTACCAAAAGCAATCTACAGATTCAATGCACTCCCTATCAAAAGACCTACACAATTTGTTAAAGACATTGAAAGTTCAATTCTGAACTTCATATGGAAAAACAGAAAAACCCAGAATAGCTAAAACAATCTTGTAAAAGAAAAGGTGCTCCGGAGGAATCTCCATACTTGATCTCAAACTGTACTATAAAGCAATAATAACTAAAACAGCATGGTACTGGCACAGCAACAGGCTGCTTGATCAGTGGAATCGAATCGAAGACCCAGATAGGAATTCACACACATATGGTCACTTGATTTTTGACAAAGAAGCCAAATCCATTCAATGGAAAAAGATAGCATCTTCAACAAATGGTACTGGTCTAACTGGAGGTCTATGTGTAAAAAAATGCAACTGGACCCATATTTGTCCCCTTGCACAAAACTCAAATCCAAGTGGATTAAAGACCTCAACATAAAACCAGAGACACTAAACCACTTAGAGGAAAAAGTGGGAAAGAGCCTGGAACATATTGGCACAGAAGACAACTTCCTGAACAGAACACCAACGGCCCAGGCCTTAATGTCAACCATTAATAAATGGGACCTCATGAGGCTGAGAAGCTTCTATAAGGCAGGAGACACTGTCAAGAGAACAAAGCGACAGCCTACAGACTGGGAAAAAATCTTCACCAACCCTACATCTGACAAAGGTCTAATATCCAAAATATATAAAGAACTCAAGAAATTAAACACCACCAAACCAAATAACCCAATAGAGAAATGGGGCTTGGAACTAAACAGAGAATTCTCAACAGAGGAATATCAAATGGCTGAGAAACACTTAAAGAAATGCTCAACCTCCTTAGTCATCAGGGAAATGCAAATCAGAACAACTCTGAGATTCCATCTTACACCCATCAGAATGGCTAAGATCAAAAATTCAAGCAACACCACATGCTGGCGAGGATGTGGGGAGAGAGGAACACTCCTTCATTGCTGGTGGGAATACAAACTAGTACAGCCACTTTGGAAATCTATCTGGTGCTATCTCAGAAAAATGAGAATAGGGCTTCCTCAAGACCCAGCTATTCCACTCCTTGGAATATACCCAGAAGATGCTCCAGCACACAACAAGAAACTTTGCTCAACCAACCATGTTCATAGCAGCCTTATTCATAATAGCCAGAACATGGAAACAGCCTAAGTGTCCATCAGTAGAAGAATGGATAAAGAAACTGTGGTACATATACACTATGGAATACTACTCAGCTATTAAAAACAAGGAATTCCCGAAATGTGTGGACAAATGGATTGAGCTAGAAATGATCATAATGAGTGAGTTAACCCAGAAGCAGAAAGACTCAAATGGTATATACTCACTTATATCTGCATACTAGCCCAAGGGGCATGTCCCACGAAAGCCTTCACTTACCAGGAAACTGGGAAAGAGGGGAGGACATCCTATTGGGACTCTAGATGTGAGAAGCACAGGAGAATAGCACAGTAGAAGGATCCAGATGGTCCTAGAAACCTACAAGTAGAACATTATGATAGGCAGATTTGGGCCCAGGGGTCCCGCTCAAACTAAGGCACCAGCCAAGGACAATACAGGCAGTAAATTTTAATCCCCTACCCAGATCTAGCCAATGGACAGAACATTCTCCACAGTTGAGTGGAGAGTGGTATATGACTTTGTCATGTACTCTGGTGCCTCACATTTGACCATGTCCCCTGGAGGGGGAGATCTGGTGGCACTCAGAGGAAGGATAGCAGGTAGCCAAGAAGAGACTTGATACCCTATGAGCATATACAGGGGGAGGTAATCCCCCTCAGGAACAGTCATAGGGGAGGGGAATAATGGGAAAATGAGAGGGAGGGAAGAATGGGAGGATACCAGGGATGGGATAACCATTGAGATGTAACAAGAAAAAATTAATAAAAAATATTAAAAAATAAAATAAAATCACATGATCGGCAAATGTCACAGAAATATTTATTAAAAATTTTTATTAAAATTTCTTGTCATTTTGAAACTATAGGGGAGTATATTGTGAAGTAACCATATTATTTTTGAGGGACTTAAATCCAATAAGGCAGAGGATAATCACCCCCTGTGAGAATTCCAAAGAAATAATTGATTTTTGACAATTAAGATGCATTCATTCTATTTGCCTGTATGTGTGGTGTCAGAATCCTAAGTATAAAGTATGTGATCTGTTAAATATCTATGAAGCATTAGAAAAGTAAAAACCAATGGAGAAAAAAAAAAAATCAAAGAACAAAATTAGAATATCAATACACCTGATTTTCTTTAGATATCATCAAAATGAAAATTACAAGACAAACTGGCCTCAAATTATAAAAAGTATGAAGGTGGCCAGTACATGGACCATCTTGTCAAGCCTCAGTAGAAGATGCGCCTCATGCAACTTGATATGCCGGGGTGGGTTGATATCCATGAAAGGTCTTTCCTTCTCTGAGAAGTTAGGGACAGGTCATGAGGGGAGAGGGAGGGATTGTGAGAAGAAGAAAGAGGGGGAAGTTCTCATCAGAATACAAAGTAAACAAATACATTAATGAATGAAAAAAATGGCCAAAATAAAATATGAAAAACAGCGCTTGTTTTGTGTTGAGCCTAATAAGAATGAATTCTAATTAATTGCTTTAAAAGACAAAATGTTTGTTTTTTCGTCTTCTAATTGCTATCAAATATAATAAAAATACTATACCTTAATTTATTTGTATATGCTTTATCATAACACACACTCTAAGCTCTAAGTTGTACTTTGTTTCTATGACAGGTTTATAGCCTTTCTTAAGGACATTATTTTTAAACATCTAAATTAAGGAAAATGAAGAGCATACAGAAAACCTACAGTAGACAAAGCTGAAAATGATCATTTTTCATCTTCCTTGGAAACCTGATGATTATTAATTTTTTTAGCAATAAGAGACTCATGATCTCATCAGCTGAAAGCAGTGACTTCTCTTCCAAAGGACCCAGGTTCAATTCCCTGCACCAAAACAGCAGCTCCCAAGCACTAGTAACTCTATTCTAGTGAACTCAATGTCCTCTTGTGGCCTCTATAGTCACTAGTTACACATGTGGCACACAGACATGCAGGTTGGCTGAAACACTCATTGAAAATAAAACAGAACTAAGCACATAAGTGTCTTTAGAAGTACATGCATATGGCTACACTGCATTTAAAAACATGAGCACTATCTTTTCATAGGTGCGTTCAAATATTCCCTTCACCTAGAAGAACATCATAAACCATTAAAGTCAAGGAAAGACTGAATTATTTCATTTGACTTAGAGACATTTGTGTTTTCTGACGTATCATCAGGTATGAGAGTGCTTCTGAAGTACAAAAGTGTGCTGTCCACATCTAAGTCTTATTCATAAAAACTTAAGATTCTAAGTATTAAAATGTCTAATCGGGATTGGAAGTTGATTCTGAGTTCATCACAATTGAATGCCATCATTTGGAGACAGTGTTGAGTGGTTGAGAGGATAGAATTATGGGGTTGTGTAAAGTGAAAGTTTTGGCAGAATTCCCAAAAACAAGCTGTTAGGGTTTACCACTCATATGAGCTACTGATTTGCCTCATAAGCCTCCTACTTTAAAGTGAACAGATAATACAGTAATCACAAGTGTGTGTGTGTGGGGGGAGAGCTTAAATCTGCAGTGCATACAATAAACCATGTGACCTTTTTGACTGATTTGTACATGACAGCACTGAGACAGCTCCAAAGATTGTCTCCATCTGGCACAGAAGCTTCTGTTTGCTTTTGTCTTGGAGGCCATGTGCCATGCAGTAAATGGTATTGCTGGTCACACCATTCCATAAAATGCCTTCCATGTAGGGAGAGAACAAAGACCAAAGAGCACTGGGAGACAGAGAAATCTGACTGAAGAGGTCCTCTTGGTATCTGGAATAAACAAATTAATGGGTGAATAGCAAACTTCCCAGCCAAGCTCTTTCCAGTTACATGAAACATCAAGTTGTGAGCAAAAAAGTCATTAAGCTTCCCAGCAATAAATCACTAAGAGTAAATCTATGCCTTCAAATTAAGTGCTGCTATAAGAAAGCTTGACTTTGCTTAGAATGGGAATGTAGACAGGAGATAGGATGGCCAGCCATGAGAGGGATATTAATGAAAGAACATTGCTAAGAGCTAGGGAAGAGACACCATATGCTGTGTAATGGAAGAAAGTTTGGCCATACTGTCTTCCATGGTAATACGGAAAAAAGGAAACTAATGTGTTTGGCTCTGACCAAAACAGAGACGCATTGCTGGCTCGAATGAAGAAAGTGACTGGTTTTTAAGTGGCAAATGAAAAGCAGAATGAGAAAGGGTTTTAACATGGAACTGCAGAAGGCCAGACAGCCTTTCCAGACAGGGAATTAAAAAAGAAAAGAAAAGAAACTTCCCTAGTATAAAGAAAAACTAAGGGTAATACCTTCTAAGACCTTTATTGAGAAATCCTATGCAAGGGCATGCTTGCCATACCTCAACTAAATAATAATCCATAAGCATCTAACTATCTTATCAATAGTCAACATTTCAGTAACCTATTAGAAGAAAAGTAATGACCATAAGGGTGTGGCTCAATTTGACTTGACAAGGAGGGACTTGTATTTGACTTTGCTAATACTTTGAGCTGATATTTACATGAACTCATTAAGTTGACAAAGGAGTTTGACATAACAGCTTAGATTTTTTTTTAAAAAGCAATTCAAAATTGAAATGGTCTTAAAATTTGAAAAACTCTCCCAGGACAAGAAGCAAGCTGAGAGAACTACAAAAATAAAACCATAAAAATGAACCAAAATAACCAGAGGGTAATGACCGAATCACAGAATAACTCCCAGGGAAAGTGTCAGGACCAGAGTCAAGGAAAAGCAGTGTAGGTCTGGCAGTATTTCAAAATGCTTCCCACACCCTCCCCAGTGAACTATTTATTGCACTTACTTTGGCATCAGCACGTGTTCAAGTGTGACAGAGCAGATATCACATCTTTTTCTTGGCAGTCTGAGAGGAACACACCTTAGAATCCTGCACCAAGCCTGAACCTGACTTAGATGAGCACCTCAACTTTGGACCAATGTCAGACACAGATGAGAGCATATTCTTAGCATGAGACTGGAAGGACTTTGCAAGTGGGAAAATTGTACATCTAAACAGTCACCCCACCAGTTGATTGTCTTGCTCTCTGCACACCTGCTCCTCCTCCTGTTAAGAGGTGTAGTCTACATGTCATTCTGGGTCTGGGTTACCTCACTCAGGACAATCATTTCCAGTTCCATACATTTGACTGAAAATCTCAAGATTTCTTTCTTTTTAATAGCTGAGTAGTATTCCATTGTGTAAAAGTACCACAATTTCTTTATGCATTCTTTGGTTGAGAGACATCTAGGTTTTTCCTGGTTCTGGCTATTATGAATAAGGCTGCTATGAACATAGTTGAGCAAATGTCCTTGTTGTATGGTAGAGGATTTTTCAGGTATATATCGAAGAGTGGAATAGCTGAGTCTTGAGGTAGCACTATTCCCAATTTTCTGAGAAAGCACCAGATTGATTTCCAAAGTGGTTGTACAAGTTTGCACTCCCACCAGCAATGGAGGAGTGCTCCCCTTTCTCCACATCCTTCACAATATGTGCTGTCACTTGAGTTTTGATCTTAGACATTGGGCTGGAGATCAGGACAGATGCTGGGACTTGCTGCTGCTGGTCTCCAGGTAAGAGTAGTATGGAAGAATGGGGGCATGGAGACCATCAATGCTGGTGGATCTGGGCCCAGGGGGACCTACACATACTGTTGTACCAACCAAGGATAATGCATGGAATAAACCTAGATCCCTTGTTCAGATCTAGCCAATGGACAGTTCGTTCTCCAGGATCGTGTGGTGAGTTGGGATTGCCTCTGACATGAACTCTGTTGCCCCCAATTTGATCACTTCCCCTTGGAGAGTAGGCTTGGCAGCACACAGAGGAAGGAAAAGCAGGCTATTCAGATGAACCTGATAGAGTGTAGTCATATGGCGGGGGAAAAGTTCCCCTTCTGTCAGAGGTCTATGGGAGGGTCATAGGGTGAAAGAGGGAGGGACTATGGGAACAAGAAGATACAAGTGAGGGGATAACAATCAGGATGTAAGCTGGGTAATCCCAGCACTCTGGAGGCAGAAGCAGGCAGATCCCTGTGAGTTTGAGGCCAGCTTGGTTACCAAAATGGGTTTAGGACAGCCAAGGCTATACAGAGAAACTTTGTCTGGGAAAAAAAAAAAAAAAGAATGTGGTTCCTGAGAATTGAACTCAGGACCTTTGGAAGAGCAGGCAGTGCTCTTAACCACTGAGCCATCTCTCTAGCCCAAGAGACAGTCCCTCTTAAAAGCCCATGATCATGCTATCTGCCTTAGGTTTTTGTTGCTATGATGAGCACCATAACTAAAAGCAACTTGGGGAAGAAAGGGTTTATTTGGCTTACCCTTCCACATGACAGTTTATCACTGAAAGCAGTCTGGGGCCGGAACTCAAAAAAGATAGGCCTAGAGGCAAGAAGTGATGCAGAGAGTAAGGGGGAGTGATGCTTATTGGCTTGCTGTTCATGGCTTTCTTACAGCACTCAGGACCATCAGTCAGGCATGGCAGGACCCACAATTATCTGGGTTCTCTTATGTAAATTACTAAGTAAGAAAATGCTTTCTGGTCTTGTCTACAGTCTGATATTATGGTGGCATTTTCCCCAGTAAGGTTCTTTCTTCTTCAATGACTCTAGTTTGTGTCAAGTTGACATAAAACTAGCCAGAACACTGCCATATGCTCAAAAACATAAAAAGAGCTCACTGGGTTTATTCAACATCCCTTAGCGGTGTTCTCCACCATCAGACAGGCTTATTCAAGCCGTATGAGTAGGTTTCCTCAGATGTTTGGTCTAACTATGGCTTCTGCTGATCCTTACCTCAGCCACCACTTGCTCCCAAGGCAAAACACACAGTCAGCACAGGAAGGAGGCACTGGAGGTTGGCATTGTTTAACACCCAACAGTGGATAAGTCATAAACAAAACTTTTCTTTTGTAAGAAGGAAAATATCATTCTTGCAGAGATATGGCAGCTGAAGTTTGTCTGCATCGCAAGTTAGAACAGATACTGGACATTTCTATGGATTTTCTACTCAGATTGTCAAACACCATGACTAAGGATCCCCAGTCTTTGAAGTTTGAAAGACAACACTCTCCAATTACAAAAGCAGCCAAGAACGATAAGCTATTTAAATAACCTGTGATGTGCCTTATGCCAATACTCCTAACAATAACAATATATTTTAAGGTTACTCTATTATGGTTCTCAGGAGGAACAAAACAGATGAACATACATTACAAAGGAGATTTAATAGATTGGCTTGTATAATGTGGGCTAGGCAGTCTGAAAGTGGCTATCTGCATGTTGTAGAAACTAACAACCTGGTAATTCTTCAGTATACAATAATGGAGTCCCAGTCTGGAAACGAAGGTCCAGAGGAGAGTAGAGAGCCACTTACTCTGAGTCCATCTCAGACGCTGGTTTCAGACGGCAGCGGCAGTGGCAAGGACAGAGTAGTAGATGCGCTTACCAACAGGAAGTGAAGACGAAGCATCTCCCCCCCACTACACTCATGGCCATTTTACAAGTGTGATGTCCATAGAAAGTGTGGCCCACTGCGAGGGAGACCCGTCCAGAGATGTGCCTCTTATTGATCTCAGATACAATACAGTTGAAAACGAAGATTACTATTATAATCACCTTGTCAGCTTTTAGGCTAACATGAGATTATTTTGGAGTTTTGTGGGGAAATATTTACATGTATTCCAAGGACCACATTTAAACGAAAAGTCCCTTCCATCGTCTCTTTTAAAAGCATAACAGATAAAAGATTTTAGAAGCAGTACTCGGAGTTTCTGGCGAGGATTGCAGGGCTTCAGGCATAATTCCAAGCCACCTGAGGTCTTTTATGTGGGGTCTTGGGGATTCTTCCGGTGCTACAGCTCCAGCACAACCTGCAATGTGGCCAATGCTCCTTTACATTTTGTCATTCCCTGAGTTAGTCTTGTATGCCCAGCGGCATTTACTTTTCCTGTGTTTCGCAGAGCGATGAAGGCTTGCTTTTGCATTCCACACAGATACTGGCCTATTGTGCACACAGAACAGCCGCTGAGATAACTTCTGAATGACAACACCTCTTCCCAGTAGACTGCGGAAGGCTGCGTCGTTTTGCTTTGACAGTGGTCAGCGTTCTGTAGTTGCTCTCTACCCTCTCCTTATCGCTGCTCTTTCCAGATAAACAGATCCCATCAGCAAGCACCATTCCTCTCAAAGAACTCCCCCAGCCCAGCCCAAAGAGCACAAAAGAATGTTTTTGAAGGAAGGAGATGGTCTTGTTTTATGATCACTAAACCGAAAGTTAAAATTTATAATAATAAAAAAAAAAAAAAAAAAAAAAACATCCTGACAAGGCCTGGGACTGGAAGCAGATGTCAAAAGTGTTAAGAAACAGGAAAGTATGTGAGTTAGAAAGATCTAGGTAAAACGGAGCCTGCAGGATCAGTCAGGACCATGGGAAACATAAATAGGGGCTGGCAAGAACCAGTAGAAATATCGGGCAAATGGCTCAAGGAAAATCATTTCACATGCTGCATAGATGCTGCTACACAGGAGACTCCATGTCTGTATGTGATTATAGTGGTTACAGAATCCAAATTAAATGGAAATTCAAAAGTCGAGAATCCAAATAGACAAAAACGTCATTCATTTTTGAGAAACCTCACAAGGACCCGCAAGAATGCGCTGACAGGTCTTAATGCAGTGTCTCATGTGAGTGACCCAACCAAGCAAAGATGGTTTCTTGATGCCTTTCATTACTTAATAGAGGAAATCATATGCTTCTCATAAAATGACCATCTATCCCATCTTCTGGAAACCCCTGCAGGCACCCTTGTTGTCACAGGTTGTGCTAGGTGGTAGCTCTTGTTAACGTATTAGGCAGAACTCTCTCCAGACAGGGATCCCAGCCATGCGTGTGCAGCATCAGTAAGTGATTCTGATAGAAGAAAAAGGATAGAGCTATTGCTCTCTAGAAGTAATAAGTAATGTCTCCCAAGCAAATGAAAAGCCCTATGTGTGAATCTGGTGTGCCCTTCAAATCTCTTCCATGCTCTCTATTCTGGTATCACCTAACCCTGATCCTCAGCATATCACCGTGCAGGCAGAGGCTGCTTCTCTTTTAAAAAAGAATATATAAATAAATAAAAAGAGAAGAAAAGAAAAGGGAGGCAGGAAGGAAGGAAGAAGAGAAGGAGGGAGGGAAAGAGAGAAAGCTGGCATGAAGTCATCCCCGGGCATTTTTCCCAGTCTCCGTTTACAAGCTAGCCTTAGCTCCTGCGTGTGCATTGTTTGGTAGTTCTTCCTTGCTGTCACCTGAGAACTCATGAAAAGCCTGTTCTCAACATCGCAACCACAGGGAAGGAGTTGCTGAAATATAAGGAAGGCATAGGGACAGTAATTGTCCAGAGCCAGGAGGATGTATACTCATGAAGTAACAAAAAAATTCACAAGTTTTTCATGCATCCCTCACAGCCTATGTATAGACAAAAGGGGCTACTCCCATTCTTTAAAAATATTCTTTTGAAAAGAAAACATCCTGCAAAACGTAATTTCTCATTTTGTGAAATAATTAATGGTTGAAATTTGAATCTTAGACTCCGATGTAGATTTGAATCTCATACCTGACATATGCCAGCTATGTGATTCAATCACTTTGAGTTTTTCAAATTTACCATCCACAAAGGGAGAAAACAATGCTACCATTCATAGGACAAAAATAATTAAGAAGAGAAGGTGGCACATATTGAACCTGTAAAAAAAAATAACTCTTACATTGCTGTGCTGGGAATTCCCAGTCTTTACTGTTCAAAAGTTACAAGTGACCCAGTAATAAGGTCGGTACACACATATGGCATTTGTCATGTGCAACTTTTACAGCGCATTCACCATTATGCACACTGTTGACACTTGAATTTTGAAAAACAACGTTGTTAATAGCAAAATACAAAACATAAATGTGCCACTGGAGTAAGAAGTGAAGGCACCACCAACTGATTGTAAGGCTTCTGTTGATATCAGTACTGGCAGATGCAGTGAGAGAAGCCCTCACAGAGCAGTGCCTTCCTAAGTTCTGAAGGTCTTCATGCTCCTACACACCTCCTTATTGCAAGTCACAATTAATTCTTTCTGATTTGGCACCAAAAAGAACTCACCACTTGTATGCACACATGAATTCATAAATATGGCAAAAACAAAGGAATTAGCTTGTGATGTTTAATTAGGGATTTCCAATTAGTACTAGTGGCTAAGTATGGAGTGAAGGTTTGGGGACAGTTGAGGAGTGGATAAGAGGAGCAGAGAAATCTTCTTGATGTATTTATTTTCAAGAATTTGCAATGTTTGCAGCAGATCATGGCCAATTGCATAGTTTTGAATTATACAATACTTTAAATGAAGTCAACATTCACACACTAGCAAGACTCTTAAAATACTTTCTGAAACTAAACATGATTGTTGATTTAAAAAAACCGGTAACACCATCACAAAGAAATACAAAAATAAGAGATACAAGGAGTCCTACACAACACCAGTTAGGTACATTTTGAAGACTGAGGGGGAAGAGAAGGAGGAGGGAAAGGAGGAAGAGGAGGAAGAGGAGAAGGAGGAGGAGGAGGAGGAGGAGGAGGAGGAGGAGGAGGAGGAGGAGGAGGAGGAGGAGGAGGAACATGTGCTCAGGAGTTGCTCTGCAGCCTTATATCCTCTGAGTGTCAGGACTGCAAGCCAAACTGATCAGGTCTAACTACTTTTGTGCAGTACACCTTGCCTAAGGGCTGTCTTTGTTTAAAAGTTCTCTCTCTCTCTCTCTCTCTCTCTCTCTCTCTCTCTCTCTCTCTCTCTCTCTCTCTCTCTCTCTCTCTCTCTCTCTCTCGTGTGTGTGTGTGTGTGTATGTGTGTGTGTGTGTGTGTGTGTTTTATTTTGTGTTTTTTTGGATTTTTTGTTTGTTTGTTTTGTTTTTATTTTGTGCCCATGACATCTGCAGAAGTGCAGGTGAGTCTAAGAGAGTCTCTGGTTGGTCTTGTTTCTCATTTCCTCATGCCCCAACATTCTTTCTCTCAAGTGTGTCCCCAAAGCACCATGTTTTTATATACAGGACAGAAGTCTTCTTCGTTCAAATTCTCCATTCCTTTATCTTTATTTTTTTAAATTTTTTCTTAATTTATTCATATTACATCTCAATTGTTATCCCATCCCTTGTATCCTCCCTGTTCCTCCCTCCATCTTGCTTTCACCCTATTCCCCTCCCCTATGACTGTGACTGAGGGGAGCCCTCCTCCGCCTGTATTTGCTCATAGGGTACCAAGTCTCCTTTTCATAGCCTGTTATCCTTCCTCTGAGTGCCACCAGGCCTCCCCATCAAGGGGACGCAGTCAAAAATGGGGCACCAGAGTACATGTGAAAGTCAGTCCCTACTCTCCACTCAACTGTAGAGAATGTCCTGTCTATTGGCTAGATCTGGGTAGGGGTTCAAAGTTTACTGCCCTTATTGTCCTTGGTTGGTGCCATAGTTTGAGCAGAACCCCTGAGTCCAGATCCGCCCGTCATAATATTCTTCTTGTATGTTTCTAGAACGCTCTGGATCCTTTATTTCCCCATGCTCCCATGCTCCTCTCACTAAGTAAGGTGCTATGATCTTGAATACTTCTTTACTCTTTCTGCTTGTCTGAGTCACTACACTCTTGACCAACATCTCTCTCTTTCTCACACTTAACCCACAGGTAATTGGACATTCTACTTTCTTTTTGTGGCTGTGCTTTTTATAAGTTTCTACATATCATATATGAAAATATATGGTGTTGGTATTTGCTTACCCTATTCTCAGTTGACACAATGTTTATTGCCAATGGCAGAAGTGCTCCTTTTGGTAAACTGAACTTCCTTTAATGTGTGCTATAGTTTCTTTGTGTACTCGTTGTCTGGTGTGAATTATACTACAGTGGCTGACATGATGGGGAATGCTATGGACCACATTTGCTTTTCCTTAAAAAAAAACATGTATAGTGAAGTTCTGGACCTCATTTCCATAAGATAATACAATAAAAACTGTATTAAAGACAAATGAGTTAAATAAGTAACTGGGGTGAGCCCTTATTCCCTGTGTCTCTTGTCATTTAAATCTGAGGAAACCTAGACACAAACACAGAAGGAAGATCTTGCTGATATGAAGAAGAAGAAGAAGAAGAAGAAGAAGAAGAAGAAGAAGAAGAAGAAGAAGAAGAAGAAGAAGAAGAAGAAGAAGAAGAAGAAAGCCATTACCAGCCCTGCCAGCACCCTGCTCTTGGGCTTGTTGCCTCTACAACTGTAAGAAAAAAAAATTCTGTGTGAACCACTTGTATTGTGATATTTATTGTGACAACGGAGAGTATACAGACTAATGTTGAGCTACATAGGAATTGGTTTTAATTATTTCTATATTTAATAATTTTCTTTGTTCATGCATACTTTATTTAACTTATACTATTATAATCATATGTAATAAATTGTGATATAATAATGATATATATACTTAAATTATATGTGAAAGAATGAAATTATTTAGTTTGAAGTAATATTTTAAATATGTTGCAATTATAACCTATGTGGTAACACACTTATCTACCAATTACTATAAGTAAAACAAAACAAAACAGAAAAGCCAAGGCTTAAACACTTTTGAGGAAAAGGGATCCCTCACATATATACCATTGAAATCTACCGGTATGGAGTTGAAACCAAGTCAATTGCTACAAATGCATTGCCTAACACAAATGACCAATCTTTATTTTTTTCTGTCTGGTGATATGCTAGACTGAGGATTATGAATGTATACTACACAAATTGATTAACAATGGCTCAGCCTTAGCTAGCTAGCACCCAATATAATACATCTTGGATACTAGTGAAATGGAGTTATTACCAAAGGAAACCAATACCTGGAAAAAAGAAAAAAGACTGACCTTTGCCTGACTCTTTATGACTAACAAGTCAGGAGATCTGTAAAGCAGTGGGGCTTCAGCACTGGTAAGCTCTGTCCGAAATTTTACACACACACACACACACACACACACACACACACACACACACACACACACTATATATGGTTATAAATGTTCCAGCTGTATTATTGGCAAATTCCTGGTCAGAAAACAGTTTACTACAGACAGGGATGAATCAAACTAGCTCCAATACTGAAGAAAAATAAACCAGCTAAACAATGTTGTTCACATAAAAATATCCTTAGGACCCAATCCAAGGTATTGGATGATATTTTGGCTCAGAGATTAATAGGTTATCTGATATTGAGAATTAAAAAGTAGACTAGAATTCAAAAGGATTAAAATTTGTACTGTGTACCACACATCTCTGTCATCACAATGGACTAAATGGCACAGATGTTTTATTAGATGTTAAGAAGGCTTTTATTAAATTAATTACCACGTTAAGTTATATATTTAGTAAATGTCTCATAGCAAGTAAATCTTTCAAAAAGATTAAGATATGTACTTCTTTGGTGAATGATTAACCTCAATATTTGATAATTTCAATTTTTTTTCTTTCCACTCTCTCTTGAACCTATTCCCCAACCCTACATCTGACAAAGGTCTAATATCCAAAATATATAAAGAACTCAAGAAACTAAACACCACCAAACCAAATAACCCAATTGAGAAATGGGGCTTGGAACTAAACAGAGAATTCTCAACAGAGGAATATCAAATGGCTGTGAAACACTTAAAGAAATGCTCAACCTCCTTAGTCATCAGGAAAATGCAAATCAAAACAACTCTGAGATTCCATCTTATATCGATCAGAATGGCTAAGATCAAAAATTCACGCGACACCACATGCTGGCGAGGATGTGGAAAGAGAGGAACACTCCATTGCTGGTGAGAATGCGAACCTACTCCAATAAAATGCCACCTCCTTATTCTGAAAAATAAAACAAAACAAGCAAACAACAGCAACAGCAAAATGTTACCTTTGAGGACTGGGCCTCCTCTTACTTGACTCAAGAGTCATACTTGGCACAAGGCGACACTCGTTTTCCATGAAGTGCCTTTGCTCTTGTATTCAGTGACAGAATTCTGCTCTGTTTCTCATCCCACTTTGGTGGCTTCTTCTCACTCTGGATTCTGGAGCATTCCTGGTTTGTTGTTGGCCTATTCTATTTCTCTTGCCATGTATAAACTTGTCGCGACCCTTCCGACCAGTGGAAAATAAGGACGCAACCCGAACGTTCTTCTCCAGGCAGTTTATTCAGGAATCTTTTCAGCAAGCTTTTTCTTTTCCTTCTTCCTTTCCTTCCTCCTCCCCAACACCCCTTTATATCCTCTGCCTCACCCAATCAGCAGCCCGTGCGTCGGTAGCTCCAATTGGTTCCTGACAAGACGGGATGCATACGTCAGAGCAAAGCACGGCCCACAACCCAAATAAGGACTTGTTTACCAGGAGCAGAATTGCAAGTCATTTTGCCTGGTCGGTTGCCAGGCGCCATCTTAGTGAGGGCGATAGCTTCAGCTTCCCACAGTCCCCCCTTTTTTATTTTAAAACGCAACAGGCGGGAGTAGAGGTCTGATCTCCAGCCTCTTCGGGGGCGTGGGTACTTGATGGTGCTGCCGCGGATGTAGCACTCAGGCATCCGCCAGAACTTGTCGCCATCCCGGGACGTGCAGATGATCTCCCGCAGGTTGATGTTCATCCAGTTGTCGCAGTTCACCAGGTGTCCATTGTATGTCTCCCCATTTTTCAGCTCCACCAGCATGAGATGATTCTGTGTTGTCTTCAGCAGCGACAAGGGGAGCATCTTTCCAGCGGAGACACTTCCGCCGCCGCTCAGCCGCTCGTGCTCCCGCCGGCAGCCCGCCGCGCACCACGGGCCCGGAGGCCTTGTCCACCATCCTGTCCCCGAGCCGTTCTCTCGAACGTAGGGAGGAGGCCGAGGCACCTCAGATAGAGGCGGCCCAGGAGCCGAAGGCTTCACCCTGGATTCCAGCTTCTCCATTTTCCGGATCAGCTTTTCTACTTCCTCTTCTGAGTCCTCCCCCTCTGAATCTGATGATGTTACAGATTTTGCAGGTTTTGCTCTCAACAAGTCTTTAAGTGCGATAAACACAGGGCTGAATGGTAAATTTCCCATTTTACTTTCGCTTTTGTCCGCTGTCGGGAACTTTAGCGCTCGTACCGAGTCTTTATAGTCCTAACCGGAATCTTATAGTCTCTGTATCCGAGAACTTTATTCGTCCCTTGCTTACCAGGGAACCTTATAGTCTCTGTATCTGAGAACTTAGCTTGTCCCTCCCTTACCAGGGAACTTACCAGTCGACTGCCCTGACCACCAGGAGTTCTGAGCGCTCATAAACGACAAGAGTCCCCGTAAGGGCCACCACTTGTCGCGACCCTTCCGACCAGCGGAAAATAAGGACGCGACCCGAACGTTCTTCTCCAGGCATTTTATTCAGGAACCTTTTCAGCAAGCTTCTTCTTTTTCTTCTTCCTTTCCTTCCTCCTCCCCAACACCCCTTCATATCCTCTGCCTCACCCAATCAGCAGCCCTTGCGTCGGTAGCTCCAATTGGTTCCTGACAAGGCAGGATGCATACGTCAGAGCAAAGCACGGCCCACAACCCAAATAAGGACTTGTTTACCAGGAGCAGAATTGCAAGTCATTTTGCCTGGCCGGTTGCCAGGCGCCATCTTAGCAAGGGCGATAGCTTCAGCTTCCCACACAAACTTCTTTATTCCAAAGTTCCTTTGCCACCTGATAGCTTTCCTAAACTCCAGCCATAATCCTATGGTTGCCTGCCACATCCACGTGGTTGGCTAATGGCTCCACAGACTAATCTATACATATAAACCCACTCAAGTATGGACTACTACATGAGTACAAAAGGGCAGTGGCAGTAAATACCACCCAGACTAGATCATGGTTGAGGTATTGTCGGAACAGACAGAAAATACATCAGGATCAAGCACTGTAACATTTACTTATAGCAAAAGGACAAAGAGAGGCCCCAAAATAAATCTTGCAACGATTTGTTCCATAAGTGAATATATTACATTGGCGACAATGACAATATGGCTAGAGAAGTCTCATTTTGGTCTGCAATTAAAGAAGCCTGATCTTGACACATAGTGTATGAAATATAAAAAAAAGCATGGATCACATTTGTAGACACATGCTCAAACAGTCTCAAGGAAAATGTACAGGTACAGAGAGGTAACAATGATGTACTGACTGAACCATAAATTATCTATATGAAATGTAGTTTGAGGTATCTGGAGGTGCCTTATGCTTCCTGGGAAAATGCTTCAGTTCCTCTTCTTGTCTTAAGTTGTCTAAACTGAGCAGCTTGAGTAACTCAACTCTATACTGACACACAGAATATCTTTGTTTAAGCATGCTACTGACTTGCCACCACACTCAAAACTCAAGTCTCAGCTGGACCAGAGGTTTCAACTTAAATCACACCCCTGGTACTTCTCAGATACACTGTTACCTACTCTTAACTATCCCTTAAATTTCTCTAGTTGTCCCACCTCTGCCTGGGACATTTTTGTATCAACGTTCATATCCTTCACCTCAAAAGGAGGTTGCTTAAGAACTACCTTTGTGCTGAGATCTTCTCATGGACACACATGCCCAGGTACCTCAACAAAGCCTATAGTCCTCCACATTTTCTACAGTAGTATTCTAAAATTCTCTGCCAAAAATCTATCAAATAGTTGCTCTAATCACTGAGAAGAGTATGGATCACAGGCCTGTAAAATAAAGCTAATTCACCATAATTCTGACTTTGGAGGTGTTACTGGAGGCAGTAGGCCACTGATGAAATGTCTTAAAAGATTTACTTTTTCCTTCAACCCTTTTTTATTTCTGTTTCCTAGACATATGAAGTGGGTAGCACCCCTCCACTAAGCTTCTGTACTATGATTCTTCGCTTTACTCAGAGCTGTAGCAATGGATCTAAATGACTAGAGCTGAGACCTCTGAAGCTGAGCCAAGACATCTTTACTCTTTTTACTCATTACCCTCAGGTACTGTGTCACAGGAACAAAGTCCTGACTAAAACAGTCCACTTTGTCAGTATTCCTGGTTGCTGGAATCCTTTTATGAAAATCTACTGAGTAGAAGGCCCTACATGAGGAGTCACCTTCATATGCACACCTATTATTTCAGTGTTCTGCCTTCCAAGTAAAACTTTGAAACAGATGGACATAGGAAATTTTAGAATATAGGTCTAACCAGCTTTTAAATTAAATACATAGATGCCCATATAAGCAGAGGTGTCTTAGTTATTTTTCTTTTTTGCACTGCTAAGCGTACCATGATAAAAGCTACTGAAGGGATAGTTTATTTTGACTGGCAATTTGAAGGCATAGCCCATCAGTTCAGGGAATATCTAGTGGTTGGAGCTTTCAGGAGAGGCAGCATGGAACTCCTAGGAAGCAAACGCTCACCTAATCCTGTCCATGTTAAGTAGTGCAGGACTCAGGGTCATTCTTTTTCCTCGAGTATCTAATGAAGATACTCCCTTGCAGGCTCAGACAGAGGGTAATCTCATCTAGATCACAACCTTACAGCTGTTACCAGAGCCTTTCCTCTCAAGTGACTCTACATTTGGTAAAGGTGATTAGTATTAACCACTTACATATGGAAGAGGTAACTTTTAAAATACGGACTTTTTTTTTGTCGCGCATAGTAACCATTATGAAAAGCATATGCACTGTGCTCATGTATGCTTAGATAGATTTTCCTTTTAATATATGGAGATGAACTAACATGTGATTTCCTAAAAAACCTCATGCAGACCTTAGGAGAAACCTGTAAGTGTTTTAAGCTACTAAATTCACTCATTGAATCCTCTGTCTTATTTAGCTTAAGAATACTTTTTGCTAACATTTGAAAAAATATAATGAAACAAACAGCATCATATGTGTAATAACAACTTCATAGGAACATATTTTGATAGCCAACAGGAGGAAAACTATTATTATGGTGATGATGAAGCTCAGAACCAACTGGACACATTAAAGCTTATAATTCTTTCTCCTGAACTCTTGATTAATGCCTGAAATCACCACCCACCAGCAAATATTTACTTTTCTCGTTACTCAATATACCATCAGTAACAAGACGAAACTTCTAATTGCCTAGAAGATGAAATTTTTTTATACTGAGGATAATGGAACACATCTCAGATAGTGTTAGAATAAAGATCTAAGCCAGTACCTAGAGCCAGAGCAGAATACCAAATTGTCAGTCAAGGAATATATAAAAGCGTTACAGGAATATTTTCTTACTCTCAGCCTCCCTTGGAGATGAGCACACTGACTCTCTTGCTTTGCTCTACCAGAACGGGTGGCCCAGGAGCTGACCAATGACAAGTCTCACCCCTCAGGATAACTTCAAGGTATCAGAAAGAAATAATAGACTCCTTCCCAAATACAGGCATCTCAAAATTATTCCTGTGCTTCAGTTACTAGAAAAAATATGTTCTATTTCACTCCAACCTTTTTTTTTTGTTATTATTGTTGATTGAATATGCACTATCTTCCCATCAATCTACATACATAGAACATCTAAATTAGGGCTGTCGTTAGAAACATGATTGGACGATCAAATTCCCATAGAAGTTGGGAGAGATTGACCCTTTTATGCATAAGTCTGCCCTTGCGTTCCTCCTCTGACTCTTTGCTGACAATTATTTGCTAAGCATTACAGTGAGAGCTAGGTGACAGGAGAACCTCTGAGATATCTGGCTACTATATAACCTTGTCCCAGCATCATGACTGCTAAAGAGCTCTTGTTGAACTTGTCTCTTTGAAAGGAAAAAAAAAGGCATTATAAAAGTGATACGTATAGCCAGAACTCATATCAAAGCTGACACATCAGATACATGTTCAAACTGCTATGCAGGGCTGTGATCATAATTATTCTGACGGTTGGTATCATTCCGTTCACACTATTACCCAGAAAAATTGCACCTTGAGATTGTTGTGATGATTCCGATTTGAATCTATTCGTGTCTAGAGCAGACACAGATACTAAAATGATTCTAGAAAACTCCTTTATAAGGTACAACATCAGGTTCATTTCTAACATGAGATTGAACTAAAGGATAATTTTGTGGCCTGAGAAAAGAACTTGAGTTAAGTTTGAATTTTTTTTTTTCATCAATAAGTTCTGGGGAGAAGTTGTTTGATTTGATGTTTCTGTTTTGTTTATTGTGAATAACAAGATAATAAAAAGGAACAATAATACAATCAATAGACCGTAGGCAGTAGTTTAGGCACTGGATTTATTCTTCTAAGGAGATTCTAGAAAGTGTTTTTGCCTGTCTCTGGGTTTCTTTATTCTCTAGTGATAGATAGATATGCTTATTCTATCACTCATACAATGTAAAGGCGTAAGGGTGTCATTAATATTTATAGTATAAGAAGACATATTGGGAAGTTATTTTGAAATCTTTACATGTTAAAAAAAAACCGCTTGATACAGATGTGAACTTCTGTTTCAACTCAATCAGTGGTTCTCAGAGTGGCCCCACAGCAACCCAGAGCATCCCTTGGCAACTTGTCAGCCTTAGGAATTCATGCTTCCAGCCTTAACTTCAGTAAAGCAGAGCCCTGGGAATGGTGCTGAGCTTTAGAAAATGCTTGTCTGCTTGAAAGACACAGACTGTTGAAGCCGGGGAGGGGTGAGGCCAGCTCTGCCTGGCCTTTTGACATTGTTGTAGCCTCAGATGGGAGTCCAGAGCAGGGTTGTCTGCATGGTCTTCAGTGGTAATATTAAGCTATGGACATCAACACTGAGTCCTTATGCTGCAGGGCCATAGACCCAGATGTGGCTCTTAGCAGCAGCTTGGGCTGGGACTTCACCATGGCTCAGTGGCGGTGCACTTTCAAGTCTCCAATTCCACCTCTCTTCATAATGCTCAGACTCTTCCTCTTCTCTTCCTCTCCTCCTCCTATCTGTCCACCACATACATGGACTTTGTACTGGCTCCCACTATGCTGTGCCCAGGCTACATGCAGCTTGCAGGCCTCTGGGTGTCCTCCTCTACCTGGCAAATCATCAGGAGCTGTCTGCATTCTTAACTCATGAAACTGGAAGTATTTTTCTTTGAAGACTAGAGAATGTACTCAAGGTTTGCATGATGAAGCAACGTTGAGTCACCAGCTTCAACATTCAATAACTGTATCACTCCAGCCTTTGTGATCACTGTCAGATGAAGGAATGGACCCAGGTGTGCTAAGTTAGAGCTGAAAGTTATACTCAAATTAATGGTATATGTTAGTAAATCAAGACTGTAAAATTACTGTAGTTTTTCTAGTATTCAAGTCTCATTGTAAGTAACTTTCAATTTCCTTTGAGTTAATGTCAGTTATGCTCTTTATTAAACAATAGTTATTAATCATTAGCACTTAAAAACTAGGTTTAGAAAAATTTTTCATATTTTTATTACATTTATTTGTTACTCTTTTGTGTGGCGAAAGGATTATGTGCTTACCAAGGTACACAATGAGAGGTCAGTTAGCAACCTGAAGAAATCATTTCTTTCCTTTGAGGATGGGCGTCCTGAGAGCCATATCAGGTCGTCAGGTTTAGGTGCAGGCACCTTTATTTACTGAGACATAGCTCTGGCCTGAATCCTTTTTGATATGTATTAAGAAAATAGGGTTATTGTATTCATTATTTACATTTCAAAATTCTTTCTATGTTTCTTACTGTATTTTATAGTTCCATTTATTTACTTATCTATTTGTTTACAGTTTGGTTTCAATAGGCTTCTATATTTTCTCTTTTAATTAATTAATTAATTCACTTTACATCCCATTTGCAGCTCCCTTCCACTATCCTCCCATTCTAACCCTCTCTCCTGCTTCTTCCCTTTCCTATTCCTCAGCAAAGGGGAGCCCTATGCATCCACCCCAGCTTATCAAGTCTCATCGGGACTGAATGTATCCTCTTCCCCTGTAGCCAGGCAAGGTAGCCCTGCCAATGGGAGTGATCAAAAAACAGACAACACAGCCCATGTCAGAGACAGGTCCTGCTCCACTTACTAGGAACCCACATGAAACCTGAGTTGCCCATCAGCTACATCTGTGTAAGGGGGTTCTAGATCCAGTCTATGCATGTTCTCCACAAGCAATTCTGGGGCATGGATAGTTGGTTCTGTTAGTCTTCCTCTGGAGATCCTGTCACCTCCATGTCCTTCTAGCATTCCCCGAACTTTTCCACAAGACTCCCTATTCTTAACCCAATGTTTGCCAGTGAGTCTCTGCATCTGTTTGAATCTACTCATTGGAGTAGGCTCTTCGAGGACAGCTATGCTAGGCTCCTATTTGTGAGAATACCGTTAATAGTGTCAGGGGTTAGCTTTCTCTCATAGACTGGGTCTTGGGTTGGGCCAGGCACTGGTTGGACATTGCCTCAATCTCTCCCCTATCTTTATCCCTGTACATCTTGTAGGCAGGGTAAATTTTGGGTTGGAATTTTTAAGGTGTTTCCCTCCCTCCACTAGGAGGTCTGTTTAGTTAAAGGGTGTCCTCTTCAGTATCCATGAATCTGGAAGGGGCAAGAGGCACTTAATGAAATGCTCAACATCCTTAGTCATCAGTGAAACACAAATCAAAATGACTCTGTGATTCCATCTTACACCAATCAGAATGGTTAAGATAAAAAAAAAGTCAAGTGGCAGCACATGGTGGCAAAGATGTAGAGAAAGAGGAACAATCTTCCATTGCTGGTGAGAGGGCAAGCTTGTACAACCACTTTGGAATTCAATTTGGTGCTTTCTCAGAGAATTAGGAATCACTCTACCTCCAGACCCAGCTGCACCACCCCTGGCCATATACACAAAAGATGCTCTACCACAGAAGAAGGACACTTGTTCAACTATGTTCTTAGCAGCTTTATTTGTAATAGCTAGAATCTGGAAACAACCTACATCTCTCTCAACCAAAGAATGGATTTTTAAAATTCTGGTATATTTACACAATGGAGTATTGTACCTCAGCTATTCAAAGGAAGGTAATCATGACATTTGAAGTTCTGGGAACAATAGCATGCTGCATTGGCAAAGGCAAGAATGGGAGCTTCCTGGAGGCAGTCTACTCACATTTGAAAGGCTGATGAACGGGTGTGTCTCTGGTTTTGGCAAAGCCCAAATAATCTTGACTCAAGACTGCTTCTTGTTGCTATGCTGCCTTTCCATGCTTGCCTCATATGCCTGGCATAATGCACTGGAGCATGAATAGACCCTCACTGCCTATGGCATATTATTATTATTTTTTTTCCTGTGGAATATTATTATTCCTCCATAGGTTCTCATTTCTCTATTGGTCAGATTTCCTACAGGTAATTTTATAATTCTGAGTAATGGTTTCTAATTGATGCAAATAACTTTAAACCTTCCTGCAAAAACTGCTTGGAGTGCTGTGAACCTACATGTGAATTCCACCAAGAAAGAAAATAAGATTGAAACAAATTAATAATCAAGGAAATACATTCATTCTAGATTTAGGCCAAGGGTGAGGCCCAGGTATACACCACAAGAAGAAAGACCATATGAATATAGAAACAAATGATTACCTAGATAAGACAAGAGCAACATCTGTTACTTAGAAAACTCTTGACATAAAGGACTCCTTCTTTGAATGTATAACACACATTTGAAATAAGAAAAAGATAAAACCACTGCTTTAAACTCATAATAAACAAAAGTATCTAGTTGGATATAGTTCTAATGAAAGAACTTAGTAGAATCAATAGTCTTATTGTAACTCTCTTTTTGTGAAGTGATTTTATCTATTTTTAAATGAGGTAACTTTTTGGTTTTTTTCATTGTTTCTACATTTATTCATTTATTTTACATTTTTTACTTTATTACAGTGTTGGATATAACATGGCACACATGGGAATTTTAGAGAGCATTATTGAGTAGGTTTTTTCCATCTATTATATCTTTTTTATTATTAATTTCTTCACTTTTCATCCAGATTATAGCCCCCTCCCTCATCACCTCCACATCCTATTCTCCCTTTCCCCCCTAGTCCTAGGAAAGGGGATCCCACCTCTCCTAATATCTGATCTCAGCCTATCAAGTCTCATCTGTATCCTCTTCCTCTATGGCCTGGCAAGGCTGCCCTACCAGGGGAAGTAATCAAAATGTGGGGGCCAGAGTCTGTGTCAGAAGCAGTATATACTCCCCATATTATGGGACCCACAAGGAGTCTGTGCTGCCTACTACTATATCTGAATAGAGAGTCTAGGTCCTCATCATGCATGGTATGTGGATGGTACAAGCAAATTGGATGCAAATGAGGTAATTTTTCATAGGTGATATAAAAACGCAAGACATAACTAAAAATGTTTTGGGCTGATTGGGGTTTTTCTCCATTCATCATCAACCAAATACGTCTTTGTCTGATTGTCTATGTCTTTATGTATGCTTATGAGTGATCTGTGGGAGCTCCCTGTGTTTGTATGAATGTATGGTTTTCCCTTCCTTCATTTTGCTGCACCAGCATCCCGGAATAGCAAGGCTACCAGCCTGAGAGTTTAAGAGTCAAAGCATAGAGAGGAGTTTTTGAATAGTAAGGCGACCAGCCTGAGAGTTTAAGAGTTAATGTATAGATAAGAGAGATTTTCTGAATAACAAGGCTAAGAGCTTGAAATTTTAAGAGTTAAAATATAACAGCCAGAGCTATTAGTCTGCCAGTTAAAAGTTAAGAAAGTTCAGAGTTTTTGGCCCTGTCCAGTGGCCGCAAGTAGCCTGAAAGCTTGGACGTTAAAGTACAGAGGGAATCACTAGAAGCAGCCAGCTCTTAGCCCCAATAGGCCTACTGCCAAATCCCCTGGACCCTTTTTCTTGCCTACTCTGCTTTCCTACCTCAGCTACCCTTGAACCCCATGGATTTAAATCCTGTTTTTTGTTTGTTTGTTTGTTTGTGTCTTTTTGTTTTGTTTTGTTTGTTTTACATTGCAGGCAAATGGGTGGGACTAGAAAAGATAACTCCGAGTTAGGTAACCCAGTCCCAGAAAGACACACATGATATGTTCTCACTTAAAAGCATATTTTAGCCATAAAGTACAGGATAAAAATACTACAATTCACAGACCCAAAGTACATAAGTAACGAGGAGGACCCAAGGTAGAATGCTGAAATCTCACTGAGAAGGGAAATAGACTAGACAGTAGAAGTGGTTAAAGAGAGGGAAAACAGTAGGAGAGAGAGAGAGAGAGAGAGAGAGAGAGAGAGAGAGAGAGAGAGAGAGAGACAGAGACAGAGACAGAGACAGAGACAGACAGAGAGAGGGAAGCTCCCATGTGTTAAGAATGCAGAAGTGTGCCATTTTACTTGGCACACTTCTTCCTCTTCTTCTGAAACTTCTAGCTATTCTTCTAATGTAGGAATTGACATACACTAATATTAGGAAATGATTTTTCTAATTGGAAAGTTTTAATGAAGCTAAAATGTCATTAAATCTCTGAAAGTTAAGTGGAGAGTTGGGTATGACTTTCACATGTACTCTGGTGCCTCATATTTGACCACTTACCCTGAATGGGGAGACCTGGGGGTACTCAAAGGAAGGATTGCAGGCTACCAAGAAGAGACTTGATACCCTATGAGCATATACAGGGAGAGGAAGTCCTCCTCAGTCACAGTCATAGGGGAGGGGAGTAAGGGGAAAATGGGAGGGAGGGAGGAATGGGAGGATACAAGGGAAGGGATAACCATTGAGATTTAATATGAATAAATTGATAAAATAAAAAAAGAGAGAGAAAAAAAGAAATTTATAATTGCAAAAAAAAAAAATAAGTGAAATTGCCTTGTAATTTGAGGATTTTTTTTTTTTTTTTTTTTTTTTTTTTTTTTTTTTTTTTTTTTTAGAAACAAGAAAATCACACTTTACAGTTATGGAAACCATTGGGAAATTGAAGAAAGAGATACCAGTATTCCCTAATTCTCTTGGGGGAAGAACATTTGGAATCAGGAAGGTGTAATCTTAGTGTGAAATACTAGGGCTGTGCGACAGCTTCAGTGCCAGCTACACCCAGGAGGCTACATGACCTTCAAAATGCTGCTTAAGTCCTCTAGAACTTGATTTTTTTTTTTTTTTGTCTTAGGGTGGAGTATAATCATATCTCCCTTAAAGGATTATTATAATAAATAAAATAAAACCATATATTGATGTAGCAATTAACCTCTGTTGCAAATGGCTATGATGTAATGTCTCACTAGCTCACTAAAGCTTAGCTGTAATATGTACATGTTCTTTTACTTTATCATCAAAAGTCTCCCTTTTCCATGCTCTGTACTCATAACAGGAGTACGTGCTTTGTTTTCGACACCATCTCTTCGCCTGGCATATGCTCAGAATTTCCTTCAGATTTTATCCTTGTCATTTACTTCTGCTTATCGATACTCATGATACGTTTTTCATGCTCTATCGAGAGTATAGTGTAGTTTTGAAGGATAACTCTTGTTTGAATTTATAGAAAGTGGGCTTGTTAAAATTCCACCTAAGTGGAATGCTAATTTCTTTTTGCAATTGTAGAATGACAATAAGCTATGAAAGAACATGCTGATTTTTAGGCACTATCGTAGATCATTAGAATGCAGACCACTAGGTGAATCAACCTAATAGAATAATCTGAAGAATTTTTGAAGTATATGATGGTAGTTCCTGAAGAGACAGACACGAGTTGATCCATTGGGCTAGTGTGATTTTCAGTTAGTAGCAGGGAATAGGAGGCATGTGAGGGTTGAAATTCACAACATGGCCATAAATATGTCACATATTGGAAATTGTAGGTTCACATATTTTTTAAACTTTCATTAAATTATGTTCCAATAGCTAATTTGAATTGAGTCTTTACTCTTTGAAGTACATATGGGTGTGTCCTGTTTTAAAATTATGCCTTGCTTATTTTTAAGCCAACATATGCACATGAGTGATAGAAATGAAACTAAATCAATAAGCATTAATGTTCTAAAATGTCTAGATAACAGACCACATTGGATTTCACACTTCAAGGTCAGGGAGTATTCATTGCCTTTTGTCAAATACAGCTCCTGAATATAGTCTGTTTTGAATCAAATTCTAGCTATCATTCACTAATTTCTGTGTAAGCAAAGCAAACTATGCAATCGTTCTAATTTTATTTTTCCATCTTCAAATGAGGTAACAAAAAGTGCTCATCTTGTTGTGCTTTAGAAGACATAGTTACAATCCACAAGTTATGTTATCATATTCTTGGCAAAATATTGTGATTTTGTTTATACTATAATAATATTATTAAAAGTAACTTTTCTTTAACTTTTTTAAAATTAATTATTCTTGTTACATCTCAATGGTTATCCCATTCCTTGTATCCTCCCATTCTTCCCTCCCTCTCATTTTCCCATTATTCCCCTCCCCTATGACTGTTCCTGAGGGGGATTACCTCCCCCTGTATATGCTCATAGGGTATCAAGTCTCTTCTTGGTAACCTGCTATCCTTCCTCTGAGTGCCACCAGGTCTCCCCGCTCCAGAGGACATGGGCAAATGTGAGGCCCCACAGTATGTGAGAAAGTCATATCCCACTCTCCACTCAACTGAGGAGAATGTTCTGACCATTGGCTAGATCTGGGTAGAGGGTTAAAGTTTACCGCCTGTATTGTCCTTGGCTGGTGCCTTAGTTTGAGCGGGACCCCTGGGCCCAAATCTGCCTATCATAATGTTCTACTTGTAGGTTTCTAGGACCATCTGGATCCTTCTACTGTGCTATTCTCCCATGCTTCTCACATCTAGAGTCCCAATAGGATGTCCTCCCCTCTTTCCCAGTTTCCTGGTAAGTGAAGGCTTTCGTGGGACATGCCCCGTGGGCTAGTATGCAGATATAAGTGAGTATATACCATTTGAGTCTTTCTGCTTCTGGGTTAACTCACTCATTATGATCATTTCTAGCTCAATCCATTTGTCCCACATTTCGGGAATTCCTTGTTTTTAATAGCTGAGTAGTATTCCATAGTGTATATGTACCACAGTTTCTTTATCCATTCTTCTACTGATGGACACTTAGGCTGTTTCCATGTTCTGGCTATTATGAATAAGGCTGCTATGAACATGGTTGAGCAAAGTTTCTTGTTGTGTGCTGGAGCATCTTCTGGGTATATTCCAAGGAGTGGAATAGCTGGGTCTTGAGGAAGCCCTATTCTCATTTTTCTGAGATAGCACCAGATAGATTTCCAAAGTGGCTGTACTAGTTTGCATTCCCACCAGCAATGAAGGAGTGTTCCTCTCTCCCCACATCCTCGCCAGCATGTGGTGTTGCTTGAATTTTTGATCTTAGCCATTCTGATGGGTGTAAGATGGAATCTCAGAGTTGTTCTGGTTTCCATTTCCCTGATGACTAAGGAGGTTGAGCATTTCTTTAAGTGTTTCTCAGCCATTTGATAGTCCTCTGTTGAGAATTCTCTGTTTAGTTCCAAGCCTCATTTCTCTATTGGGTTATTTGGTTTGGTGGTGTTTAATTTCTTGAGTTCTTTATATATTTTGGATATTAGACCTTTGTCAGATGTAGGGTTGGTGAAGATCTTTTCCCAGTCTGTAGGCTGTCGCTTTGTTCTCTTGACAGTGTCTCCTGCCTTACAGAAGCTTCTCAGCCTCATGAAGTCCCATTTATTAATGGTTGACATTAAGGCCTGGGCCGTTGGTGTTCTGTTCAGGAAGTTGTCTTCTGTGCCAATATGTTCCAGGCTCTTCCCCACTTTTTCTTCTAAGTGACTTAGTGTCTCTGGTTTTATGTTGAGGTCTTTAATCCACTTGGATTTTAGTTTTGTGCAAGGGGACAAACATGGGTCCAGTTGCATTTTTTTACACATATACCTCCAGTTAGACCAGCACCATTTGTTGAAGATGCTATCCTTTTTCCATTGAAAGGATTTGGCTTCTTTGTCAAAAATCAAGTGACCATATGTGTGTGGATTCCTATCTGTGTCTTCGATTCGATTCCACTGATCAAGCAGCCTGTTGCTGTGCCAGTACCATGCTGTATTAATTACTATTGCCTTATTGTACAGTTTGAGATCAGGTATGGAGATTCCTCCGGAGCACCTTTTCTTTTACAAGATTGTTTTAGCTATTTTGGGTTTTTTGTTTTTCCATATGATGTTCAGAATTGAACTTTCAATGTCTTTAACAAATTGTGTAGGTCTTTTGATAGGGAGTGCATTGAATCTGTAGATTGCTTTTGGTAGGATGGCCATTTTTACTATGTTAATTCTCCCAATCCATGAGCAAAGAAGATCATTCCATCATCTCAGGTCATCTTCAATCTCTTCAGTGTTTTGAAATTTTTTTCAAACAAGTCCTTCACATGCTTAGTTAGAGTAACTCCTAGATATTTTATATTGCTTGTGGCTAATGTGAAGGGTGTGGTTTTCCTAATTTCTTCCTCTGCAAGCTTGTCATTTGTGTATAGGAAGGCTACAGACTTTTTTGAGTTAAATTTGTATCCAGCTAATTTGCTGAAGATGTTTATCAGCTGTAGGAGTTCTCCGGTGGAATTTTGAGGGTCACTTATGTACACTATCGTATCATCTGCAAATAGGGATAATTTGACTTCCTCCTTTCACATTTGGAAACTCTTGATCTCCTTTTGTTGTCTTACTGCTCTGGCTATAACTTCGAGTACTATATTGAAGAGATTTGGAGACAGTGGTCAGCCTTGCCTTGTTCCCGATTTTAGAGGAATTTCCTTGAGTATCTCACCATTTACTTTGATTTTGGCTATTGGGTTGCTGTATATAGCCTTTATTATGTTGAGGAAAGTGCCTTGTATCCCCGATCTCTTTAAAACTTTAAACATGAATGGGTGTTGGATTTTATCAAATGCTTTCTCTGCATGTAAAGAGATGATCGTGTGGTGTTTTATTTTCAGTTTATTTATATGGTGGATTACATTGATGGATTTCCATATATTAAGCCATCCCTGCATGCCTCGAGTGAAGCCTACTTGGTCATGATGAATGATATCTTTGATGTGTTCTTGTCGTTTTGCAAGTATTTTATTTAGCATTTTTGCATCGATGTTCATATGAGAAATTGGTCTGAAATTCTTTTTCTTTTTTGAGTCTTTGTGATATTTGGGTATCAATGAGACTATGGCCTCATAGAATGAATTTGGTAATTTTCCATCCATTTCTATCTTTTGGAGTAGCTTGAATCGTATCGGTATTAGCTCGTCCTTGAAGGTCTGGTAGAATTCTGCACTGAAACCATCTGGCCCTGGGCTTTTTTTGCTTGGGAGACTATCAATGATTGCTTCTATTTCTGTAGGGGAAATGGGACTATTTAGCTTGTTTGTCTGTTCTTTACTCAACTTTGGCAAGTGAAATTGATCAAGAAAATCGTCCAATTCCCTTAGATTTTCAAATTTTGTGGCGTATATGCCTTAAAAATAGGATCTTACGATTCTTTGTATTTCTTCAGTGTCTGTGGTTATGTCTCCCTTTTCATTTCTGATTTTGTTGATTTCACTACTTTCTCTCTGCTTTTTAGTTAGTTTGGCTAACGGTCTGTCTATCTTGTTGATTTTCTCAAAGAACCAGCTCTTGGTTTTGTTGATTCTTTGGACTGTTTTCTTAGTTTCTAATTTGTTAATTTCAGCCCTGAGATTGATTATTTCCAGGCGTCTACTCCTCTTGGGTGTTTCTGCTTCTTTTTTTTCCCTAGGGCTTCCAGTTGTGTCGTTAAGATACTTATGTGCGATGTTTCCAATTTCTTTTTAAAGGCACTTAGTGCTATGAATTTTCCTCTTAGCACTGCTTTCAAGGTGTCCCACAAATTTGGATATGTTGTTCCTTCATTTTCATTGAATTTCAGAAACTCCTTGATTTCTTTCTTTCTTTCTTCCCTGACCCAGGTGTCATTTAGCAGAGAGTTGTTTAGTTTCCATGTATGTGTAGGCTTTTTGTTATTTCTGCTGTTGTTTAATTGCAGCCTAAGAGCATGGTGATCTGATAGGATACAAGGTATTATTTCAATCCTCTTGAATCTGTTGAGGCTTGCTTTGTGACCTACGATGTGATCAGTTTTGGAGACGGTTCCATGGGGTGCAGAGAAGAAGGTATATTCTTTCCTGTTTGGGTGAAAGGTTCTATAGATATCTGTTAGATCCCTTTGACCCATGGCATTGGTTAATGATGTTATTTCTTGGCTTAGTTTCTCTTTCAATGACTTATCCTTCAATGAGAGTGGGGTGTTGAAGTCTCCCACTATTATTGTGTGTGGATTGATGTTTGGTTTAAGCTTTTTTAGGAGATCTTTTACAAATGTGGGTGCCCTTGTATTGGGAGCATAGATGTTCAGAATTGTGATGTCATCTTGGTTGACTTTACCTTTGATGAGTATGAAGTGTCCTTACTCATCCCTTTTGATTAATTTTGGTTGAAAGTCTATTTTGTGCTATACTAAAATGGTTACACCTGCTTTCTTCTTGTGATCATTTACTTGGAATATTTTTTTCCAACCTTTTACCCTGAGGTAAGGCCTATCGTTATGGGTGAGATGTGTTTCTTGAATTCAGAAGAATGTTGGATCTTGTTTATGCACCTATTCAGTTAGTCTGTGTCTTTTTATTGGAGAATTGAGACCATTGATGTTGAGAGATATTAATGACCAATGACTGTTAAGAGTCTTAATTTTGATGTAGTTTCTAGTCGAGCGTTTGTGTAGTTGTGTTTTTGCCATGGGATAATTATCTATTTCCTGAGTAGTTTTGGTTGTAGCTTGATCCTTTGGGATGGAATTTTCCTTCTAATACCATCTGTAAAGCTGGATTTGTGGCTAGGTACTGTTTAAATTTGTTTTTGTCATGGAATATTTTGTTTTCTCCATCAATGGTTATTGATAGTTTTGCTGGGTAAAATAGTCTGGCCTGGCATCTGTGGTCTCTTAGGGTTTGTAGGATCTCTGTCCAGGCCCTTCTGGCTTTGATGGTCTCTGCTGAGAAGTCGGGTGTAATCCTAATAGGTTTGCCATTAAATGTTATTTGGCCCTTTTCCCTTTCAGCTTTTAATATTTTTTCTTTGTTCTGTATGTTTTGCATTTTGATTATTATGTGGCGGGCAGTTTTTCTTTTCTGGTCAATTCTATTTGGTGTTCTGTAGGCCCCTTGTATTTTTATAGGCATCTCTTTCTGTAAATTGGGGAAATTTTCTTCTATGATTTTGTTGAGAATAGTTTCTGGACCTTGGAGTCTGATATCTTCCTTTCTTCAAT
Source organism: Acomys russatus (assembly GCF_903995435.1). NCBI lineage: Eukaryota > Metazoa > Chordata > Mammalia > Rodentia > Muridae > Acomys > Acomys russatus. Next base: position 51,019,916 of record NC_067138.1, on the reverse strand, counting down.
GCCTATTATCCTCAAATTTCTTCTTTTCATGGTGTCCTTAATTTCTTGGATGTTTTGTGTCAGGAGTTTTCCAGATTTGGCATTTTCTTTAATGGTTGGTTCAAGATCTGTGATTGTATCTTCTAGGCCTGAAATTCATTCTTCCTTCTCTTGGATTCTGTTAGAAAAGTTCACCTCTGTGTTGCTCGCCTTCTTCTCCGAGTTCTCACGTTCTCATTTTTCTTCTGTCTGTGTGTTTATCATTGAATCCATTTTCATTGTCAGATCTTGAACTGATTTTTTTTTTTATTTCTTTCGTCTGATTGTTTGTATATTGCTGAGTTTCTTCCATTGCCTCTTTATAGGTCTTCAGAACTTGATCCATTTTATTTCTTTCTTTCATCTGGTTGTTTGCATTTTCCTGCAATTTTTCCAGTTCCACTCTATGGGCTTCTTCTATGTCTTTCACCTGTTTGGCTGCATCTTCCTGCATTTGATTACGAATTTTATTTGTTTCCTCCTTTATCATCCTCATTACTAAGGATTTGAGGTCATTTTCTTGTATTTCCATTGTATTTGAGTTCTCCGGGTTGTTTTCTTTGGGATAGCTGGAAACTGAAGACACCATGTTATTTTGGGGCTTCTTGCATATGCTTTTTCGCTGTCCTTTAGACATCTTGTCATCTTTGTTTTTGCTGGGTAGCTTCCAGAGTTGGATGGAGGGAGTCTGATGATAGATTCACTTGTTTTCTCACGATTTCCCTAGGCTGGAAGCTCTAATGCTTCACTGGTGTGGATGTTAGAAGGTTAGCCTTGTTGTTTTGGACTCTCACAGCCAGTGATCCTCAGCTTCCCTGTGCTGTGGGCCCTGCAATTGTTCTGGGTCTCTGAATGAGCGTTGGGTCAGGCCAAGGTATCCACAGCCTTCTGTGTCCCCTGCCAAGTCCAGCCAGGAGCACTGGGCCCGAACTACGGGCCGAACTCAGCTAGATTCTCAGGGCCTGAACCATCTGCTGAGCTCAGCTAGGGATTCTGGGCCCAAAATGCACACAGGGTCCAGCCAGAATTTTTGGGCTGGGACTGTGCACAAAGCTCAGCTAAAGGCTTTTGGCCCAAAGTGTGTGCTCTGGTCAGTTATTGACTCAGGGACTGAACTGCCGGCAAAGCTCAGCCAGGAATTCTGGATTCAAACTGCACACTGTGTCCAACCAGAGTCTTAGAGCCAGTGGAACCGAGTACTCCGCCCAGCCTGTGTCACAGCAGGAGAACTGCGGTTGCACTGAGCTAGCACTGCTGGTGGAACTGAGCGCTCTGCCCAGCCTGTGTCACAGCAGGAGAACTGCAGCTGCGCTGAGCTAGCACCGCTGGTGGGACCAAGCCCTCTGCCCAGACTGCGTCACAGCGGGGGAGCTGCCGCTGAGCTGAGGTGGTGCCTAGGGTGGAACTGAGTGCTCTGCCCAGCCTGCACCACAGCAGGGGAGCTGTGGCTGTGCTGAGTTAGTGCCTCGGGCAGAATAGCTTGCTGAGCTGAGCCAGAACCTGGGGCTCTGGGGCCGAACTGTCCGCCGAGTCCAGTCTGGGTCCCAAGGCACCATGCGGCCCAAATCCTGCCCAGAGTCCCCTCTCCCGCAGCAACTCCCACAGGCCAGCACACCAATTGCCTCCACCGGAAGGCTCTGAACTGCAAACCTCAGCCACCGCCGCTGGTGCCGCTGGTGCCGCTGGTGCCGCTGGTGCCACTGCTGCTGCTGCCTCTGCCGCTGCTGCTCTGATCCGAGAAAATCCGCTGCTCCTCCCGTGTGCAGGGGCATGCAGGTCCTCTGCACCCTGGTCCCTCCAAACCATGGAGCACTCCCGCTGCTGTGGTGTGGGGACCTCAGTGTTCCTGGCTCAGAAATCTGTGCAATTCCCTGAATTGTTCACTGGAGCCTCCAAACACTGTCCACACTGCTCACCACCATCTTGGATGAGCCCTTAAAAGTAACCTTTATTATTATATATTTAGTTGTATATTTAAAGGCTGTTTAATTAATTAGTCAAGAAAGAAAACAGATTCACATTCATAATCTCTTACATGTTGCAGATTATCTACATAAAGACAAGTTCCAGTATTTATAATGTTCAGGATCTAAAATAATTTTCAGAATCTGGAAATAATTAAATTTTTAAACTTAATTTAGGTTATAGAAAATAAAGCTCAACATGCTCACTTACCTCAAAAATCTCCAATAGAAAACAATGAAGTTTCAGAATAACTCTCTGTAGTTTTCCTGAAAGATGTTGCAAAGAATTTTACTGCATGTCCAAAGTGACTCCTTCTGTTAAAATCTTACCGAAGAAATATAGCCAAATATAATTTATAGGAAATCCAATAACTATTACAGTTAAAGTGGTGCATTTATATGGACTTCCTTGAAAATTTGAAAATAATAACATTTAAAATGTTTTTTATTTTAGTCTAACATTTTAGTATTCTATAAAGTATGGACCAACCCACAGGGAAATGAGCTGCTTTTTCTTTCTTTCTTTCTTTCTTTCTTTCTTTCTTTCTTTCTCTCTTTTTTTTTGGGGGGGGGGTTACCAGCCCTAAGGATGTATTCAGATTACCTGGAACAGTTCTGTGGTGATGATAAATGTATCTCTGTTGATGCAGAGGGATGCTCTCAACTTCTTATTTCTTGCTGACCAGGATTAGCACTCTCCCCCATTGTAGATATGCCTAAAGTTCTATGAAAAATCATGAGGTAGAAGAGACTGTCTCTTTTTTTCCCTGAGGTTATATGGGCAGAGATAGAAAGGAGCTATGAAAGAAATAATCATTTATTAACTGATTGACGAAAGAGCTGAAAGAGAATTGGGTGAGTATTCTGAAAGTGTGTAAATCTGTAGTCAAAGTGTGACAATTGGATGCTTTATAAAAATATCTGGATTAAAAAAGTAAAATCCCAGTGTGGTGCTTATATCTCAGATCCAAGAAATCAAAATGCTTATGGAAGAAGAAAGGCATCTGTACTTTTTTTTTTTTTTTTTTTTTTAAGGAATTCTCAGTTGATTCAAATGTGTGCCAAATTTGGGGATCATTGCCTTAAGTATTAACTTGAGATCATAGCCACATAATCCTTATATATGATATCAGTTTCAAACTGAATTTTTTAACAATGAAATAGGCATTTAGAAGGGAAATGAGATTTGGCTCTTCTCCACAAAGCTGGGTTTTGGAGAAGCAATAATGAAGCAAAGAAGGAAGCTACAATAGTAAAACAAGATACTAGCACTAGCAACATTTTAGATTTTGTGAGTGACATGCATCAGGTCCAGCATAAGGCCTGCTGATGGGACTCATGTCACAATGTCCAGCAGCCAGCAGCCAAATTGTAGGCCCATGATACGAAGCAGCTCAGACACAGGGCAAGGCCCACAGGTTAAAGAATCTTCCTCACATTGTTGATCCATAGAAAACCCTATATCTCTGAGAGCAGAGTCTAGCCCTGAGAAGAAGACTAGGGATAGAGTCCTTGGCCTTAAATAGCAGTTACATAGAACAAAGTGACATCTACTACAACGTAGTCTTCTCTTGAACAGGGTTCTACTGAATGAGGAAAGAAAATCGGAAAAGGAAACATGACTGTTGTGTCTCTGCAGAAAGGATAAAAAGGATGTAGATGATATGAAGGGGAAATGGAGAAAGACTTTCATAAGGGAATGGGGAAGAGAGACATACAGAAAGAGATAGAGGAGGATGGGAACACTAAGACAAAGAGTGTCAGAAAAATATATAAGAAACAATATTATTTTATATTTACCCACATATAGTATACATATAAAAACATGCATATATAATAATATGCATTGGTATGAAATTATGCCAGCAAGCTGGGATGATAATCATCCACACAATAGACTGAAAAAGACCACTAGTCGATATATGTGTGTGTGTGTGTGTGTGTGTGTGTGTGTGTGTGTGTATCAAAAGCAAAAAGCAAACAAACAAACAAAAACTCTTCTTTTGAATTGTTGGTAAGAAAATACCAATAAATTTCCCTGAAACAATATGAGGTATTAACATAGTTGATCAAAAGCCCTTGTATGATGGAATATCTTTTGGGTATATACCCAGGAGTGGTATAGCTGTGTCTTGAGGTAGCCTTATTCCCAATTTTCTGAGAAAGCACCAGATTGATTTGCAAAGCTATTGTACTGGATTGCACACCCACCTGCAATGAAGGAGTGTTCCCCTTTCTCCACAGCCTCACCTGCATTTGCTCAACTATGTTAATAATAGCTCTATTCCTAATAGCCAGAATCTGGAAACAACCTAGATGTCCCTCAACCAAAGAATGAATAAAGAAACTGTGGTACATTTGCACTGTGGAAAGTACTCAGATTTTAAAAACTAGGAAATTTTGAAATTTGCAGGCAAATGAATAGAACTAGAAATGATTATCCTGAGTGAGATAACCCAGACCCAGAAAGACACACATCGTATATACTCACTTATAAGTGGATAGTGGCCCAACATAGATGTCCTCTGAGTGACTCCAGCTGGGTGGGGATTTGGACAGATGCCGGGACCTGTTGCTTGACTCTAGGTAAAGTGGTGAGAATGGTATGGAAGAATGTGGGGATGGGAGGATCTAGAGCATTCAGGAGCCCCACAAGGAGACCATCAAGGCTGGCTGATCTGGGCCCAGGGGGGACCTGCACAAACTGTTACACCAACCAAGGACAATGCATGCAGTGAACCTAGATCACTTGTTCAGATCTAGCCAATGGACAGCTCATTCCCCAGGATTGTGGGGAGGGCTGGGACTGCCTCTGACATGAACTCTGGTGCTCCCGATTTGATCACTTCCTCTTTTTGAAGAGGCTTGGCAATACACAGAAGAAGGGGAAGCAAGATATCTGGATGAGACCTGATGGGCTGTGTTCATATTGTTGGGGAGATGGTCCCCTTCTGTCAGAGGTCTAGGGGCAGGGAATAGGGCAGAAGAGTGAGGGAGGGTGGGAACTGGATGGTACAAGTAAAGAGATAACAGTGTGGATGTAACCTGAATAAATTACAATAAAATTAAACAAAAAATCAATATAAGCTATCGCTTTTGGCCTTAGAGGCCTCCTAGAAGATAAAGGTAAGTCTCCATTGCTATTGAAAAAGATACCACATACACTGGAACCCAGAGCCTCTATGAGGCCTAGATTTCAAAGAACAGAAAAGTGCTAGGTAAGCTGCCAAGTGAGGAAATAAGTCAATACTTGTACCCAACTGAGGAACTTGTGATCCACAACAATGGCCAGCATAGCAAGATGTTCCTAAACATGCATTAGTGGCACAGCCAACAGCTGTCTAATTGGACCTAAGACCTACAGTAGGCAGGAAATTATGCCTATTCAACTACTCATGAGCAATGTGGTAGGGAATCTTGCCCATGGCATTTCTTGTGTAGGCAGGAGCATTTCTCCTAGGGGAGTAAAGAAGTTTTCTGGGAGGTTCAGATAGCAATACAATATAGGCTTTACTAACCCAAAAAGGGCTATGAAAAGCTGTATGGAGGCCCAATATATCTCACACCTTCATTAAACATATATTGAAGCTATAATAGAATGCATGTTCTATGAAAGAATGATGGGTGGTGAATACTAGGGATAAATGATTAAGTTGGGATGGGACTGAGAAGATGGGACTGAGTGGTGGAGTGGGTTATTTAAGATTAGGATGCACGAAAATTTACTATGGAAATCTTTTAGTTCAAAAGCTAATTCCAAAATATAACTTAAATGTGTAGTGTTTGAATACAGTCACTCTACATTAATGAAACAATGGCCTTCAAATTATTCAATGAAAATCATAGTGCAAGTCATTACAATTAGTTATTGGTCAAAGTTACCTCAGAGATCTGCAAAACAACACAGGCTATAGTCAGTGCTCTTAGTTACCCACCATAAATAGATTGTAAGACTTTAATGCTGAAGATGTCACATATTTTGGACACAGGATATAAAAACAAACAAAACTAAACAATTGCAAGTCAAACAGGAAAGGCCTTCAGAAATGGTTAGATTTCATAGTAAAGAAGAGGTATATAGGCTGCTGGGGGGAAAGGAGATTCATGGTTTTACTTGGAGTCAGACCCTGTATGCTCTAAGTGGGACCTTAGATGTGCACATTGCTGCAACAGTGGTACAACAGCTTTCTGACTGTATTTGGCCTCCTCCCAAGGAGAGAATGTTATACTTGATATTGTGATCCTGGTGAGAATCCCATTGGTAGAGTGGTCATAGGACCTACAGTAGGACCTGATGTCATTCTTTTGCTCAAGGATAATGCTATCAAATTACTTTCTCCTTTGTACCTATAGACTGAGCATTTCTCAACCTTGGTCAGAGAAGCCTCTTTTTATAATGAGAAGCAGTCAATGTTAAGATGCTTAACTGGTCACAATGCTGAGACCAGAAGATCGAATGCTCAGCCCTAAATGGTACACCTTTCTAAATTCCCCTATCGGCGTCACCACTACTACCAAAGCTCAGGGAATATCTGGGAAGAGAAGGGAGAAAGAATGTAATAGTCTAAAGATGAGGAGCAATGCTATGAGAGGCTATTATCTGGACGTAGACATGACCTGGAGATTGCACACACGAATTCACATCAGCTGTTTCCATGCAAAAGAATTGCACACAATCACCCTAGTAAAAATTCTATCATAAGTACAGGAGTTTGTCTCCAGATCCCATCACCTTCCAAAGAACCGTGTATAATTTGTAACGGCTGGAAAACAGATTTTTATTTTTATGTTTTTAATGAGGCCACCTGTAGGCTTTCCATGCTATAGGGCATGACTCATATACAATACTAATTGAACTTAGTTATCAAAAACAGGTAACAATGAACAAAAATATGACAGGATCTTGGAGGGAGGCTACATATGGAGTGTTTGAAAGGGGAAATAAGAGGTGTGTATGGTCATATTTTATTGTGTACATTCACCAAATTGTCAAGGACAAAGTAAAAACAAGATTTCAGATTCTGTGAGTAACAGGAAGAGTTTTGGGATCTAGTGGTTAATGGCAAGAGAATTTAGAAAACATACTTATATTGTTTTTGAGAAAAGTAGGCTTTACATTGATAGTCATATAAAATGTTTAACATAATCTATTAAGCAAAGAGACTATAGCAGTGTTCAAGGAGTTTCAAATAGACCTGACAGGCAGAAATTGGGGAGCTAAGAGGGATGTGAAAATAAATAGCCTGCAGTGAAGTGGAGACCTCTTATGCACTCTGCTTCAGAGCCAAGCTGCAGAATTAGCGGTTCACTAATCCTGGGTGTCAAGCATTGCTGCAGAATCCATTTGAAGGACCATGGAGGGTATATTGGTACAGGGCAATTCAAAGTCCACACAAATGAGTACATCAAGAAAGAATTCTGATAATCTCTGTCAAAAGTAGCCACAGAGATGACCTGTAGGCCCCAGCAGATGATTTCTGTCTGTTGGTTCCTTGACACACACTCTGAGTGGCCAGCTGAGGTATCTCTTGGTCCTGTAACAGTGTTAGATATCCTTCTTTTATGTGTTAAAGGTGAGAGGGCTGAGTCATTTCCTCCATATAGCAAGTATAGTAAGTTCACAGGCCTGGTTGTCTTGATACCATTGTAATACACTCATGTGCCTTTACTGTCTCAATGTACAATGATACATTATAAAGTGTCAGTTTTTATCAGCCTCTTTCTTTGTAGTGGTGTGGACCAGATGATGTCTCTCCCATGTCTTACTTCCTTTTCACTCACAATGGAGTCAAATGCTGCTTGTGAAAAGGAGTGTCTCACAGCAAGTGACAGCCCAAGAAGCTGGACTCTCTAACTATGGAGACACAGAAAAGGAAGTAGCCTGATTTCAACAATGACACTGTTTCATTTCAAAGGAAAATCTCAACTTCTTTGAATAAAACTCAGCTTTAAAATTTTTAAATGATATTTTACTGCCGTATCAACTTGCCTAAGATTCTGAGTCTGGTGGCTGCATCCTATCCTACCCAAAGTATCTGTGTTCCCATTTAAAGGGCATTTATGTAAGCTAGTAATCTCTCTCTCATGATAAAGAGGATCACGGTTGAATTTTCTATAATTTGTATGAATTTTGCCTATAACTATTTACAAAATGGGTAGGCTTAATAAATCAATTCAACTTTTGAAAGACAGGTTGTTAGTACAGTTTCTTAAAAATTAACTGCCAGTAAGTCCAGGTCAAAAAATGTGTACTTGAACAAAAATATTAAATTATAAAAATAAGATTTTGGCTTATATTTTTACTACTAAATTATAAGTTAAATTGAGTTTAGATCAGGTTAAATTACTGTCTTTTTTAACACTATCTTCTTGCTATTCAATCATGGTTGATTACAAATGTCAGGTTATCCTAATACTAACTTATAACCCATTTAGGTACTTAACTGTGTACATGTTCATATATGTAGCATATGTAAATGTATAAAGGGTATGTGAGTACAGGCATATGTATGCATATGTATGTTTATATGTTTGTGGTGTGTATTTGTTTAACTCATGTGAATATGTATTTGTGGTATATTTCCATGTATGTGTGTGTGTGTGTATATATACACACATATATATTTGTGAACACATTTGACATGTATATGCTTTGAGGGTGTCTTCATGTATACAAACACATATGAACATGTGTATATTTTGTGTGTATGTGCTTATAGTGTGTGTGAATGCTTGTAATGACTACATGAATGCAACTAGGTGTTATGTATAATTGTGTATGTGTGCATGTAGTTTATGTATGTGAGTGTTGTATGTGAATATATATATATATATATTTGTATATCTGTGTATGTGTGTGATATACATATGTGTAGGTTGCATTAATTCCAAGCTCAATTCATTCTACCATTAACTACTTCTCTGTTCAATATACCGAATGGCTTTCTATCTCTTTTCTCTTTTCTGTTTGGATTCTGTACATTGGTGATGTCAGTTGGATTTTAGAGCATGATTATTGTTGATTTCAGTGATGCTAAAGTTTTTGTTATATCTTCAGAAATTGTGACATCCTAATGATAACCTGTTCTTCACTGGGAAGGCAATGGTGGGGAGTATGTAGAATGGAAATGTCACTCCCAGCATCTTGGGATAAGATTAGCTGGTTTCTTGTGTGCTGTTGAGATGCTGTTATTACGGCACCTGCATCCACGGGAAGGGTTTTTTTTTTTAATCACTGGTGACAGACCTTGATAGACCAAGAAAAGGATATTATCTGCACTTTGTGCACCATGTCAAGACTTTGTTTCGATGGAGGAAAGTAAATGGTTTGCAATATTAGCAGACAATATGCTGGAGTAGCTCTGCCTTTTGTGTTTTTGTTTCCCTGTCCCACCTGAAAGCAGACTTTGAGGCAACATGTTTTTAGCTGTTTGCTTGGGAATAAAACAGGTACAAGAAGTTTAAGATTTTCCTTGAGGTACTATTTTGTGAAAGACAGATTCTTTAACAGTGCAAAAGCTCCGCCCCCCCTCTGTCTTGTACCTGGGCAGTTAATCTGTTTGTACGTGTTCCCAAAGACAGAGACAAAGAAGTCAGCTTCCATTTCTGTAGGCCACTCTTTACTCTAGATTCGTGCATATTCATATACCTGAGGCAATAAAAACATAAAGAAATTGTGTCATTTGAAACATCTTCTTTTAAAAGTTCTCCTAAGTGTTTTCTAGACTCTGGACATTTTTTATTACAGAGCTTTGAGGCCAAAGAAAAGATTCACTTTTCATGTACTGTCAGTGAGTCATCTGAGCGTTTGGAATCTTCATTGTCAGGTTAAAATTCCTCCCCTCTGAATATATGTGTGTCAGAGGATCTTCATTTATAGAGCTTAACAATTATAGTAGCATCAATCATACATTCTTCCACTCTTCTAAGAATGAGTATATACTCACATACAAGTTAGAAACATATCTGCATACATGTATCTATACATATATGTGAGCTATATGGTATATATATATATATACATACATATAAAACCACCTCCCACATATATACTCTGAACAGTCACCTCATAAAATAGGTTTCATTCATTTATTCTCATTTGCTAAATAAAAGCATGATACCTGGGTTGATTTTGTGACTAGTTCATGATTACAAGCTAGAACCCAATAGCATCATAGAACAAAGCAAACCAAGGTTGTCTGTTACTAACAAATATTACTATCTCTCCCACAGAGGTCAAGTAAACATATGAGAGGATTAGTTATTCTGTCTTTGACTCAGTCAAAGTTAAAAATTTGGCATATTTACTTTTGAAATAAAATGAGTGGTTTACCTCACTTTTTTCCAATGGGTTTTGTGAAATATAATTGAGAAGAAAAATACTGTGATATGATAAGCCTAACTGAGAAGTTCACAGCCATATGCACACCCTGTTTTATAAAGTAGCATGTTGTGAATCAAGGCATCATGTCCTGACTAGAAGCTGCTGTGGATCTGTGCATGACAAGGAGTGTGAATTATAATCAGTGATGGAGAAACTATAAACCAAAGAGTTTATTTCAACAATACTTTGAAGTATCTTTAATTTTAATAGCATTTATGAATTCACTTATTTAGTCACTAGCAGCTTTGAAGTGATTGGTTTTAAGCTACTGTTATTGGATATATGCACCTACATTCATATTTAGTATTTAAAAATCAAAGCTATAGCAGTGCTATGTACCTTGTGAATTCAACGTGCCAAATAGGTATTCAAGAAATAAAAACATACCCAACAGAAAGTCTAGAATTGCCAGGCATCTTACATAATGATCTTGTAATCACTAAAGAAACAGCAAGAAGTGCAAGCTGGAGCCTGTCATGGTGGTGTCACATGTGCAGGTCTGTGTCCAAGTTCTAAACCAAGAAAGCGCTGCAAAGCTTCAAAGCAATACTGACAGCCTCAGCCATTCTGTTTCCATCTCAGTATTCTGTTTTAATCCAGTCACTGTAATTTCAAAGTGGGAAAGGTATTGGTTATGCCTTACCTGTCCCTCTCTAAACAGTGCTAAAATAAACAAGATAATCAGACATGTATCTAAACATGATTAAGACCGAAAAATTGAAAGTTATATCTACCCCAGTGCCTCTATAGAACAAGAAAACGTAATTTATTCATGCAGAAGTTAAAGTAGTTAAATTCAGGAACATTCTATAAGTGTTGGGTGATACCTGCCTTTCATAGGCTAGAGTGTCTGAGCACAGAATACTGATGGCTAAAATAGTCCGGGTTGGGTTGTGGAGCAGGTAAGTGACATGCCATTTGGGAGGTAGGAAGTGTGCTGTAGAGTTTATAAACATAAGAGCACTGAAAGTCACCAAGGGCAACATCACTACAAGCTTCAGCAGCTAAGAAAGAAAGACTTTGAATTTGAACCTGTGCTTAATTGGAAGCCATCAAAACAAAATCAAAGCAAAGTATGCAGAGACCTTTGCACTATCATCATCCAAGTAATTATGTTTCGAAAGCCAAAATTAAGATGAAAATCCCTACAAAATGCTAAGAAAGTATACCAGAGCCATTAACAGATAATTTTTTATAATTTGCTAATACTTTGTAATTTAGGAGGCTGAACCAATGTGTATGAGAAAGCAATTGAAAAGTAGATAACATATTCTTTTCAAAAAGATAATCATCATGCTATTTTAAATTTGCCTTATAATATTTAAAGCCTATTTATCTTTTTAATTTCTATGTATTCTTCAAAATAAATAAGCAAATCTGTTATCTCCAGTGTGATGAATGAGGAAATTGTGTTTAAGGGAGTTAAATTGTTTGGACAAATGTCAAGGAATCAGTGAATTTTGGAACCTGGACTGCTACTCCTGCCTCGGAGAGCTTGAACATTTCTCTTTGCCTTTGGTTCATTTTTTCCTGTCAACATAGAAAGTTTCTTCTTTTGTATCAATTTATATGGATCTACACATGATGATTTTGGCTCATTAATCAAAATTGAGAGTCTACCAAATGAGTGAATGATTTTATTTGTTACATGTAGGATGCACTTATTTAGCATCAAAGCTAGCTACAAAATTGTTCATTCAGTTAAAATTATTGATAATGTATGTGGAACGTGCAGACTTTGCTCAGCTTCTTGAATGCTTGATGAATATATGGAACGGAACATACATGAAACTTATGCCATGATCATAAGATATGGAGATAACATTTACATTACTACAATGCAAATATTTCATATATAAATAAACGTGGTGATAGAATTAATCCCTCATGGCAAAAGCATCATGAAATCCATACTTCTAGCAGATGATTGGAGTTTTACCATTGTTACTGAGTGTCTAAAGTCTCTGTTTCAGTCTCCCCTATGGAAGGAGAGACAGGAGGTTTGTTTCTAGTTGAAGAACAGAGATAAAGAATTATAATAACAGATATTTTTCTAATTTAAAAATGAAAAATAAAATAATGAAAGCATACATCCTAAGAATATTAAACAAAAAATGAAACTTTAATACTATATGTAATCTTGCCTTAGGTTCAGCTATGTGGGTATCTTGTTAAAGGAGAGTAGGCAAAAAATAAGAGAATCATGATTTTTATAACTATTTGAGGAAGAAAAGGGAAGAAAGAAATAATAGGACAAAAGAGGGAGGGAGGGTAGGAATGGGCAGATACAAATGAGGGGATATTAATTAGGAGATAATATAAAAAACAGTAAATTATGTTCATATAATTTTAACTAATGTGTGTAATGTATAACTTGCATATGTATATATCATATATGTATGTATTATACAAACTATATTTATATGTATATTATATTAATTATGCATATACATCTGTAATGGTTTTACATAAACAGAAATTAATATGTGACTCTTGAATGCTGAAGTTATTTGGACTGTGTATTCTTAGGAAATGTGTTGAGCATTGTGATATTGTGGCTAATGTTACTGAAAAAAACTTAAAAAGCTGGGCATGGTGGCGCACGCCTGTAATCCTAGCACTTGGGAGGCAGAGATAGGGGGATTGTTGTGAGTTCGAGGACAGCCTGGTCTACAAAGAGAGTCAAGGACAGCCAAAGCCTTTGATTAAAAAAACAAAAAAAAAAGTGAAGACGGAGTAAAGGTATGTATGAGGTAGGAGTCAAACATGATTTATACCCTAAAAGTCATTTGTTGATAAATTAATTGTTAAGAATTCATAAGTGTTTTAAGTCATATTCCTTGGAGCAGCAAGATGTCTCAGCAGTTAGAGGTGTTTGCTGGCAAGCATGGCCACTTAGCTTCTCCTTGGGATCCACATGGCAGAAGGAGAGAAACAACTTCTATACATTGTTCTGTGACCTACGCACTCATGCCCCATGCATACACACACACACACACACACACACACACACACACACACACTCAACACACACACATACACACAAACACACACACACACACTCTCTCATATATATATATATATATATATATATATATATATATATATATATATATACATACATACATGCATGCATACAATCTGCCAGCATAAGTAAAAATGTTTAGATGTAAAACTTGTTTCTCATTGTGCAAGTGAGGGTTAGGTGGTAGCTTATGGAGTTGGTTCTTTTCATTTATATGTGGGTTTGGGAGATCAAAGGTATCAGTCTTGGCCACAAGTACCTTTACCTGCTGAACCATTTCTCTGACTCATTCTAATCACTTTTAAGATGGCATCATTTTCACTTGCATACCTAAAACTTTCCCTTATACATGTAAAGCAGGAACGAATGCCACATACTCTGGGATTCATTCATTCTAGCTTCTGTAATCACTCATTGGCTAATCCTTCTTGTTATGAAATAAATAGAAAATAGTCTTATAAGTGTCCTACAAAATTGTACTGTATCGTCCTACTTTTGTACTTAACTATAGAATTACTAATATACATTTAGCTTAATCATTAGCCTACAGCCATTTTTTAAAGTTTAGAACAATAAAACCCTTTCCTCAAATAGTAAAGAACTATATAATTTTGTTCCTTCCTTAAAATGACTTCTCCATTTTTGCCTCATCAAACGGGATATTAGCAAATAATGCAAGATCCATGGATTCCCTCATCAAGCCCAATTTCCTCCTCTTGATTTCATCTTTCTTTAATCTTGCCCAGATGTTTATAACCAATGGTATATCCTCTTTCTTCTCAAGATCTGGAAAAGTCTGCTATTTAGGGCATCCTGGCCTGTTTGCTAATCAGCTCCTTCCACCTTCCACATCTCTGTGCTTCTCTTCTTGGTCCCTAAGGGCATGCCTGCTGTTCCTGCCAGTCACAGAAGCATCCATTCACGCTCTAAAATTAGTTTTTTTCTTTCAATAGCCATTACTGCACCCATACACTGTACCTTACTTATTCTTCACAGCATCGATACTTGCTACCATTTAAGAAAAATATATAATTTGAATTAATTTATACTTCAAGGATTTTGAAAATTTATTGACTATCTACTGAGTGTAAGAAAATGTTAACATTGAATTCCATTTGGCTTCTATTTTCAAAGAGCTCTTAGTCTACTTAGTGTAGGGGAGCCACCCGAATAATCTGGAGAACAGGAATAGGTAATCAGTCACAGTACTGGCAATGAGGTAAAGCACAAAGAAGAGAATAAACTCTGAATCGTGTTATCAGAATAACCGTAGAGTAGATACTGTGTGAGAGGAAGCCCCCTCCCATTTAATATAGTGTGAGGAGGTTGGAGCAGGAGGATTGCTAAGAATTCAAGGCCAGCCTCATCTACATAGTAAAACAAATAAAGAAAAAGTGTAAGGGGCTATGATATAGGAGAACAAAAGTTTACAAGGTCTCTTACAACAAACCTATCTCAATAGGCTTAGCTAACATTTGCCCCTGTTCATTTCAGGTCCAGCAGAGATTGTTTGTATGTAGCACTTGGCTCTGCTATTTCGGTCAAGCTGCGTTCTGGCTAATGGATGGAGATCTTCATGTGGGACTGCTGAGGAGCTAAGCAAAAACATGGCATGCTGGGTCAGAACATCAACAGCCTCCCGTGAATGTTAGAGCTCAGGGTATGTGTTTCTTTTACCCAAAGGAGTCTATTTGAGCCTTACATTTATCTGTATTTAATGTAATCAGTTTCTGTCTTCAGCATATTGGCCAAGGAATTTAAGGTTAAGCATGCCTTTGTAATTTGTACAGGAGTATATGGTATTTATGCAATGCGTATTTAAATTCATGGCACATAGGAAAATTGTTTTTGAGTCGTTTGTCTTATTGCAGAAAGTGTTTAACAGAGTAACACTTAAAGAAATGCCAGCTCTACATGTGTATTTAATTGCTTGTATGCTTTTCTAATTCATTGTCCCAACATTCATTTTAAGTGCTTTGGGTCATGTGGTACAATGGGGAGACCTGAGCATGTTCTTTCCATGCCTAAACTAGAATGAATATCGCTTCAGACAAACACGGCAATTTCTTCTTAGGAGCCTTGTTAAGTAAGAGCTATAGTCACATCCATTTATAACCACACACTGAAAGTAGCTTCTGCTTATTTTGGCTACATACAAAACCTATAAAGATATCTAGTTACAGGTGTTGACTTAAAAAAAAAAAAATAACCTTCAGAAACCTGGGACATTTGAAGTAATCCAATATAAGTGCAGATCATGCCCGATGGAGTTCAGTTATCCATGGAGGCTCATAATAAATCACACCTTATTATTTTGCCAAAGTATCAAATTTAGGAATGCCTATAGATATTTTATATCTTAGGAATCCCTTTGATTGTTACCAACTTATGAAACACTAGACTAGTGTTTCTTATTCTTACCCACAAAACATTTGTGCAATAAGACCAATTAAACCGAATCAATTAATTATATTTATTTTAACCTTAAGGTCAATCAGAAGAGATCTTTTATTGTTTAATTATAGATTTAATTACTTTCAGTCATTGAACTTGGAAAAAAAAAACCCCTACAGCACTTAACTCTAATGCATCTAACAGAATTTTTACTGCAACGTTACTCTCCTGTCTATATTCAGCAAGCTATGTTGAGATGTAGAAAATCAAGTGAGCACAGAGAAGGGACCTACTGACAGGACAGGGACTCAAGCACTCTGCTTCTCAGTAGTTTCAAAATAACCCAGGTGCCATGTGCTAGATTTTGTCAGTTGTTAATGAATGCACTTATGATATTTGTTTTTAGGAACTAGATTCCCCAGTTTTAATTAATTAATTTATTTTTGATTTTTATGTCTTCATTCAGAAGTTTTCCTCAAAACTGAGTTTTGTGAAGCTAAAAATACACAGCAAAGGGGAAAAGCAAAAATAAACGCTAAACCAATAGAAAATTCGTGAATACTATAAATTTGAAATAATTTTTCATTTCAGAGTGAACACTTTGTTATAAATATTATCTTAATAATTCTGGTGAAAGACTGTGATACCAAGATGCTTTTACACTACATATAAAGACAGAAGTTTAATATATATTTGCTAAATTCGGGAAATTGCTTCTGTTTTCTGAACTGTATAGTATTTCGTTATATGCAGCTAAAGATGGGCTTTTTCCCCCCTTTGTTACTGCACTACATCTTTGGCCGTTATATTATTATCATTTTCAGTATGAATGGGCAAAGTAGCTGTAAGTTTCATTATTCTCCTTGCATTTTGGTTCAGGCCTGCGTAAGTATCCTCATAGATAAGACTGCCTTGCATCAGCACTGGGTGCTTAACCATAATGGCCATTTTCTTGACATGTTTGCTACTCATTGCTCATCTTTAGATGATGACACTATATGAGTGCTTGATTTTCTTAGTTTCATCCGTAAATTGATCTCTAACCCAGGGTCTGTTCTACACAGCTGGATCAGAGAACCAATTAGGTCCCACTTTTCCTTTGTGCTGGCTCCTGTTTGCATTACCCAGCAGTATAAATGCAAATGTTCCCTAGTGTCACTCAGCTATGTCAGATATTTAACATGTCTGTCAAGGGCCAAGGACAAAGTACTTCCTTTCTTATGCAAATATTCTCGTTTTCTCATGTAGCAGCTTCAAGAACAAACAAAAACAGGTTTTAACTGAAATGTTCAACAATCTGGCCCTTTGTAAACAGCCTTGTTATTCCATAACCAATGATTAGAGTGAAATTAGGCCAGTATACAAGAAGGGGAGTAGGAATAATCAGTTTTATTTATATTCATGCCAACCCAGTGAACTATTTTCACAAAATCTTATCTCCCATTTTATTAGATAAGAAAAGAAAGGAGAAGGAATATGAAAGAGCCCACCAATGACTGGAGACAGGAATTTCTTTACATTGTCTAATAGACTTGTTTATTATTTTAAGCTGGTAAAAAGAGACTTATGATTCTTGTTGAAGAAAGAGTTACTTGTGCTTGATACATCGAAGACACTGTTCAAAAGCATTTTGTCCTTATAAAAGGATGACCCCTGTAGTAATTCTTAGGCAAGGAGGGACAAAATTCAACCAACAAAAAGCATATTTCGCCCCGAATTCCCCATGATTTCTCCACATATAGCAAAAAAAAAAAAAAAAAAAAAAATACATATCAGTAATTCATTGGAACATGCACATCAGTGAGCAGCACAGCTTTAAGCTGCTCAGGAAACAAATAGGGGGAGGGAAGAACCAGCATTACCTAAACAAAAGAGAGGTGACGTACACCCTTTCAATTGTCTTAAAAACACCAATAAGAGGAGCAATTAAAATATAGTCCTAAGTAGTACTAGCTAATGTAGATTACATAAGTATACAATATGATTCAACTAATAGTGCTCTGAGAGGCATGAGCCACCGGTTCTAGTAAACAAGGCCCTGAGCCATTGCTGAGAAAATATTAGCTCCCAATGGAAAGAGTTAAGTACGGAACGCAAACCAGGTCAAGTGGGCGGGCGGTGTTCTATAAAAGGTGGCTGTATTAAAGCAAGCAGGCCATTTCCTGTTGTGTGTTTCATAGTTTTGGAATTCTCTGTTGGGCATTTGCTTTCTCTACTTTTCCTCCCCTGAGCACTAATTATCACAAAAGATTTCAAGGTGCACGTTGTACATTCTCATGGCAATAGCATCTCATCTCTTTACGGAAGAGAGGGTTACAATCAGGTTCACAATGTTAATTCCTTTTCTCTTCACGCGTGTTTCACATACATGTACTTCAAAATCATAGTATTGGTTAGGAAAAGAAACCTACAAACAAGAGAGCGCGAATCAGTTATCCACTTCCTATTGTGCTGTGTGTCTTTCCCATCCCTTCTCCCCTTTCCCTGTAAATAGCTGTAAAAAATTTAAGGCAGATGAGGTATATTGCTGAAGGAAAAAGTTATTTTTGAGAAAAAACTAAAAAAAAAAACCTTGTATTCTGCCCTTCTACTCAAGAAAGACTACTCAACTATAAATCTATTACTAGAAAAAGCAGGAAAGACTCTGTCTGCGTGTACCATACTGCGTCTTCTATTTCTAGAATGGCTTTTTGTTAATTTAATTTTAATAGAAAAAATAAGCACCTTAAGCTATGAACAAGAAAAGAACTTCATTATTAGTGAGTCCAGAATCCAAACGGAATTAGAGAACACTCGCTCAAGCTCTCACTCATTCGCACAAAGGCCAATGCTACTGATTAGAATTGTAAAGTGCTGTACTTAGTATAAACACTTGTATACACTGCAGACACTGAAAAATAACCCTCAAGCACATTGTGTTATAGTTCCAAAAATATATTTACAGTCTATTACAAAGATTACAAATGGAAGTGTCTAGGTGACTGGATTATGCTAATTAAAACTATTTTTACAGATTATATTTCCGTAGGGACAAAAACATTTTAGTGAAATTAAAATGAGTTTTGTACTTAATCAAAAAATAAATTAAAATATCAAATAACACTGTACAGTGATGAAAGAAAAAAGGGTGGGGAGGGGTTTGGGAAGCAATCCATTTGAGTTTTCTATAGCCATCTTTGGTCCTAAATGTGGGAAAACACATTATGTAGCACTGAAAATACCTGTTTCTTTGTGAAGCTCTGCAAGTAAAATAGAAAAATATAGTGCATTTTCAATGTACTCAGAGCCACTACGGAAAATGTGTATACAAAACAAGACGGTATAAATAAAATTTACAGGTTTTACAAAGGAACATTTACAGATTTAGCTCGTTACCTGTTTGTTTGTTTGTCTGTTTGTTTGTGGGTGCCCACATTACCAAACAACGCCGATTAGGACCGATCCCTGGGATCTTTCTCTGTTAAGATAGTATAAACAGCCTAATTTTCTTTGGAAGTACAACAGTTCGGTTTGGGGTAGTTCATGATTTTTATAACTTTTGAAAACATTACTCAAATATGTATACATTCCTGAAATATCTATAAAGACACATTTAATTATTGCTTATGAAATTCTAACACAGTAACCAAATAATATGGTTTAATAAATAAATTAGAAACGGAAAAGCTACACCCTTTACTTCTTCCTTTTGGGGGTAAATGAGTTTTGATCTAAAAGGGAGTTGTGTGTGTCCGTGTTCATAGATAAAATACTTCTGTTTTGCTTTCTTCTCACTGAAATGGTGGTAATCTTTTGTGGGAAAATCGTCTTTGCATGGTGAGAAGTGAACTGCCCCTTTGATCTTCCTTCAGAGTAACAATAGAAAACTTAATTCTTTACCTTTGTATTTGGACTGCATTCAACAAGAAAGAATACAAAATATAGGTCAACTATTTCTCCTAAATTTCTTAATGTCACAAGACTGAAGCTCTTGATGTGCTCAGATTAGGTTTTAGCTAACACTGGAGAACTTGTGTCTCCAGGCTTGCCTTCACCAGCATCTTCGGATGAAGCCTCAGCCTTTTATCATATACACATAAACCTAAAATTTGACATTTTTATTAAGTTCTGTCTAGTAAATCACTCTATAAACAATCTGTTAAAAGTGCCTTATAGTATTTATGGATCATTATTGCTTTTTTCATTGAAAAGTTAATATGTTGTCTGATTTTTACAAAAAAAATCCTATTAAAAATATTAGAGCTCTTGGCAACTTGCAATTGTGAACTACCTGCCAATTAGCAAACAATATCAAAACATCACTGGTTAAACAGAACAAACGGACACAGTAAGGATATCAAAGATGTGAATGACAAAGTGATATCCTCAACTATGTGTGTATTTTTGTTTTTGTTTAAATGTGAGACTCTTTCAAAGGTACCCAGTGTAGTAACGTGTCATAAGTTTAACACTAAAAAGTTCCAAAGCTACAAATAACTTTCTAAAACAAAGTCCTTATGCAGAATAAACACAGATGGTTCTGGAAAAGAATAGTCTGAAATCACATATTTAAGGAAAATATTTCATTGATTTTAACAATAAGATCATGATTTTATTTGACAAATATATTCTTTCTTAAATTCTTTATGTACATTTTAAAAAGTCTATAAGATAAAAAGGAGGTTCGAGAGCTCAAGGTGTTGGGATGTTTTTCAGGTAGTACTTTGTTTATTGTCACTGCTGTGTTCCTGGCCACCAGTGGTGGATCCTAAATTCCCTTTTTGTATATTCTGGTGGCACTTAGGAGTTCAAGTCTTTAGGTGCTTCTAAAATCTTCTCTTTATTGTCGGAAGGACCCAGTATATCAACTGTCTTCTAGCAGCATTCTATGCATATACTGAAGGCCAGAACTGCTCTCCTGCAGTTGTAAGCCTCATACAAGAGAGACCCACGTGTCACACTTGGATGCCTGTACCATGTAAATGCAGCATCTGTGCTCGCATAGTCTGGATGCTGCTCATGATCTTCTTTTGATGGCCAACCAGTGTGATCCCTAAACTCATCACATCACTGAAAAAGACAAGGGCATACTTATTAGATATATTACAGAGAATGGATCATGTTTTAATTGCTCATCAACTATTAGTAAAATTATCTATTAATTTTAGGCTAGCAGATACTAACAGTATTCTTGGGTACTATAATCTTGCTCCAAAGATCATATGCTGACCTGTTTGTACAGTCTCATTTGGAAAAATTGGATTAACAAGTCTGTCTCTTAACTTACCATACTATTGTTTTTAAAGTAATCTGAAATTTTTATATAAAAATTGTTTTAACTTTAAAATGTCATTCCCTAGTTAAAAGGTAATGAAAATGAAATGTTACTTGAAATGTTGAAGGCTTTAAATTATTTAACTGGAAAAAGGGCATGTTCTAGCAATAGAATTATTTTCTACGTTCCAGTAGAAAGCTCTAGAAATCAATGTCACACAAAAATGTACAGTTAGTTGGATTCTGTAATTCCGAGTATTTATTCCTAGCTGTGCAATTGCATTCCTTCAATAATAAGAATAAAACTGCTACAGTTATATGCTATGATACAGTCACAGCTTAAATGCATAGTAAGTTAATTCTAACTATTTCTGTGCTTTTGTCTTTCCTAATAGTCAGAAATGTTGAGCTTAGATATTTACAAGTAGCTGAAATTTTCCAGCAATATAATACTATTATATTCTGTAGCAGGTCCTTTTAAAAGCATAGACTTACAGAGACAAAAATTACTATGAAAATCATATCCAGGTATAGACATGCTAACTTTATGCATAGGTTGTATGTATGCATTTCGGTGCAGACAGAAAGCTTATTTGGTAGCTGGGTTGAGAGTGCTTCAGATGACCTCTGAAGACCATTTAGTCAGGGATAAACTAGAAAGAAAAATTTGCTTCTTTTGACTTCAAGTTCATAATAATTTTAAAGCTGGTTGCAGAAATATCCCCCCATGAATAGGAAGCAGAATGACACAGTGGTTAATAAGAAAGGAGCCCCACTGTGCAGAGCCCAGAATGCTGGCCATGGAGACAAATTAGATGTCAAACTCCTGTTGAGTCATTGTAGAGGATATTTAAGTTTTCTGATCTTTATCTTTATCACTTACAAAATTCACATGGGACTATTGATTTCATAGCATGGTTGCTATGCTGTTTAAAGAGAATTTATGTTTAAAACACTATTGACCTATACGTATTTCTTTTAGAAATGAATTTTTCCTATGATTTTGTGATCTATAGACTTATTACGAAGAGGATAACCTAGCCTATGAATTGTGTATTGTACCCAATCAATTCTTAAATACAATTTAAGAAGCTTCAACTTACTCAATAGTCATCCTGGCCACTGACTCCAGTGAGTTATAACCTGCTGCTGTGAAGTTGTCCTTATACCTTTCCATTTTAATAGCTTGTAACCATTCTCCAACTGAACAAAAGGCAGTGAAGTCAGGAGTGCTCTGATCCAGGAGAGGGCTTATGGGCCTGAGTAAGAATAAAACACAGAAAAATGTATCATCAGCAATTACAAAAGAAAAAAAGAATGTCTTGGTACATCCAAGAAGAAGGGTATAAGAAACAAAGTAAGAAGTCTTAACTGATGTATGTAATAACCAAAAGCAAAACAAGTAGCTTGTCCAGAAACTAAACATATCTGTGTTTACGTTTTAATTGTAAGGGTGCCCACTGCGCTGTGTCTTCTGTATGCTCCTAAATGCTATATAGGTGAGGGTGCTTGGAAGAGGCATATTTGTTCATTGGCTTTTTTTTTTCACAATTAGACTAGATTAAAAGAAATCCATCTGGCTGTATCCTAACTCATCCAGGCCACTGGTGTGTTCTTCACAGCATTAAAAATTCTGTTTTGATGACATGCTGGGTGTCCCATGGAGATAATAGACTCATGGAGAGTGTAGCCCCCGGCAGTGAGCTTACCTACATCTGAAGCTGAAAAACTACTGCAGTGCCCTGTGCTAGGATGAAGGCACTGTTGTTAATGTGTATGTTGAGCAGCATAAGCTGAGTTACATTTTTACAAGAATATGCCAAAGTGAGAGCCAGATAATGAAAGCTAGGGAGCAACAATGCAGGCCTGGAAGCAACGCAACTCTGCCTGGTCATTGAGCCTTAGCCAGCACAGAACACATTCTGAGAAAAACATCTCCTGCTATCATAAGTCCTGTTACCATAAGTCCTGTTTTCACAAGTCACATGTAAAGTCCAATAACAATGAACAGACTGAGTTAAATACTAATTGAAGTAAACCATCTAAAAAGGAAAAAAAAAATAGCCAACAAACTTTGTAAACATAACATTTTAGTATAGATTTATGGGTGAACACAGAATTCAGTTTGCTATTGGGGCAAAGCTGAGGAGGCAAATGGTTCAAGTGGATGTTTTAATTTCACTAAGTTCCATCCCATTGGAGATGTCTTACCGACTACAAGTTCCCAGCGGTGTTTTCAGACTACTTGGATTTCGAATCATTTTGTCTAGAATTCCGACTATCTGCTCAAACTTTGGTCTCTCCGCCCGTTCTTTCTGCCAACAATCCAGCATTAGCTGGTGAAGACCAGCTGGGCAGTCCATGGGCGCTGGTAAACGATAACCTTCTTCTATTGCTTTTATGACCTGATGGCCAAAAGGACATGAAAAAATTACCAACTGAGCTTCAATTACAATGAAACAAACTGCTTGGAAGGCAAAATGGTTTATCCAGATAAGAGTGAGACATGTTGCTTACAAAGTCCTCATTTTTCCCTCGAAACATTCATGAATATATTAAGCATGCTATTATGGGGTCCACGATGCGCGGGATGTGATGACATTTCCTAGTTAATTCAGCAATAGGGAACAGCAATTAAGCTCACACAGGGTTATAGAGACGGAAATATTTTTAATGCCACCCCAGAGGTTTTCAAAAGGGGACACATTACGGAACTCTCTTAGCTGAATATAGTTGTAAGAATACACATGTGCATAGAAGTAAAAGATAATGAATGTGGAAAGAAGGAAAGTGTTACTGAAAGTAAGCCAAAGGGTTTCACTTTTTGATGAGTTCAGCTGACACTTTTTAAAACAAGGGAGCATGCTATGTGAAAGTGGTATGTCAGAGACTGTTATCCAACACACTATTCTTTTAACCACCTTGATGGCTATTATTTTGGGTTCTGAGATGCAAGAGCTTGCTGGATACAGTTTGTTCTGGCACATGAAAGGTGGCTGGATTCCTGCCAGTCCCCACATTGACTTATCTGACAGCAGAGGTGGAAAGCAGCAAGCATAGAGAAAGCTTTAGAGGAGAAAACTGACATGGGCTTTTAGTCAAGGCTTAATGATTCATTGTACTCGTTTAAAAAAATTTTTTTTATCACAGACAATTTATAGATAAATAACAAGCAGAGGAATTATTTGCATCACATTTGAGTATTATTTAAAAACATAAAATAGGTTTGCATAGACATTTATGTAAAGCATTTAGAAATCTTAAGATTCTTATTACCAAGGATTTCAGTTATATGAAAAGGAAAAAATCTTAAAAATCTAAAGTTATTATTAATCTGAGCAGCACAGGGAAGACAGTAGGAAGGTAAACAATACCAATAAGGGCTTAAAAAGCAAATAACAATACCACTCAAGGATCAATACCAACTCTTGACCCTGGCTAACATAATAGCTTTCAAATTTAAGAAAAAATTGTGGGTATAAGGACAGATGTTTATGGGCTGTTTGTTAATTAGTGGTTGTAGTTTCTCCTTCAATAGCTATAATTTAATGTTTGTAATAGTGTTTGAAGGAAGGAAAGGGAAGGGAGAAATATTGTAAATATATTACAAGCTCAAAAATAAAATTATAAATGTAAGAAAAAATGACTTTCTGGTAAAGAAACCACACAAACTTAGTGTTTTCGAATAAAGGCAGATATAGTTACACAAAGAACTGATTTTAGAAAATGTTAATGATCTTGCCATTTGTAGGGCCACTTGTCAACGAGATGTATGTTCTCTTTCGGTAATAGCACACTAAAACATGTGTATGATGGATGGTGCCATGAATGATGTAACTAGCGTTAACTCTTTTAGGGGAAAACCTACTATACATGAGAGAAGCATGGGAGAATAGCAAAGTAGAAGGATCCAGAGGGTCCTAGAAACCTACAAGTAGAACATTATGATAGGCAGATTTGGGACAGGGGTCCTGCTCAAACTAAGGCACCAGCCAAGGACAATACAGGCGGTAAACTTTAAACCCCTACCCAGATCTAGCCAATGGACAGAACATTCTCCACAGTTGAGTGGAGAGTGGGATATGACTTTCACACGACCTTTGGTGCCTCACATTTGACCATGTCCCCTGGAGGGGGAGACCTGGTGGCACTCAGAGGAAAGATAGCAGGATACCAAGAAGAGACTTGATACCCTATGAGCATATACAGGGGGAGGTAATCCCCCTCAGGCACAGCCATAGGGGAGGGGAATAAGGGGAAAATGGGAGGGAGAGAAGAATGGGAGGATGCAAGGGATGGGATAACCATTGAGATGTAACAAGAATAAATTAATGAAAAATTAAAAAATATAAATCCACCCAAAATACATGTATTGATTCAATGCTACAATAAAAATATACTTAAAAAAAGAAAAATAAAGATGAGTCCATTTTGTAATTTAAGAGACACATGTATGAGTACAGTGTAAGGTAAAAAGATAAATAATTAAACTTAATTATATTGATATTTTAAAAGTGTTCATTATAAATTCTAGTGCCAAATCTCCTAAATTTGCACAGTTGTTCGTATTTCATTAGTTTATTACACATCTCAGCCCATAGTCCTCATAGGTATTCCATAGTCTATAAGTTTAAACTGAATATATCATTTTTTCTACACTCTTTTCCTGTTCCCTGGCCAGAAAGGTGGGAATGGTACTATATTCTTTTTTCTATGCAAAGCCAACTAGCTCCTACCTTTTCATGGTTCTAAGTCCTGAAACAATGTATATTAAGAATTAGAAAAATAATTGCTCACATCCTGTAAATGCAATTATGGTCTCAGAGTAAGTCTTCACAAAGTTTCAAATTTGTTTCTATACGTACTGTTTATTTGTGCATAGTAAATGAAAAGCATTATCCAGTAATGATTGTGGATATTAATAGAGGCTATATGAGGCTTGATGACGTCCGACCTGCAAGCACAGGTCCTTGAAAACATTGCCCCACATAAATGTATAACATGACGTTTATCCCACATGCAAACATACGTAAATGGCAACTGTGCCTATATACACAGATAACATATATACATATGGAATTATATTTTTGGAAGTTATTTAATTTTTATTTTATGTGTATGGGTACTTTTGCCTACATGTATATATGAATAGCATCATGTGAGCCTAACACCCCAAAGACCAAAAGAGTGTTTTGGATCCCAGGAATTGAAGATATATACAGCTGTGCCACATGTTTACTTAGAATTGAATCCAGGTCCTCGGTAAGAGCTGTAAGTGCAATTAACCAGTGGACTATAACAAGAACCTATCTACCATTTAAGTAACAGTGTTGTTCTTCGACTCAAGTGTTATACGTAAAACACGTTAGAGAAAAGTAAATGTGCATTTGAAAATCTAGGCTAAGTGATTTAAACAGTAGCTTAACTTGTGATATGTAAGTAGCTTCCAAAATCTTGTGCATTAAAATGACCACATAATAAATACTTGGGAAGACACCCTTTCCATTGGAAAGAGTGGTTTTCCTTATGCTCAAGGTTGCTTTTATTGAACCCATAAAACATTTTTCTAATTTGAGAAAACTTGATTTCAATAGCAACACTATTGGTCCAGTCCTCATCATTTCCTGTGCTTCCAAATTGGTTTCCACGTCTGCATTTCTTTGTCACCTTAGTAGAACAACGTAGTAAGCATTATCTTTCTATTCTCCCTTTTGCTCAAAATAAATTAAAATAAAATTATTTTCATGTTCCCTTTGGCATCAACTTCAACAGGGTCCCAAACTTTCATGATGTCTTTTAGCATTCTTGAGCTTAGAATCCCATGTATGTTTAGAGTTTGTATCAATAGAGCAAGTATGACTAAATACCTTACAGGAAGGAAATAGTTATTGAACTTTTGTAGGCATCTCTCTACATTCTAGAACTTTACGAAGCCTATGCTGTAGTAGATACATGTTACTGATACCTCAGTGCAAAACAAATGATTTTCAATAAGTACAAATATATTGGGCTACACATTCAAAGCAGTGGTAGCAGAGTACAGGGTTCAGTATGTCCTAGCATAATGCAAGTGGTGATGGGACTCTCCTTTAATCCCAGCACTAGGGAGGGGGAAGCAGGAAGATCTCTGAGTTTGAGACCAGACTGGTGTATACAAGCAAGGCTACACAGAGAAATCCTGTCTCTAAAAAAAAAAAAAAAAAAAAAAACAGTGAGGGAGAGGGAGAGAGAGAGGTTGGGGGGGGGTGCAAAGAGAGGGAGGGAGAGGGGGAGGGAAAGAGGGCCTTCTGTTTCAGTTGCTACACAGAAGTTCTCACTGACAATAGTCAATATACTAGCACCTTGTCCAAAACCAATGTCCTTATTCCGTAGATTTTTTAAATTTTTTTTGTTTTTGTTTTTGTTTTTATTTTATTTTATTTTATTTTATTTTATTTTATTTTTAAATTTATTCTTGTTACATCTCAATAGTTATCCCATCCCTTGTATCCTCCCATTCCTCCCCCCCCCCCCCATTTTCCCATTATTCCCCTCCCCTATGACTGTTCCTGAGAGGGATTTCCTCCCCCTGTATATGCTCATAGGTTATCAAGTTTCTTCTTGGCTACCTGCTGTCCTTCCTCTGAGTGCCACCAGGTCTCTCCCTCCAGGGGACATGGTCAAATGTGAGGCACCATAGTACATGAGAAAGTCATATCACACTCTCCACTCAACTGTGGAGAATATTCTGACCATTGGCTAGATCTGAGAAGGGGTTTAAAGTTTACCTCCTGTATTGTCCTTGGCTGGTGCCTTAGTTTGAGCGGGGGACCCCTGGGCCCAAATCTGCCTATCATATTGTTCTACTTGTAGATTTCTAGGACCCTCTGTATCCTTTTATTTTTGCTATTCTCCCATGCGTCTCCCATTTAGAGTCCCAATAGGATGCCTTCCCCTCTGTCCCAGTTTCCTGGTAAGTGAAGGCTTTCGTGAGACATGCCCCTTGGGCTAGTATGCAGATATAAGTGAGTATATACCATGGGCTTGGAACTAAACAGAGAATTCTCAACAGAGGAGTATCAAATGGCTGAGAAACACTTAAAGAAATGCTCAACCTCCTTAGTCATCAGAGAAATGCAAATCAAAACAACTCTGAGATTCCATCTTACACCCATCAGAATGGCTAAGATCAAAAATTCAAGCAACACCACATGCTGGCGAGGATGTGGGGAGAGAGGAACACTCCTTCATTGCTGGTGGGAATGCAAACTAGTACAGCCACTTTGGAAATCTATCTGGTGCTATCTCAGAAAAATGGGAATAGGGCTTCCTCAAGACCCAGCTATTCCACTCCTTGGAATATACCCAGAAGATGCTCCAGCACACAACAAGAAAATTTGCTCAACCATGTTCATAGCAGCCTTATTCATAATAGCCAGAACATGGAAACAGCCTAAGTGTCCCTCAGTAGAAGAGTGGATAAAGAAACTGTGGTACATATACACTATGGAATACTACTCAGCTATTAAAAACAAGGAATTCCCGAAATTTGTGGATAAATGGATTGAGCTAGAAATGATCATAATGAGTGAGTTAACCCAGAAGCAGAAAGAATCAAATGGTATATACTCACTTACTTCCGTGGATTTTTATTGTTAACTTTCCAGAAAAACAACTTACCTGTCAAGACATAACTAAATATTATAGTAAATATTTATCAAATATGTACCACATGATTAATATGGCTTTGAATTGGAGTTATCTTATTTGATTGATACAGAAACCATCTTAAGTAAATACCATTAGATTACTAACTTTAGAGATAAAGAATTTGCACCACATAAAAAAATATTCAAATCACATAATTTTTAGAAAAGATGGAATTGGATGTCAGTGATCTGATCAGAGTCAATGAAGTGTTTTTTTTTTTTTTCCCTAAGTACTTAAATATTCTTGGAAACAAAGAATACATGTTGATCTATGAATTCAGGTAAAATTACTCCAAACATTATTGGAAATTACCAGAAACATGTTAGGTTTACCTGCATTGATCTATCCTCACTCCTGTCACAGATACAACCTCTTTGCTGTTCACTACTGATATTAATTAGATATAAAATTTACCACTGCAGTGTCCCCTTATTACTGAAGTGTGGATTCTGAGAGGCTTCATCCAACAGCTGATGGAAACAGATTCAGAGACCCACAGCCAAATAGGCCAGACTTGGAGAGTCTTGTGGAAGAGCAGGAGGAAGGATTGAGGAAGCCAGAGTGAGCAGGGACAGCACAAGAAGATCTATAGTCAACTAACTTAGGCTCAAGGGATTCACATAGACTGATCCTCCAACCAAAGAACATGCATGGGCTGGGCCTAGAGCCCCTCTACACATATGTAGGAGATGTGCAGCTTGCTCATCATGTGGGTCCCCTAACAATGGAAGTAGGCGCTGTCTCTGACTCTGTTGCCTGTGTATGGATCCCTTTTCTGTAGCTGGGCTGCCCTGTCTGGTCTCAGTGGGAGAGAATGAACTTAGTCGTGCTGTGACTTAAGGTGCCTGGGTAGGTTGGTACCCCTTGGATGTGATCCCCTTCTATGAGAAGAAGGGGAGAGGAGAATGTGGGGAGGGACTTGAGGGTGAGCCTGGATGCACAGGAGGGATGGGGCTGGGATCAGGCTATAATGTGATTAAATAAATTAATAAATAAATGGGAAAAAAAGAATATGATATACATTTCTCTTTATGAAGTTTGTATGTACATAACCCTTTCTACTTTAAAACCCCATGCTTTCAACATTCATGCATATTTTCAAGATGAAAAGGCTAAAAAGCCAATGCTAAACACTGAACTCAGAACAAATCTCCATTCCAGACATAATTCTAGTTGATCAACAAAAATATTTTTGTCATAATAATTCTTTATTTGTGGCACTTGTTTTAAAGAAAAATAAAAAACAATAAGGTAGTAACCAAACTTAAAATAGTAAGGTGTTTTTCCTCTCAACCATTTCTGGCATGTTTAGAAGTTAAGTAAACTTTGAGTTTAAGTCATCTTACATTCCTGTCAATCCTTTTATGTTGGAAACTAGTATGAAAGGAAGGTGTCAAAAGAGATGGAACTCTATGGAGTATCTAGGGATGTAAATATTCCCTTTCTCTGCCCCAAGGATTTGTTTGCCACATTCTGACAGTCCATGAAATCTTTGACACTGAAACCTGTCAAATATTAGCAACTCTGCCTCTGCCAAAAGGAAGCATCATTTAGATTTTGTCTTTGAAACACTAAAAACAAAACAAAACAAAAGCAGGAAAAAGTGTATCACTCAATTCAAAATACCAGAAAATATAAATGATTAAAAACCTTCCTTCCAAACTTATATCCTTAAGTTAATGCAGAGATCTGAAGCATTGCAAAACTCTCCATGTACAGCATATGACTTTATTTGCCACGGGAACTCGTTAGGTAACTCTAAATAACAAACAAAGGTACCAACTGAATGAAAATACCTAAATTTTAGCTGTAGCTGATTCCTGCTCTTGCTTATGTCTTTATCAACTTCAGAAGTACAATTATGAATCATTTCCTAGTGGCATCCTTGTTTTAAATGGCAGTGATGAGGTTCTTACTCTGAAACACTGGTTTGGCCTAACTCTTTAATAGCATCCCTTGGCATCATTATCACCATTAAAGAGGAAATGTCATTTTCAGTATCCTATTGTGCCAATAGCATTAAAATAAAAAGATAAGCAAGTAATCATTCTAAGTAAGAAAATAAAAAAGCAAAACCAAGAAAACCTTAAATTCATGATAATTATTATCATCCTTAGCACTGATAGTAATAGGAAATTGTGTTTTTATAAGTCTGTACAAATGTGTCCTTAATGAGCCATCAACAATGTTACACTAGAAATGGATGTGAGTGTCTTGTCGGTACAATGAGTCACCTACATCTTGATTTGACATGTCCCAATAAGGTCGTTCTCCATAAGACATCACTTCCCACATGACAATCCCGTAGCTCCACACGTCACTGGCTGAGGTGAATTTCCGGTATTGAATGGCCTCAGGTGCAGTCCATCTTACCGGAATTTTTCCACCCTGTTATATAAAAAGATGTTGACATTTTAAGTATGCACACTAGCTTATACATCATTTATGGGCACACCACCAGCTATGTTAAATGTTTCTAGGGGAGTTGGCAGCTCAGAAGCATCGGGTCTGTGAACCTTGAACTTCTCTGTATTCCAAGTTGCCAATCTTTCTATTAGGCTCTCATTACATGTTCATTGCTAAGGCAACTGTACTTAATGGACCTTGTGTGGTGTCAGGGCGAGAATCTAATGAATAGATAATGACAAATTAGACCACATTGCCAGTAAAGTGGAGTGAAAAATGGGATGTTTAAGTAAATGCTCACATGTCTCCCTTTTGGTCTAATATCATAAAAGTTGTAACTTAGTATACTCGTTCTATTGGAATCTTTATTTAAATACAATTACTTCTGTGATAATAAGCTAGTATCTAGATATTGTACTTAACTATACAATACTTTTGTTGTTTTTGTTTTTGTTTTTTGTTTTGAGACAGGTTTCTCTGTGCAGGCCTGGCTGTCCTGGACTCACTTTGTAGACCAGGCTGGCCTCTAACTAACAGGGATCCACCTGCCTTTGCCTCCTGAATGCTAGGATTAAAGGCATGCACCACCATGCCTGGCTTACTATACAATATTTACACAGTATGAGTCCAGGGTAGTGCAAACCCAGTGCAAAATGTGACAGTATCATACTTTTTCCTTCCTTCCTGGTCTTGTGTGTAGATTTTAATGACACTAATTTCCCCAGATGAAAGGAAAAGCTGAGGTTAATCTGCATGTCTCCTGCTGCTAAGTTTTACTTTAAGCCCTTCTCATTTGCTTGGGATAGCTTAGGTATAAGAAGCACAATAGTAGGTGTTTTCTTACAGTGGTTGTATAGACAGCTTCCGGATCATCCTCTATAACCCGGGACAGGCCAAAATCTGACACTTTACAAACAAGATTGCTGTTAACAAGAATGTTGCGAGCTGCAAGGTCCCTGTGAACATATCCCATATCAGCCAAATATCTCATCCCGGCGGCAATTCCTCTCAGCATTCCTACTAACTGAATGACTGTAAATTGCCCATCATGTTTCTGCAGGAATACAAAATAAAGTTGGTTAATGGTGCTTTAAAGGGAACAAAAATCACCCAAAAAAAATGTATGCATGATCGTAATTTACCATTGTATAATAGGAAGTGTTTGTTAATTTTCTGTATAATATAGATAATTAGTGGGGAAAATAGCACATGTTGGTGTAGGTGATAGTCAACATGATAGATCTGTGTTAATATCTAGTTATCTACATACGTTGGTTATTTCCTGGTAACTGATGATAACCATTTATTATAAAAATCCATTTGTTTATATACTAAAATATCAGGCAAAGCTAGGAAATAGAATTTCCAAAAAATAAATCTGATAGGTATGTGTCTACAACATGCCAAAACATGTATATAAATATCTTAAGAATGCACAGAACAAGGAATTCACAGGTATTCCTTATCTTACAAATAATGAAAAAGGAAATAAGCCAACATTTTATTTAAAAATATGGAAAAATTAAAGACAAAAAATGATTAACAGTGGCTGACTTTCCTTTCTTTCATTCCTTTGGATGTACTTCTGGTAGACACACTACTTGTAACACTCTACTACTGTGTCAAGAGACTGCCCCAACCAAACTGGCGACCATTCAGTTCTCAAAAGATACAGACATGCTACATGGAGGATGCTGGTTTGAAAATGTGCATTGCCTGGGTATTACTTCAGGAAACTGGGATCTGTACATACCATAGTGACACAACAATTAAATTTCCTCTAATTTCTCTTCTTGTTTATGACTCAGATTTAATATGTCATTGTAGATCACATAAAGAGGGCATTATAAGAACTCACATGCTAGTTGTTTTGTCTTTCCATTTGGGAAAATGTTAACATGCCCGTATTCTGAACAGACAAACTTCCTACAGTAAACTATGCTTGTTCATAGTTAAGGATTTACAAAGACATCACATACCACTCACTAAAAATTCCTTGCTGCCCTGTGATAGACATTTAAATCACACAGCTTGAGGTTATCATTATATTTCAAGTAATGATATTAATAAGCCATGTTATTAAAAATTCTAATTTAACCCAATCTCGAACTGTGATTTTCTTCAAAGATAATTTTCTAACTCCATACAGTTTTTATGTTTACATGTCATATTATGAGACAAGGTTCACAAACTTGCACCCCTTTCAGGTACAGTCTCAGTGCATGGGCGAATGATGTGGGAACTCACCCTGAGAAATGCATCCAAGGCTCCATTTTCCATGAACTCAATCACGATCATGACAGGCTTCCCTAATAATAAAATAAAGAAAAGAAAAAAATGGTATTTCACAAGCTATACCCTAAACTTGAGAATATTTCATTCTCTCACCCTCAAAACCCATAGTGCTCTTTGAAGAAGCTGAAGAGGTCAGAAGGGTAGTTTCTAATCAGAGGGCTAAGCTTGGGTAGGCATGCAAGGCTGTGGAATACAGGCACAATGAAATAAGCCACTGGCACTCCTTGCCCTTCTCATTTCTACTTTGTGAGCAACAATAAAAATAAAAAATTAAATAATGGAGCTTTCTATAAAATGTACAGGAGCTTTTTCAATTTTATGCATTTTGGTAAATATGAATATTAATCAGTAATTCTAGCCATAAGATTCGTTCTTCAAATCTAATCCCATGTTTTCCTTTCCTTGACTATACTCTGAATTAGCAGCAAATAATAATTATTTTTTTAAATTAGTCACACACCAATAAAAAAATCAGTTAGAAATGCAATGTCTTCAGAATTGATTTTTAATTGTATGTGCAATGCTACTACTTTACAGCACATTAATAAGTGAAGCATATCACTGGTGACTACCTCGTGTAACAACCCCTTCCAAATGGACGACATTTGGGTGGTCAAACTGCCCCATGATGCTTGCTTCGCATAAAAAGTCCCTCCTTTGTTTTTCTGTGTAACCAACTTTCAGGGTTTTTATGGCCACTGCAACATCTCTCTTCCCTGGAAGTTTCAAACGACCACTGCAAACTTCTCCAAATTCTCCTGAAGTAAAAGGACAAGCAGGCATGTTTTAAAGCAGGCTGGTATATTTCATGCTTTCTAAGAAAATGGGTTAAAACATTTAAAATAAACTTTAAGTAATCAAGCAGTTCTTCTAAGTGAAAACAAATGCATTCGAATTGATGGAGAATTTTTATTTCCTATATGCAGTGAAACAGTTTATGAAATGAAGGGCAAGACAAAATCAAAACTGAGGAAACATTTTGTTCACTCATAGAAGCTAAGGCTCACTAAATGCTGTTACTTTTTGGTTGATTTACAAACGCTCTTTCTGAGTCAGTCTTTAGATTTGACGTGTCTACTTGCTAAAGCTTAAGGGCACATTATCAGACTGTAATCATTGTTATTGCTTTTAAAGTCTAAGGGACAGTATGGATTAAAGATTTTAAAAGTATGGAATTTATATGCATTACACTTCCTATGTATAAGCATCTTGAGCTGAAAAAATTAAACTTTTAGTGTTCCATTTAATTTATATACATTTTTCCCATTAATGTAAATGGTACAATAGTTAATTGCTAAAAAGAAAAGAGAAAAAGGCAGTTTTAAAGACAAGAATGTATATTTCATCAATTTGCAAAAAATTCTGATGTCTAAAATTCTACTATTCTTGTAAACAGCTGAGAGTGACTACGAATTAGCTAATAACACAGCATCTTAAGAACGCAGTTGAAATCACATATTTCATACTCTTTACTATGTGCTCCCTTCCCATTTTTTTTTTAAGATTTCACAACCAAGTACAGCCTCATTGCTTCCAATAGTTCAGGTAAATGCACGAGTTCTATACTTGAAGCATAATTATTTGCCTGTCATTATGATATATGACTTTTCATCTTGGCCAAATAGAACAGCTGAATAAGGAAGCTACAACAGCCTTACCTGCACCAATCACACGCTCAATTTTAATACAGGAGGCATCTAGCTCCTTGGCGAATTGATGGACAGCTCTATTTGGGTCCTCATAGGTTTCAGGGTCAATGTAGGTTTTGGTGCCTGGAAATTTAACTGTAATGATGTAAGAAAGCATGACTGTGATGAAGCAAAGCACTTATTGTGCAGTCAGCCCAGGAATGTCATTATGCAGAGTGCTCCTTGG
The DNA here is from genome assembly GCF_903995435.1 of Acomys russatus. Classification (NCBI taxonomy): domain Eukaryota; kingdom Metazoa; phylum Chordata; class Mammalia; order Rodentia; family Muridae; genus Acomys; species Acomys russatus. The sequence goes on along the minus strand of NC_067138.1, from coordinate 50,984,614 downwards.
AACAGTGACCTTGCTTCCACATCACCTCATTCACAGCAGTTTTAACAGACTACTCCAGTCTGCTGGCGTCTAGGTATTATCTGCAAGCTTCTATAGGTAGCATAGGATCCAACTCATAGGTTACTAACTGAATTGCTTTTCCAGTAAATCAAAAAAAGACATCCACCGAAATTTCTGACGTGTCTGTGCCTATCGGACCGGAGGTTTGATTAAACTCAGAGCCATCATAGCCTACTTCAAGTCAACCGCGGGTTGGAATGGACTCAGACACACATTGATAAATATATCAGCCAGTCAATCCATCAAATTAATACACCAGGGAAATAAGACATTTCATTTACAGGTAGATCACTGCACTGACAGCAATATTAAAAACATTTAGACATCTTACTTATTCTTTGATTTATTTTTAAAGACCAACCACTGTTGACATATACATAAAATTAGTACAAGATATGAGGGACTGCTATCACAAAATCAAAGAGAAATATTCAAAAGACATAGTTTTATATTCACCTTGAGGGTAATAGAGGCTGGATATACAAAGTGCAGAGTAAATTAGAAAATTTACAATATTCCTGGGATCTGTTACCAAGTATGACAGTGATTTGAAAGAGAAATGGTTCATATGAACTTTTCATTATAAGGCTTTGGAAGATCTTAGCTAATACGAGGAGGTAGCCAGTATGCCTCACAAAAGGTAGTCAAAATTCAAACAACAGAGTATCATTTCAAAAGTTAAAATCTTTAAATGCACCCAGAAGCATGCAGGTAACAGATACTGCTAAGCCAACTTTATATCAAATTCAATTACAATAAAGTATTCCAAATCTCATTTGGTTCAAGACAAAGATAGGTAGGCATATTTGGTTATATTAATGCAATGAAAAAAATTACACTATATCCTTAAAAATTCTTTATTATTATTAACAAAGCCACCAAACAATCTTTCCATTAAGACTTAACTACTCTCAGAACAATTCCTTTATTATATATTACACTGTAGCCTAACTGTGCTTATGTCATCACATTAAATCAAGATCAGATTTAAAAACTAAACACAGAACAACAAAATAAGCAGAATGTATGAAGGAAAATGGGATTTTAAAAAATCTTGATTTATTCTGCTGTAGTTGATTGTTTATCCAAAATTGATTGTCTTAAACAATTATTGTTGCAGTTTATAAAACTGACAGGTGCTCATTTGTTACTAAAGCTGAACATGAAAAAAAAACACAAGAAGAAAAGAGAGAGGGGATAGAAGGAGAAAAAAAGAGGAGTACAGGGAAGAGGGGAAGAGAAAGAGAGAGAAGGGAAGAAAACAATAGGTTAACCTCCTAGGTTGTCAGGCAGTTGGAGAAAGAGCCATCTTCTCCCCTTTTCATTCTCTCTCTCTTTCATTTTTGTTTTTGTTTTTGATAAGGAAGCTAGATTGGACGGAGCCTTCTGCATCTCAAATGGGTCTCTGATGGTTCTTTATTCAAGCTGTCATAAAACATTTTGACAGGCCAAAGCTGCTTTGGCATAAAAACATGAAATACTACCCAGCTTGGAATCTAAGACATTGTTAGAAGAAACGGTAGGAGGAAACCAAATGTAAATTGGAATTGCTTCACTAAACTCTTCCGTCGTATTTATATCTTAAAATTGTGAGACTTGGGTCCCTGGAGAGCCCAGGGCACAGGCTACAAATGACTGGGTATTCCGCTAAATTCAGGGCCCCCAAAGCCAGTTAAATGGTTGCTTTCAAGTTCCTGTAAAAATCAAATCTGGTTTCTCTGCAGCTATGAAGACTGCTTATGCACTGAGGGAATAAAGGACACCAGCATGTAAATAGCCAGGTCGTTTAGGTAAAGCCATAAAGTGGGATACATTGTCTGGTTCACACTGAATGACAGGATATCTGTATAAAAAGAATCAGTCAAAATGCACAGGATTCAATAGGACAGAGCAGTCAAGCACACTTTACCTTTTCATAATTCATTTAAAACTGTATGTCTTAAAGTAAATATTGACATAATTTCTGATTATCCTAGTCTGTTGTTTTGTCCAACCTAAGAGAATAAGTGTGTGTGTGTGTGTGTGTGTGTGTGTGTGTGTGTGTGTGTGTGTGTGTGCTAATACCTCATTTAAATTTTCTTGGACAATAAATATTTCAAAACCACCGTAGATATTTTGCCAAAGAAATGGAAACTGCTTATATACAGTATATAGCAAGTTCATCCTGTCTACTTCAACAAGTAAAACATTCAGTTCTTAATGATCCTGATTAAAAACTGGATGCAATACATTAAAGAAGTGAGTGGCTCCAAAATGTTAAAACTGAATAATGACAATTAAATATAAAACGATACCGTGAATATCGATTGTGTTTCCATTTAAATTCTGCACTATACTGTAAGTTTAAAATAAGCAAAAAAGCATATTTGGTAATTTGAGAATGTCTTAAATAAATCCAATAAATGGTAGAAAAGTGACATATTGATGGCAGTGACATTAAGCAACTGCACCAATAAATTATCTACATGTGGGTGTGTTGAAAGTTTCCGGTAACCCTACCTAGGTCTTATATTTTTATACTGTAGATGTTTTCCAGCACAAATAAAACTTTTGGTGCTAAAATTTCAGTGGTTTCTTCCTTGTTTTGGAGAAGTGTTAATTTTTTCCTAGCCACAAAGGAGGAAAAAAAACCCTGTACTGTCCTTATCTTCTACCAATAAACTGGCTATGAGATTCTCATGTATGACGCTTTTTATAAGGAACTCACAAGCCAATTAGTCAAAAGACTGGAGTGAGGGAAGAGAATCATGCAGAGGCAGGGAGACTCAAGTCACATAAGGTGTGAACCGGGTATGATCTGGGATGTCAACTTAAAGAGAATATGTATACAATCATAAAGACAAAGGGCATGGGACTTCCCAGAGCCTGGGAAGGGTTCAATGAAAGTGGGAGTGCTTGAAGCTTAAATCTCATGATAAAGTCAATTCTCTTCTGATGACGGTAATTGTGAACATGTCCTCCTGGATCCTGTGTTAGAATTCTACAGAGATGCTCATTCAGGTGGGATCACTGACTGTCACTTCGACAAACGCAAAGAAGTAAAATTTAGCGGAGTGGTTTTCATTTTACTCTTTGAACACTGACTTTAAGAATTATGGGAACATTCTAAAATGGTTAGAAATTCCTGAATGCCAGTTAGATACTCATCCATTTAGAATATGAGCGTTATAATATTTATTAGATACTATAAGAAGAATGTGGGTAATTATATAGTAAATAACTATTATGTCACTTTCAGGAACTTTATGTACAAGAAACATCACAAAAGGTATAGCAATTTAAAAAATAAGTATACTTGGATTCTATATTTTCAGGGCTTAAACTTAGAAATTGCCTTATGCTTGGTTTAGAATGTCATTAATTTTAAAATTGAAATAATTTGATCCTTAGGCTTTTATTTTATCTGTAAAAAGTATTATGATTTATTCTCAAAGCCCATAGTTCCATTTGCCATTGGTTGTACAACCGAAATAATGCAGATGCACTCCTATTTTCTTTGGATTGATAGGCTTCCTATAGAATTGATTTCTAACATGGGCTTTTAAGAACCAGGTAACTCACATTCCTAGGAAAACTTCAGACAATGGGATGCTAATATTGTACTAATTATTACCCATGACATATCTCTCAGTGGTAATTCATAGTAGTCTCCTGAGCTCTGTGATTCTTGCAAGCATCACCCACTGGGTGGGAGAAAGGGCCTCCCACACCTTAGACTGACACCCCTTACTGGAAAGGAGGGACTTACTGCATTTAATAGTTGACTACTGAAGTGATGAAAACACCTAGGCAGGTGAGTTCCAAAAGCAACATGAGTTTGCAAAAGGCAAAAACTGTGATGTGAAAACATATGAATATTTGGAAGTAATGTGACATCTCTGAATAGTCTGTTACATTTTTTAGCTCATTACAGAATTTAAAGCATGATGCATTAGGGATTAATTCATGCCAATAGGAACAATCAGGTTTCTGTTTGAATCGGGGTAAACTGAAAGAACAAAAAGCCAAACACTTACAATGAAAGTAGAGTTCTTCATCTCCTTCTTGGTCAGCCTTGCTATAACCACAGTGCCTGGGAGGAAAAAAGGAAACTTGTGAAAAGTTTTCTGGCTGATCTTGCTTCATGGCTTAGCATACAAGATCAGGAGCAATGCTATGTAGCGACATGTTAGCTAGAGGACTAAACAAACCAAGTATATTTTGCCCACTGTTATGAACCACTTGGTAATGACCTGTCAATACACATGATCAAAATATGCGTAGGAAGTGGAGTATTTGTTTAAGACCAGACAACAGGAAAGTTTTTGTGGTGTTAGATTCATCAATTAGTTTTTACTTTTATATTTTTACTGGAAAAGCCCACAAATCTTAAATGATTTTCACAAAAGTTGAAAAAAGCAACTAAAAGAGTAAGTCTTTCCTTTGGTTTCTTTAAAAGTAACTGAAAGTAACCAATATTCATTCATCCAGTATTAATTATATCACTATAAACTGAAGGCAGTGATCCAATTCATAGTGCACTTTGATTTGGGGAAAACGAAAACAATGTACTGGTCTTTGATATCTATATCAGAAAAGAACTGTCCATTCTAATAGAACGAGTGAATAATTGGTTGGCACTTTTGGGAAATCAACATTTTATTTATGACAAAACTAGGAGAATCTATGCCCTACCTTCTTCCAATGATGAAGCCAAATACCATGAACACCAATATGATGGTCCCTGCTACAGCCACCACAGCAATTATGATGACAGGATTCTGTTCACTGGAGACTGCTGTTGCTATAAACAAAATACAGAGGCTCAGGACCACTCACTGCTAGAATGAACACAGGGGTTGACTAGGAAACAATTCATATCATTTACTTTACGTTAAATTTTAAACAAATTCATTGAAGGAAAAGTATGCATTTAAACAAAAGGTTATTTGTGCATATGAAGGAAGTGGCATGATTAGTCAGGAGATGGTATATTTATCTATAAGAAGCAAACTTTTCCAATTAATTAAACAAGTCTAACAATTATTGAATCATAGTCTTTCCTATTCATACCGATGGTTCTTCTAAGGTCATTAATGAAAGCTCAACTAGACTCTCGACAGTCTCTATGTGGATAAGATCATGAGTCAGGATGCCCTAAAGCAGATTGTGATTCAGGCCGCTTGAAGAAACAGCTTATTACTTCAAGCTCTGCAACAATTGTTATATATTCTCTATAGCATTATATTTTCATTATCAAAATAGATAGATGCAATTACTAGAGATAATATATGATGAAAATGTACATCCAAAAATTATTGCGTTATAAATATGTAATATTTAATCTCAAGAAAATATAATTTGCCTATGTCTAAAACTGCCAACAACTATAATCTTTAATACAAGGCATGATGGAAAATATTACTCCTTCTTGTTGGAGGCAAGGGACTTGGTCTCTAGGGCAGAAAATATTATATATGAATAACTGCCTAGCTTCAACAAGCAACACCCACTGCTAACCCTAACCAGATTTAGTCTATTTTTTCCATGTTGTTTCCACATGCAACTTATCTCTTACACCCATCCAGAAATAGCTCATATATTATACAGAACAGTTATTCAGACAGCTAATCACACAGTTTCCGATTGTGTGTATTAAACACCTTCTTAATGTGTCACCTGGTGACCTGTCTCTAGAGAGAACCAAAGGAAAATTATTTCGTTAGTAAATAACTTTTAAGTCCTAAATTCTGAGTTACAGCCTAACAGGCATATGACTAAAAAAGCACAGCTTTTTAGTTGAGTTGTTTCCCTTCTTATTTATTTATTTGTTTTTATTTGATTTTTTTACATATACAGAGAAGATACAGACTGGAGTAATTCTCATGAGAAAGGAAACAATTATACACTCAAGTGTTGAAATGCTTTGCATTCAGTGATCCCAAGGGGCCAATCCTCTGCTTGTGTAAGGCTCAGTTATTCCCTTAGTTTTGGAGGCAGTGCTCCAATGGAAACACTGAGCTCAGCTGAACAGTGAGTCAACATCCATGCATGCTCATTTACATTGGCTCCTTACTGCTGAACTTTAGCCTTTCAATAGTTGACCTATATCATGGTTTTTTTCATTTATGTCAATGGTAGAACATTTTGGAGGTAACCGTTGAGACCAGAATCAGAAGACCACATTTTAAAAACTGTAAAACCAGTAGTTGGACTAAGAAGAAGTGGAATTGGGATGAACGTGTAATGGGATAGCTTGTTAATTTCTGTTTGAAGAGTGCTTACATATCCTCTTCCTGGGTAAATCTTCACTCCTGTCTTGTTTCAGAGCACCGTCATCACTATTTATTGGATGGTAATACTGCACCTTGAATTTTGCCATAGTTAACCATATAGCCAGAATCCATAAAGTTGGCACACTGTTTCACTAAGCTTAGTCTGAGCACACTTACAATTTCTCGCATCTATCTGTGTACCTACTTCTTAGAGTAGCATACATGCTGAGTCAGTGGACCTTAAAGAGGCTAGTGTAGGCATCCTTGAAAACCCTTAAGAGATTTCCAGGGCATCTGAAAGACCAGCACGATTTTCCCATAGTACAAATATATTCTTCTCTCTTTATACTTGCATTTGCCTATAAGTTCAATATCGAGTTTTCCTGAAGCTCAATGATCTAATGACATCACACTAATGGCTAAAGGAGGTGAGATTAGTATGCTGTAGTTTAACATAAACACAGTGGCACACACCTGTAATCCCAGCACTCAGGGAGGTAGAGGCAGGTGGATCTCTGTGAGTTCAAAGCCAGCCTGGTCTACAGTTGAGTCCAGGACAGCCAAGGCTACACAGAGAAACCCTACTTTGAGAAACCAAAAAAAAAAAAAAAAAAAAAAAAAAAGAAAGAAAAAAAAAAACTGAAAACAAACACAAGCAAACTAAAACCCCAAACCAACCCAGGACAACCTTTTGAGAGTCCTTCAATATTTTGAAGAGTAAAAAATGTTTCTGAGATAAAAATTATTGAGAACAGTTTGGGTGAATAATAATGCCTTTAGAAACTTTTTCAACTATCTACTATCCATAATACATTGGATGTATAAATTTAATATAGCTACTACTAACCTGGCACTTAGGGAAGGTGGAGTACACCCACATAATGCATGGATATCCCACAGTGGGATTTTTGTATGATCTTCTAATTTCTTATCCATTGAGAGATGTTTATGCATCAAATGCTACAGTAGGTGCTGTCAAGTCAATTGTGTAGGAATTTTATGTGCTCTCACCAGTCTGCTTCTAGGTTGCTTAGAAATCTCTGACATCATTACCTGCCAGGGGCACAGGATCAAAGAATTGCCACCCATCCTGTGGCTCCTCTCTTTCTTGCTCTCTTACCTCTCCCCTTTCTCTTCCTAAGCTCCCCCACTGTCTATTTCTCTCTGTCTCTCTCTGCTTATCTCTCTGCCATCATTGCTCACTCAGGCCCTAACTCCTCTCTTCTTACCTTCCCTCAAACAAATCTCCTAGTCCCAGATCTGTTACGTGACATCTATATTTACACATTATAAAAAATAGTTAAAAGAAGTAAAAAATAAATGATTCTTTCTTCAATTTTACATCTTAAAGGAAGAGACCACTCTGATAATCAAAATCATGATATGTTTTGTAATATAAAATACATTTAATATTAATTTCATGTGATCACTCAGGATCTGAGTCTTCATCTTAATTTTTATGTCTTAGTTACATCCTTTTAAATAATGGAAGTGATATTTATAGCTATTCAATTCAATAAATAACTAGTTTGTTTCAATTTAAAATGTCAAGAAAGGACATAAATTCATTTTTGAAGTTTTCAAAATTAAAGAAGAAATAACAAAACTTGGAGAGACTCAATGGACATTAGAAAGCATAAGGTAATACTAGGAAAATGCTGTCAGTTGGAAACTATGGCAGCATATTTCAATGGTAAAGATTTTTTTTGTGTCAGTACTGAAATATCTACTTTAATTGCTTAAGTAGACTCTTGGGAGCTACTAAATTTAGATATTCTTAATTTTGCTCTTATATGTTCCATAATAAATGATACATATGAAACTAAAGGGCATTCAATCCATTGTACGACATTATGACAGCTTTTTCACCTGATAGTTGTACATGTACAATTCTACAAAAATGTTAGATGCTTTATATTGATTTCATATGTATTTTGTTATTCATTTAAAAATATAATGATATTTTGAAAGAAAATTATGGCTGACAAATTTACCAAGCTTCAGTTAATGCAAAGGTTTTCAATTTATCTGTCATTTAAAAGATGTATTTCCTGAAGTCAAAATAATTCTGACCAAAATTTCATTACTTCAAAAGCTTTTTAAAAAGTGAGAAAAGAATGTGATACCATGATTTTTATTGACTTAAAAAATTTAAAGGAACAATAGAATGACAAAGGACAACAGGAAAGACCCACTGGGTAAAGTTGGAGCCTAGCAGTAATATCAGGAGGAATCAATAACTCCCAAATGTGGAAATAAACCAAGGTTTTAGGGCAGCTGAAGAATGATTGGCAGCTGTACTCACAGTACAGTTGAGAAGAAACCTACATCTCAAGATGAAACTGTTTGTAACATACAACATAGTGATATATTTTGATTATTAACTTACATTGTAAAACATGAACAATTGATACAGTAGCTTCTAACTCATTATGTTCTACTTTCAGGTAGGGTGGTCAGTTCCAGGATATTTAGTTATGTTTCAAATATCCTTAATATTTCCTAGTATAACTGAAATAATTCATAACAGTAGTGATAAAAGGACTCTTCAAATTCAAGAAACACAAGTTTTGAGATCTTTCTGAACTCTCAATGATTGAGACCATTGCTAGAAACATAGAACTTCAATTAACCACAAATCATGAATAGGATATTATTTATAATAGTCTATTATTCTTCCAGTCACCCTCTTGGGTCCTGTCTGTAAAGGAGTGTATTTGATGCACACAATTTGAATTACAACATGCTGAGGCACAAAAACATCTCGTTTCAACACACAAACTGAAGGACTTCTACATGTGTTTCTGATTTCACGTTTAAAAATAAATACAGTATACATTTAAAAGTCTGTTATCATAAAGTTTTAATATTATTGAATATAGAGAATATTTAATAATTATTTCCATGAATGACCTTTATACTAGATATATTTATGTTCATGCATATTAATTGGTAGACACAAAAATTAGTTTTGATGCAAAAACATCACTCTCAATACAAAAATTAACCAAGTGACAGCTATAAAGTGAAAAATCTGAACCAAAGATGGTAATTACCTTCAAACATTTTACCTGTAGCTTCCTCTAGTGTGGCCACATCAAGCCTGGGGCTGTAGTTCCCATAACCAGCTGCGGTGAAAGCGCGGATCTGAAAAACATACACTGTTCCCGGTTTCAGATTAGTAATGGAGGCTGAGGTGGACTTGGTTTTCAGCGTTGAGTAGCTCCTTTCTCTTTGATCCTGCAATGATATTTAAAGGGGAAATTTATCTGACTGTTGATTTTGGTAGTACACTTTAATTTGCTGTATTGCTTTCATTTAATTGAAGCTTTAGTCTACCTTCTGGAGTACTGTGACACTCATTGTTTCTAAAATAATATAAAATGCAATGGAAACAATGCCTCTGTTGTATAAATCTCAAAGAGAAATAAAGCCATTAAAATGATCACTATGGTTGAGATTTTGCTGTGTGGAGGCAGGGCACCATGGTTCCCACTTTTTGGCCACATTTCTTTTTTGATTAAAATGCAGGTACACCTGGGAGACCTCTGGCTTAATAGAGGACTTCCTATAGCTATATGATTCTTTCTAAGTGAAATTTAAAAAAATTTCAAATGCCAAAAAAAAAAAAAAAAAAAAAAGCCAACCAAGTAACCTATTTAATCAAGAATTTCAGCTAAATGCTGCCACCATAGTGACACACTGGTTACTCTCAATAAGAAGGGTAGAAATTTATATCCACATAGTGGTACTTCGTAGAGTATTTTAGTTGCAACTTTGAATCTGAGAGTAAAGTATGTGAATTATGGTTGTGGTTTGACACTATTTTAAATATAATTTTATGTACTCACTTTTCAAATGTAAATATCAAGGCTTGCAAAGTTCATTAAAGCAATAGTTTATGCTTCTTCTAACATACCATATGTGTTAAGGATATTTTATATACTTATATGGTCTTTTACATAAAATCATAAGATAAGCTTAAGAATTTATTGAATATGAAACTTTAAGCATATAAACTCATCGAAACAATATTTATTAGAGTAACACTTCAATTTTCATTTATATGACTTTCTTATGCTATGAAGACAAGTTGAAAAAGTTATGCTTTCTAAAATATACATTTTTGGATAGTTTATGATTCCTTCTGTAAGTACCAGTGTTAAAATTATTTACTGAAATCTGACAATATCATCTCGATTTATTTACCTTCACATGGCTACTTCTAAAAGTGGAAATAAACACTGCGACTAAGTTTATGGAGTTGATTCGTGATAGCTCTAGTCCAATCATTTATAAAGATGATCGTGGATATTATATATGTAATCACAGACAGTTGAAGTATCTCTGGGCAGAACTAGAGAGAACTTACAGTCAGTGAGCATCAATACACAGATCCTGTGCCTTCTCACGGCACAGCTACTCAGTTCCAGTAATGCACTCCAATAACTGCCTATTTTCCACATTACTGGCTGTAAATACATTCTGTTTCTTTCATGCAAATAAAACCCAGCAATTTGAACGCACTTATTTCAGATAAGGATTTGCAGAAGATTGCTGATTCCCTGTGAGAAACTCTGCCACACTGTAGTGTAAAATGTGCTTTATTGACTTTAAAATCTACCAATTTCGGGAGGGACCATAACTGTTAGGGATTACATGAAACAGATATAACAAAAACTGCGTTAAAAACAATGATCCCCTTTAAGCACATTTGATGGGACAAGAAATGTATTTTTTTGTTATAAAGCAGAAGCATAAAAATGCAGCTGAAGCTAAGAAGAAAACAAACCAGGATGAAAATAGGAAGCTAAAGTATTTTAAAGGTGAACAGTGACACTTACCTTACTTTAAACTTAAACTTTATTTTCTTTTTGTTTTTCCTCACCTGGTGTGGAGGGCCTTTGCTATGAAGTGTACACATTTCAATGAACTCTATTCATTCATTTCCAAATTTCCCCCCAAATGTTAGGACTTTATTTTACACTCGTCTCTAATGGGAAGTCATTCTATGTATTGGAGCACTCACCCAACTCACTTACCTTGACAGAGTGTCATTTATTAAAATTAGAATCACAACATCTAATAGTGGTAGGTTCTGGGTTTTACATTTTGAGTGATGTTTTTCTCGTGGTAAAACTCAGATAATTGGGAATGGACTTTATAGAATTTTCCCTCTCTAAATAAGACACAGATGAATATGTTCATATGGACAGGAATTTCCCAGTAATATCTAGTCATTCTATTCAGAGTATGGAAAGGAGCAGCCCATGGGTTTTAGACAGTACTTCCTATAGGAGGAGAGGTATGAGACATAACAATCTAGTATGTCTACTGTAACTTCCAGAGAGAATCTAAAGGAATTAAATAATATCAGCTTAATCTTAGTGTTGGAGGATATTATATACATGTTATGCACAATACAATTAGATATTATAACAGCATTTGAAAACATAGATCCTATGAAAGCCCTAGATTAAAGTGTCATAAGCACACAAATAAACTGAAGGGAGCTTTTCTTTTCTTTTCTTTTCTTTTTTATCAAAATGCATTGGATTAATTGGTTTCCGTGTCACTAAAGTATCCTATGTCTAATTATTATACCAAAAAAAAAAAAAAAAAAAAAAAAACCCTGAAGAAATACACTATAAATACAATATTCTCATTTGTGTGACACATAAAGTTAACAAATAGAGATCTTGATTGTAATCATGAGCCAGGGCTGGGGGAGATGGTTATTAAACACAATGAGTCATAAGTCTGAATTCAAAGTAGCTCCAAATAGTGGTGTTAGGACCAGCACTGGCATACAGTGCAGTTGCATGGCGTCAGGCACAGCACTGCTCACACCGCAGCTCCCGCACACTTACTTTCTCATAATACTTGATTTCATATTCCGTGATGACTCCATTGGGATGCTCCGGTTCCTGCCAGGAAAGCTCCACAGTCCGCTGCAGAACCCTCTCCTTCATTACTCCGCTCACTTGCGAGGGAGCTGTTTGGACAAGATGTGTCAATAAACAATGGGAAAATTCACTGGGTGTCTCAAATCAAGTGTCACAACTGATCAGTCCCATGCTGCGCCAGTTTCATTAAGGTAAAAGAAAGCACCTTTTCATAGCTCACAATTCAAAAGCTAATGAATATTCAAACAGGACCTTATTACTGTTCATAAACCTTAATAGAAATTTAAATTAAAGTGCAAACAGCAGAAGATAGTATTGTTCAAGTTAGTGAAAGATGAAAATGATGGGGCTGAGAATGACAATTAAGCAAATGAATGCTAATTAAGGCTAGAAAATATGATTTCGGATTAATCTCCAGTGATAAACTGAGTCCAAATATTTATTTTACATAAAACAGAAATACACTTTTCAAATAAAATAAAAATCTGAATATTCTAGAGAAAAAAGTTCGTGAAGTAGAATCTTCAGTTAAAAAGTACACACTTTAAAGTGATTTTTTCTTGTTTCATTTGTGTATGTGTATCTGAATATGTGCTTCTGTCCCTGTATATATATTCTCAAAGAATACCAAATAACTTTGGTGAAAAGTTTTATACTTCATTAGGTAAAGATGCTAGAAAAGGTGCACGCTTCTCCCCTGTCGAGCTGGGCACGGCATGGCATCAGCTTTATATCCTGGCATATACCAATGCATACCTACTAACCCAGGCCTCAAAAGCTTTGGTCAAGGCAGTTCAAAGCCAACGCCTTGCTTTCTCTTTCTGTGCTGATAATAGTATGCATAGAGTTCCTTCATTCTAATTAGTGGCATATCCTCTTTCTGGTAGCTAAGGCTTTGGAATTCAGTAAGCTAATTTGCTCTGTCCAATTTGCTCGGTGATGATTAACTAGTTGTCTACTCTGCCTAAGTGAGTAGCTGCGCAGGCTTGGCTGAGTTTCAGTGGGGTCATTATGTTTCATGTATCATGCTCTATCTCACTCTGTAAAATATTTTCAGGCTGTTAATTTAATTTTCAGATGTCCAAAATTGTTAATAATCCTGCTGACAGAAAAGCAATTATATGGGACCAAAGCCATTTCAGCAAATTTCTGATGTTTATCCCTTTGGCTGTATTTTGTTTCTTCTACTTCTTAATACTTTCTTGCATCAATGTCTGGAAAACACATTTTTCACATCTTTCTTGCTTTGCAGACTTGAAGGATGGCCAAGGAAGACCCATGACTGCCATTCCTGCCCATATTACTAATAAAGAACAGATATGCCACTAAGGAGGAATGATTTTTTTCTTGAAGGAAATTCTCGGTATATGGTGTTTACAGGTAAATGCATATCTGGTACACTTGCAATGAAGCAAATTTGCAGTAAGAAACCCCTTTTCAGCAACTCTTATGCCTCACAGCAGCTGGGAAAACTTATGTCTAAACTCATAAAGACCATCCTTAGCCCAATTCACAGCTCGAGATGTGTGAGCAGTCCCACAGCCTCGGGCACCATAAGCCCCAACCAATGAGAAGGTGATGTTATATTGACCAGTTTCTGAGAGTCACATTTACTCTGAAGCCTAGAATGTAGCCTAGTGAAAACACTGCTAAGAGCAGCAGGTTGACTTGCATACCAGGGCTGCTGAGCTCTGATTACGGCATATAATGTAGGTGTGCCATGAGAAATCAAGCTGCAAAGACATAGATGACATAGATCAACACATTTAAGATTTCAGGCTACTTTCAGAAAGCATGCATCACATGCTGTAGTTGTCAGTAACTGTTCATATTTTGTGCAGTTGCCAGCTCAAAACATGAAAGAGTTAGGAAGCCTTGGATTCTCAGAGCTATGGAGAAAATGTGGGCTATAAATACACCTTACTTAGTTTCTGCTACATAGAGCAAGCTCTAATGCAAAACAAGACTTGATTTTTGAAAGTTACTCTAAAATTACACTCACTATTTGAAACTGTAAAAGAACTTTTACAGATATAATTATGATAATTGAGGATTTGGGGGAAAGGGGTGCCAAAAATATTTGAAATCTGCAATATTTTGAAATTCATCCTATTTCTCTAATGGTGCGCTGTGCCACAACATATTTCTCTTTTGCAGCAAGAAGCCATGCCCATAAGGGACATACTGCTCATTTTGTGCACATATTTGATTTTAAAATGGTTGCTGATAGTGAATCCAGCCTCATATTTTCAGAAGGCAGAGGAAGAAATATCAGTGACTGACACTTGAGAATAGTGAGCCCTGGGAAAGAATGATCTTTCAAATACAAGGTTTTGGTTTGGAAAAACTGATAGTATTTTACCCGAGCTTTAATATTTTAGGCATAGAAGATAAGTACCTCCAAAGTGTACCATCTACAAACACAAATATCTCTATACTTGACAGATTCCAAGAATGTCAGTTTACAATAGAAGTTATATAAGAGAGTGACATACATGTCCTGATGCTAAAACACAATGTACTCTATGGTTGCCTTGTCATGTCTGATCTACTTTATGAATCACAGTAGAGCAGTTTCACCAAGAATCCACTCACATAAAATGTTCAGGAAACTATGACCCATTGTTCATTCCTGAAAATGATAGCTAAAAGCTGCATTACATAACGTTTAACAACCAATTATAGTATGACATTAATTTATAATGTCCATGCTTCTTAAAATGAAATCAATATACAGTTCATTTGGAACTGAGGTGAATCTAATAACCAGTAAGCAATAATAGGAACTGGGAAATACTTGTTAACAGTATTAACATGACAGAGACAACCAACATAACTTTTAGTAGAGTTCCTTTTGGATGATTAACAGATGTATTTTCATCAATATTTCTGAAAATATTCAAATATGACAATCTCAACTAAAAAACAAATATAACTTTCCTGGTTTTTGAAAAATTCTTACAAACCATGGGAAGGACATAAAAATATATACATATAGTACATTGTGAATCTATGTGAAATCTGTACTAAATAATGGTTAAAATATGACATCAGGAAATTAAGAAATGATTTCCACAGATGAAAATGATCCATCTCAACACCCTGATAACAAAGTTGCTAAATTTATGCAATAGGAAATTAAAGTAAGAGGTAGAAAAGCTCTGGACTTATAAAACCAGGAGGAATTATTGATATACATTTTACACAGTATGACCTTCTACACAGCCATATACAATCTTTTCTCTGAATCTCTGATTCAATTTTAAAGTTATATTTAAATTATAGAACAAGGGCTCTATTTTTCTCTTACTAAAATGTTAATCATGTGTGTGTGTGCTTGTGTGTGTGTGAGTGCATGCATTCACATGCATAGTTATGCACATATTCCTTCATGTAGTACAGAAAAGAACTATTTGAAAATACAGTGTGTGCCTGAAATGACACTGCAGATAAAAGAAAAGCTATAGACTTTAAAACACAAAGATGCTCCAGCTAGAGTTGAGATGTGCATTGGGGGAAGACAAGGGATCTGAATCCCGAGGGACAGTCAGTACATGTTAGTGGAGGGTCCTAGGGCAAACACAAGATGATAGGGAGGAAGGCTTTAGGATAAAGTACCGACCCTGGCTGACAGCAGAAAAGTGCATACTTCAGTCCTTTACGAAGCAACAAAGAACCAAATAAGACTAGAGGTATTTTCCCCCAAAGCTTCCAAAATTACAAAATACAAAACAAAAATAAAACAGAAAAAGCATAAAATAAAAAGAAAGTGAAATAAGAAAGGAAGGCTAGCCTAAATCAGTTTACAGCCTGCGGAAACTTTGAGCAAAGCATTGAGCTCAAAGATACTCTTTCAGAATTCTGATTCACAAAATTGTGGGCTATAAAATAAATACTGTTTTAAGTTATTCAGTCTGGTGATAATTTCTTATTATAATAAGGGTAAAGAAAATTTATGCACTTCCCTTTTTTATTTCTATCAACAAGGGTAATTATTGCATATATAATGATGTGACCTGTCAGACAGTACATTGAAATGCCATGTGGATAATTTTGAACTTAAGCTCCAAATGCAACATTTTATAAGAACAAATCCCACTCCACAATAAAAGAAACTTTGTATGTATGTGGTAGAATTTTGGTGAAGATATTAAATTTTGTTTGGTTTTTGGTTTTTAAAAGAGCTTCATTTATAGCTTTCATCTTTTTGTTTGTTCAGATTTTCTAACTGTATTTCAAAGAACAGAGTGGACACCTATCAGTAATCCTGTCAGAACAATGAGGAAAGATGTATCAACAAGTATAAACTGAGCTATGAGCATGTATGCATACTTGCTAATTCTTTTGGCATATGTAAATTTACATTAGGTGACTACAAAAGGGAGAAATGAAGATTCTTTAAAATACTATGTTAAACATGTTCTACAATAACACAACTTTTTTATTAAATACTTTTGTCACTATGTATTATCAATACACAGTTAAATTTTAAGAAACTTTTGAAGTTAAAAATATATTTATCATTAGTACTTTAGTATTTTGTTATATTATATTTAGCATTCCTCCTATTCCCTAGCAATATTTTGATTTTACATTTTAAAATAAAAAAAAATATAATGTATCTCAAGTACAGAGTACTAGTTAGTTTTTAATTGTTCCAATGTAATGGAGCAAATTGATTTCTGGGACAAGTAGGAGTATGTGAAAAATGTCAACACATGATTTTTACTAAGCACTAAGGTTTAACTTCCCATAAAAAGAGTCAATAACATATTATTAATAATAGCTAAAATAGTTTATGACATACAAAGTCTAAAGGCAATTGAAATGGCAGCAGCCAAGAACCCACTATGAATATCAGAGTAGTGAAATTATATGGTTGGAGGGAAGGATGCTTTCTGGCTAAAATAAACCAAACCTATTTCAACACCAAGCAGTTGAGAAAAATCAGTATTTAATGAACTAATATTTTTCACATGAGCTATCATTAAAACATCATATTCCATATAAAGTGAGCATGATGTTTATGTGACAAAGCAGAAGGAGAAAAGCATCTCTAGGAAACGCCTCCTCAAGTGCACGCAAGCAGAAGCCATGCCAGAATATTTTCTGCCAGGTAATAGACTATTGTAAAATGATTGCTTCACCATTTGACCAAAACTGCACTACTTTAAAGCAACAATTACAGGAATGATCTGCCAATATATCAATGAGAATCAAATTTTCTTCTCTAGACACACCACATAATTGCTAACTACTGTTTAAATACGGAATTAGTCTAATGTGTCTGACCTTCACAGAGAAACTTCTCAGTAAAAATGTGTCAAGGTCAGCATGCTGAGTTGTGGAGATTCCTGTTAGTAGAGTTCCCAAACACGTGATTCCATTGTGCCCGCTGAAGGGCTATTAAAGCATCAGTGGGTAAAAAGTTAATTTGTAATTCCTGGTCATTTTTAATCTTCAAAAAAATCTGCTGGATATATACATCTGAATATAGCAGATATAAACCAGGCAGGTTCCTTTAGTGAGACTTCCTCTAGACATAGACTTATTCACAGAGGAACTAGGAAACAGCATCATAGGACAATGGGGAGAAGTTAAGAATCCCTATGAGAGAAATTATCTAGCTTTTAAATCACTATTTAAGAGTCATTCTTTTATAAGTCTAGCTGATACCAACCAATATTTGTTTGGCATTTATTAGATGCAGAAAAGATTTTTTCTTTGATCTTTAGGAACTTGGAAAATTCTTTGCTCATGTACTATACACAGCTATATAATTTTAGGGTTTTCATTTTGAAATTTATTTTCCATATGATAGCACTACAAGGTAGATATTGTTATTTCTATGTTATTGTGAAAGAGTGGAGTCTCATGTAGACATCATGACAATTCCTAGCAGAAAGAGGCAGGCTCCAGGTAAGCCTATGCTTTTAAGTCCCATTTCTCATTTGTTCCCCTACTTGACTAATAATTCCAGGTGCTTCTTCTCCTGAGACTAGGCAGCAGAAACATAATTAAAGTTCCCCCATGAGGCTCTGTTCTGGGAGGTGGTGGAAACTTTAGATAGTGGGACGTCTGTGGAAGAGGTAGATCACTGGGGACAAGCTTTTAAAGTCTACACCTGGTCCTCATTTTTTTCTTCCTGTCTCCAATAGGGTTAGAAACCTCTGCCACAAGCTCCAGCCACCTTAATTCTGAGTCTTTCTGAAGTCCAGATTCAAACGAGCTAATCATGATGAGATAGGACCACCAAACCATAAGCCAAATTATTTTTTTCTTCCTTTTAAGTCATTTATAACAGAGGTTCTGCCCCAGTGAGGAGGAAGCTAAAAAGGGGATGTGGAAAATAATAAATAAATAATAAATAATAAATAAATAAATAAATAAATAAATAAATAAAGACTGTAGAACCTTTGGGACCTGAAGAGGCTTATGCAAGTAGAGAATATTTTTTTAAAAGCAAGGACACATACATACTACATAAGTTTAAAGGCCCAAAAGTAAGTAAACATGAAACTTTCTCCAGCACCTGGTCTGTGTCTGAAGGATGTTTTTATTAATGTAACCACTCTTAACAGTTTCTCTGCTATCTTTTCTGAAATAGTTAAAGTAACCCCAAACGTATGGTTTTTTTTAATCCTAAGGGTATTATTTTAATGACTATTTTTGAGTGTTGATGTTTCTGTCTGCAGCACTTCAGGAAGTGAGTCCTGTAGGCCTGCAGTGTCTTTTATCATCTGTTGTGTTCCATACACAGAGGTGCTATGCTTATTGTGCCATGCCCTCACTAATAAGCATGGGCCTTCCCTACCACTCTCTGTAATAGATGGAGATGAAAAAAAGTGCCTGAGCACCAGTTAGTGAATACAAATTTCTTTTTAAAATATATTTTATTAATTTATTCATATTACATCTCAATTATTATCCCATCCCTTGTATCTTTCCATTCCTCCCTCCTTCCAGTTTTCCCCTTACTCCCCTCCCCTATGACTGTGACTGTGGGGGACCTCATCCCTCTTGTATATGTAGAAATTTGTGAATACAAATTTCTGAGGAGAATGAAATATTTTAGAGTGGTCTCCTGTTTACAAGTGGAGTGTGGTGGAGAGGGCTTTATGATCTAGAGATGAGATAAGCAAGGGTCAAGATTCACTTAGAATTACTGTTATGAAAGAAAACAAAGATTGAGGTCACTGTTGTGTAAAGATTTCTAGAGCGGATGCCCTATGTGACTGACTACTCAAGTACTGTTTCCAGGCCATGTTGAGAAAGCTTGTATCAGATATACACCTACAGTTCTGTAAGTCCCCCTTTTGTGTGTTGCATAGCCCGTATTTTTTTTTCTTACCAAGATTTCTCAGCAAAAGAAGCATTTATTTTCCTGAACATCTTCCTTGAATGCTTTCTTCTGAGAAAAGCTACTTATCTGTTCTATACTGACATTTTGAGTAGCAGCGTCTTTTCAAAGAACTACACTATTGGTCAAGTGTCCTTCACTGTTACACTAAAATGCCCAGGATTTTACATTTCTATTGATTTTTTTGATGAGAGATCTGTTCATTCAGAACTTCAGCATATCATCTTTCTACACATGATTATAATGTATATAAATAACTCTATGGGCTACAGAGATGATGGATAATGAAGTCTGATCTCCTGCCTTCGAGAAAACAAGTTTCTATAATGTGATAGGGTCCTATCTACCCCTGACTGTTCTTAAACTTCCTGTGTAGCTGAGAATGACCTTGAACTCCCCATCCTTCAGTATCTACTTCCTTAATCTTGAGGTCACAGGTATGCAACAGCAAGTCCATGCTGTTGAACCTGGGGCTACATATGTGCAACATGAACCCTCCATCAGTTGTCCTTCATCAAAGCACACACTATAGAAATTTTTACAAAAAAAAATGTCAAAATAGGAATGTACATATACAGTTTGAATATAAAGCTAAACAGCAGAGACAACGTAAGCCAGGTGCCAGCAAGCAAAACTTTTGGGGACAGTAGAAAGTTGAACAATACGATGTTTTATTTCTAGCCTTATAAATTGTAACTTCATGTGCTGGAGGTGTAATCTGCATCCAAATTAATTATCTGGGGTGGTGGCATCACATGTATAATGCCTAGTGATATTTGTATATACAAGACAACTTGTAGGAGGTTAAAAATGCCATTTCCCCTACTCTAACTAAGATACTGCTGTGAGTTTATACTTTATCTCCTCAGCTCTTCTGATGTTTTTGAATGTTGATGTAGAGTTCAGAAGCTGAGCATAAGAGACAATCTACCAGCTTTGCGATGGGGTCCATTGCATTTTTTCTGGGTGACCTTGAACAATAAAATGAACAGCAATATGCTTGGGATTGTAAGAACCAAAATAGAAATAACCATAGTATACAATTCAAAAATAGATTGTAATAGAAATGCATGTATGAATTAATATTAAATACTGAGAATCAGTTGTGGCATGTGACTAAAACACACCCCCAAATTTTTCCTGTATTAACATAACTGATGTCTGGGACTGATTCCAGAATACATCTTTCTAAAAATCAGAGACTTTAAATTCCAGTTCTAGCATTGGTATTTTTCACATGGATGAACGCACTGGTAAAGTGTTGCACACCTGGGCTTGAGAATGATTCTGTTGCCATTGGTCAGGAACGTACATTATCATTTTAAGTTCAGAGTCCACTTTTCATAACTAAGGCTGACCTTCTTAGGTATGTAAATAACACATTCGTAGTTGTATCAAATAAAGAGCAAGTTATATAGTGTATGATATTCTTTATGAATAATGGCAAGACAGAAAACTAAAACCTAAGTTTTACGTCGTTAAAAAGATATACTTCATAGTAAAATGTAAATTAAATTACTAGAATTGGAAGAGCACCATCAATAAATGACCTTTAAAAAAAATGCCATACATTACATGGTGTTGAGAATAAAAACTCAGTGCTTTTACTTTTCAGTGACAAGGAACCTTTTCAGCCATTTTTCATACCACATCTTTTTTTTTTTTTTTTTGTCTGTTAGAAAACCTGGTTCCATTTCTAACTTTCTGTGAGTCTACAGCCATATGCTGCCTTTTTATAGGGCCAACTATGCAACTTTGTCTTTCTTGCTTTATAGATAGAATATTTACAGAATGGATTTTATCAGTAAGTATATAAAGCCATGGCCCTCAGCCAGGCCCCGTTTAATAATACAAATGGACCCTATACACATATACAAACACATGGGTAATGACCTCTTACAGGCCAGAGTAACATTTTCAGTTGAGAACATTTTCTTTTATTTGAAAGAAGGTTTGAAAAATGACAGAGGATTATATTATATTCCAACAGCAAAATACATTTCAGTATTGTTCACTTGTGCTTAAGGGTTTACTTTATTTCAAAACAATCACAGAATCAATCTGATTTAAATTTCACATTATAGTTTATGTTAATACTCAGTCAAGAGAAGATTCTTTGGAAGGATAAAATGAGAACAGAAGGATGAGGCAGAGGAAAGGCAAGGGACTCAGTAGACAAAGCCTCACCTTTTTATGTCAACTGAAAGCATAGCTTGAAAAGTTATCACCTCAGCTGCTCCATTTGTTTTTAAAAATATAAACTTGCTAAATGCATACCACTCAATAGTAAGTCTACAATACCAGGCTAGATTTAAGACTTTATTATGAAAACTGAGTGCAAAATGAATACTTTCCTGCATCTGGTAACCATGCAAAACTTAGTTTTGTACTTCAAAGCTGTATGTAAAAAAAAAGCTGTGTGTCACAAGAAAGCCATATGTAGACATTACATTAGATTTTCCTCTACATGTGATTCAAATGCTGTGACATGGCACTAATTGTCTATACAATATTTTAGTTTCAGAAAAGATTAAGCCATCCGCCTACAGTGGCTATTTATATTTGATGCACCTGGAAAATACATCTTACAATAATTAGGCATAGGTAGGAAAAGTTGTCAACCCCCAATAAATTTTGTTTCAAAAAGTGATTCATAATTAATTGTTTTTTTTTTCCTATTTAGATATCTCTTCCCTAAAGAAACAATAATTCATTGCTTGACGAGCTGATAAACTATTTGATCTAGAATACTGTAGAAATACAATATATGCATATCAAAAATATGTTAAAACCAATGTGCCTTAACACTAGTAATATTAATGACAAATGCACAAATAACCAGGAAGCCACAATGAATAAAATAAGAATGATCACTAGTATATACAGAGGCACCAAAACAGGAACTAGGGTCTCACTGGCAACTCCACAGTATACCGTGTCATTGGCTTCTGCTCTCATGCTCCTCCTCAGTACTTCAGCCTTCCTAGCTCCTCCCCATTATGCCCTCCATATTAGATACTCCCAACAGTCTGATGTCTTCATCAAGAAACCTATGCAGATCACCTTCTGCCTGTGACCTGACCTGCTTCATTATTTCTATTGTATAGGGACTGCTTTCTTTATTCAAAATTAGTTTCAGACAGCAAGAAGTATCCACCATCTTAATAGCTAACAATGGATCTTGGGAGATATTTCAGTGGTAAGAAAACTTGTTTGAGGGCCTGAGTTCAAATCCCACAGAAGCTTGATTTAAAAAGCCAGGTGTATTCACACATCCCTGTAAACCTTGGACTGTCAGGGTCAGAGACAGGAGATCACTGGGACTTGCTGGCTACTAGCCTAGCTATATGTTCAGACCCTCTACCAAAGGCAGAAAGCAGAGAGTGATAGAGCAGTACACTAGCTATCCTCCTCTGGCCTCTGTATGCACTGGAGTACATACATGTGTATCTACAATAGATGCCATAGAAGCATGGCACACATCTCACCCACAAAAAAAATGGGGGTGGAAAGCCGAGCGTGGTGGTGCACACTTTTAATGCCAGCATTCAGTAGGCAGAGGCAGGCTGATCACTGTGAGTTCAAGTCCAGGCGAGCCTACAAAGTGAGTCTAGGACAGCCAACGCTACACAAAGAGACCCTGTCTCAAAAAACAAAACAAAACAAAACAAAAATGGGGGTTGGAGTAGAGGAGATACATACAAAAAAGATAACACCTCCAGTTTTACCTTTTATTGGATAATTGGGAGCTGCACCACTGACCTATAGGCTACGTCCTCTGCACTTCTTTTTTATGATGAAAATGTTAATACATGACACTGAAGAACTGTAACACAAAAATGTGATAATCCTGGGATTTGCAGAGAAAAAGACAGAATCCATGATTGTCCAACTTAAAGCAAATTATATCTTAGTGTGCTGTCAATGAACTATGAAGTGGAACATATTCATTGCACAGATCCCTGTCCCTACCCCCCCCCCCCAATGTGCCTTTTCCTGATGTATAATTTGTTTGGTTATAAGAAAAAAAATACACTGTAGTTTAAGGTTTGGGCTTTTTTTTTTTATAAAGATCTGTTCTGCTGCCCAGCTCAGTGGCACATGTCTTTAATCGAGCACTCAGGAGGCAGAGGCAGGCAAATCTCTATGAGTTAGAGGCCAGCCTGGTCTACAAGGCCAGTATAGGACAGCCAGGGAAAAACAGAGGAACCTTGTCTGGAAAAAATTCTGTTCTGCTGATGGCTGATATGTTTGATAAACAGAACAATATAATTCTTATTACCTCTCTCTTGCAGTTGTCATAAGTCTGTTACTACCAGCCAGCACACACATGCTACTTGCACAGAAAGTGGCAAGACAATGTGGAGTGCTTCAGACTTAAGGCATAAAAGCAAATGTTTCCATCATATTTTGGAAAACTGTTTATTGTTCATTTATTCTTTCATCAGGCTGTGCAATATATTTTTAACATCAGACTGAGTGTTCTGCTCCCTAACGTCAGGAGGGGTGTCAATTAAAAAAAAAAAAAAAAAAAAAAAAAGGAGATAGCAGGAAGGAAGCTGGCATTGTCTGCCTCTACTAGGGAAGAGGGAGATGACACACTTTATGTGACAATTTCTTCCAGTATTCTCAGTGTCACATTATGGTCCTACAGAACCAACAGAGTTGCCTAGGCCTCCTGTGGTGTGTAAAGATGATGGTTTGTGCACGATGCACAAAGTTCGGTCAACCAGGACTTGGGGAGAGGTTTATATCAGTTTTAAATCACACTAGATTGTCCTGTGGAGAGGAACAAATTCTTCCTTGTTTTCACTTTTGAGTGTTAATTTTAGGCAACACTTTTTTTAGAGATCCTTTTCTTAAGCTGGTTGACTATTCACAAACTATGCCCAAGATTTGCCAGTATCTGTTCTCTAGGATGTGAAGCTGTATGGGTTCCTTACACGCTCACATCTGCAATAGTTGGCTAGGTGCCTCATGATGAACAATGTCCTAGCATTTTAATATTCATGGTTTAGCAGAAACTAATATGAGTATCCAGGCAATTCATATTATAGATCTGATCTTTATTTCCTTATTGGCAGAAAAAAAAAATCTAGAAACTCACAATGGCACATCATGACTACAGCCCTGAAACATCGCTGTAACTGATTTTGCAAATACCACTCTGCAGATGTTCAGTTAATCTGTCCAGTTTACTGACCAGCATGCTTAATTTCTCATTCAGATGAGTATATATTCCATTTTGTCCAGTCATAAGTATTTTCCAGTGGAACCCCTCTCTGAGAAATTCTGTAATACTTATGAAACATTTCTCCTTTCTGGTTTAACGTGCCAAAGATGGCAAACAATGCAATACTGTAACATTCTTTATTTAGAAACTGCTCATATCAATGAATAATGAGAGTCATATTTTTTGTGGTTGGTACTTATTAAGAATTTATTTGGAATAGCAAGTTTTTATACTATATTTTAAAGTAAGGGCTTATGAAATTAAGAGACTTTTATCTCACAAACATACACACACACATCTCACACACACACACAATTAAATTCAGAGGCAAAGACAATTAACAGTAAGCACATAATCATATAGCTAAAAATAAATTTTTAACAAAAGTTGAAAATACATTATAATTCCACCACTAAAATGCACAGTAGAGTACTTACTTTGGTGGTAGGCTACTGTTTTAAAATAATAATCACAAACGTTACTATTGATAACAATGCACTGCAATGCTCAAAATGATAAAAAATGAACTTTTTTTTTTTTTACAAAAAATGACGATTGTTGAACATATCCAATGCATAAAATCGTATAATGTGCAGATTTATCAAAAACTCCTAGATGTTTGTATATTAGGGCTTCAAAAATTTTTGGAAACCACTAAGATTTATTGTTACTCTGCATTACACTGACCAGTTTGGAGAGCTGTAACACACATTGTTCCTCACATAAAAACACAATAGAGCACCCAGCCATCAAAAAGCACACATCCATGTGGCAACGTACACGTGAGCAGCATATATAAGGAATAAAGTGTTGAACTGCATAACATTGCAGAGTGAAAGCATCTCGCTTTCCACTCCATCTAGTGTGGCTGAAGCTGCTTCCTGCCTTCTTCCCAGGACTTGAACTCTGGACCAAAATGTTTGCGCATTGCATGCTCACTTATTAATTATGGCATTTTACCCTAACTGCTAAACTTCTACGAATCACAGGTTTAATATGTAATATGGAAAAAACAGTAAAGACAATAGTGATTTTGAAAACTAAGCAATGATTAGCAATAACCTGAGTAATTACGAAAAGACGAAACTAATGTGTAAAACTGACTTTATAATATATGACAAAAATTCAAATAATTTCCATTGTTTCATCCAAATGCAAGCTAAAAGTTTATAATGATACTGATTTCTATTTTGTCTGCTAATAGAGAACATGATTAAAATTACTTATTCATGCCAGGCATGAGTGTGTTTGTGTGTATGTGTGTGTGTGTGTGTGTGTGTGTGTGTGTGTGTGTGTGTGTGTGTGTTAGCACACCTGTGCCATGACAGGGGTGTGGAGGTGAGAGGCCAACTCATGGAGTCAGCTTTCTCCTTTTGCTTTGTGGTTCCCTAGGACCTTAGAATGTCAGAATTGGTTGCAAGTACCCTTATATGCTGAATGAACTCACTGTTTTGAGAACATAGCTTAGTAGAAGCTACTTAAACTTTCAAATCATTTATAAAAACAAATTCTTATCTAAGAATATTTTCTAACATTGTATTCTGAATGCTGAATGTTTAGTATAGTCTGATATTTCTTGATTATAGCGAATTTTCTCAGAGATTTATTTGTCATGCTAAATGATAAAATATGTGACTCAAACCATTTTTATAATTTCTACAATCACTTTTCTAAAGTATACCCCATGCTTTTGCTACTTGGTTGCTTTAAAGTGCTTTATTCAACTCTCAGGAAGTAAAGGAAGCAGGCATAGTTGGCATACTTGGGGGGTGGAGTGGGGAAGACAAGAGTTTCCAGCCAAGCTGACCTCAGCATCACACTGCTAATACATACTGTTTTATCACTCTCCAAGAAAGTCCAGGGTGTCATTAAAACACACATACACCAGCTATTTCACAAGGACTTCATGGAGAAATGGTTTAATTTCTTAGTCAAAGTCCTATAACATATCATATATATATATAAAACCATGTTTCATTTCTGCAAACATTAGCTAAATCAACAGAGTCCACTGAGCCACCAGTAATGGGCAAAAAGTCCTGGTAGGGGGCACAAGATAAATAATCCTCCTTCCAAACCTCCATTTTTAATATTTTGCTCTCGTTTTTGAGGAGTTTCAAATTTTATATCCATATTGATTGTTGGAAGCAAGAGTTTAAGGAAGATGTAATTTTTTCAAGTTTGATGTCTATAAATTATAAAAATGACAATGATTTTGAGAAGAAATATTCACAGGAACTGAAATTGTTTTAAAATAAAAAATATTTTAAAATAGAAAAAGACACACTCGAGCAACAAAATTGTTGAAAAGTTAAGTACAGTGTAGAAGAGAGTTCAAAGCCATGTTGTGCCTCTAATGATCTGAAACCCTAGTTCAGCTCGCTAATTTAGTTGGCAAGGTACTCAACGCGTTATCATTTCACTTAATGCACTTAAATTTTTATTTTAAACCATCACAATTCTGGTGATATTTAAATTTTTTTTTTTTTTTTTTTTTTTTTTTTTTAGAATCCTAAGGTGTTTTAACATTAAGATTGTTAATGTATTCTAATCGAGTGCTTGAAGTTTAAGAAAAACATTAAAAGAAGACGTGAAGTTAAATAATCCATTTAGGCAAACGAAACCTGAAGGCTTTTCTGCCGTGTTTCTGCGTGCTCCCAAGTTCATCGTTATGAAACTCTGCTTCTTTGACATTTGAAAGAAAATATCATCGTTCTTATGTCTTTTTAAAAAACCAATCTGTCAACAGTGGTATCAAACAACTTTGCACTGATGCTGAATCGTGTAACAAGTGACAATATCAACCCCCTGGACCAGCAAAACGCTTGCTTCACGAATGTGTTCTGACAGGTCAGACACCAACCCGGTACTTAGAAATGTGCAGCAGCGTTGGGCTTCAACACAGTGAGGACGCTCTCGTTTCCTTGGAAATAATATTTATATCCCCTGAAAAACGCTATGCGTTAATTGTCATTACTGCGTCTTGTCTTTATTATGATTCAGCCCTGGACTGTATTTCTAAGGAGGAAAATGCTTGCCACCTGGTTGTGGATGCGCACTCTGGTTCCTGGGTGCTGCTGTTTGTAAATGACTCCCACGGGCAGTGAGACATCGTTTTCCCAGGTGGGCCACTCATTTACTTTCTGTTTTCTTTCTCCCACTATTCATCTATGTTGACAAGTGTCAATTATGGACAGCAGATTTATGGGACGGGAAAGATAAAGCCCAATTTACAAATCATTTTCCGTGCAAGCCGACAGGTGCAATGACAGAGCTGACTGGCCGTAATTGAATTTCTTGCTGCTATCTACTCAGTCACAAGACGATGTCAACTTCAAGGATGTCAGCTGAGGAGAGTCTTAATACTCTAAGATTTTTAGAGCAGAGATGGACTCTGAATCATGTATATATGGGGTGATATAGCTGGGAAAACTGAAGCAGCTAAATTTGACTCTATCCATAATTCTGGTTAAGTATGCATATTCTGAAGTGATACATATTAATTTAAATATAAGTTCTAACATTCTAAAACTGAAGAATATCTTTCCATCATATATTCTAAAATATTACATATCTATATGTTACATGTTAAAATGTTTAACTAGGTTTTACTATGTATATCAGGTTGATCTGGGACTCATGCAATACCTTCAAATATTATAAGCATATTTCCCTAATTCTAGCTGACAGTTTTTATTTTTGATGATTAACTAATGTGATATTTCCTAAATGGACTTTACCAACATATGTAGAATTTAACATAGCTATCATTACAATGGCATGAATTTGTAGTAGCAGTTTCACTTCAAATATATTATATATACTATATTATATATAATTGTATATATGTGCCCTATGCCACTGTAGTAAACTGTGATTATATTATTATCAACTTTAAATAATAATTTGTATCTATAAATTATTCATTTCTATAGCCTTCACTTTAATCAGCCTTTTTAAATGTATATTTTCTAAAATAAACAATTAAAATTCATGTAAGGAATTGTGAAAAAAATCACATCGGGTGCCACAGAATATGGAATAAATAGAATATTAATCAAGGCATCACTTCGTTCGGACATAACTTACTGAACTCACATGGAACATGAGAACCGTATCTCAAACTAGATGAAGTTGTTTGTTGGTCATCTATTAACCGGTTTTATTTAATGGTTATGGCCTCAGTTTTATGCTGTGGAATCAAATACAACTTTTTAAATCCCACAGTGTTGATTACATTTTGAAAATGAGAAGAAACAGGAGGGGAAGGCAAAAACATTGAGATGAAGTGATGGCAGAGGGAGGAAGGGTTGGAGAAGGACAGGAAATGAGGATGGGGTGAATCTGTCAATGAACCTGCTGGTTTAGCTAAGCAGGGGGCCAGTGAGCTGTAGAAATGGGAGTGCTGGGACTACAAGCACTTGCCATGCTGATACTTTGAATTTCAGATGGGCTTTAGGAATTCAAACTCAAGCCATCATGGCTGCACAGAAAGCACTTCATCAATTGAGCCAACTACTCCCTAAAAATGGACTTTCAATATGAGCCATTTTTTCCTTCCCATTTATTTATTGAGTTATTAGCCATTCTTCTTAGTTCTGCTTCCTACATTTGATAATATTTTTTCACATTTTCGTTTCATGATTTTTACCACTCTTTTAGAATATGTAAATAATACTATCCAAATATATTTTTACATATATTTGACATTATCTCCCAAGTGACTTATATTAATATGTTTTATTTTTATTTTCATACTCATCTATATCAAAACCTTCCTCATAAATTGGATTTCCAGAAAAATCATTTCTATCAGAAAGACACTCTGAATTTCTTTCAGAACTCTTTTTATTAAATTTGTTTTTATTTACTATGTATATAATAGTGAATTAATTGAATACATGTTTTCCTAAAGTTTGAAAATTTCATCTCCTTATGCTATTTACCTTTCATTTTCATCCTAATAAACTTTCTTAATTTGACAACCTTCATACATATTTCACACTGTTTCCTTTAAAGTTGGTTTAGCTATCCTTAGTAATTGCTTTTTTCCATTTTATTCAGAAAATCAACCAATAAGTCATAAACATACATATAAAAGCAGGCATGAAGTAAGCATATAAACATATTATGTGTGTGTATAAGTTAGACATAAAGAGAAATAATGCATTATACACATATTGATGGAGTAAATCAAAGAATACGTCATATGTATAGAGAAACTTAAGCAGTTATTCTAAGGAGTGGAGATGTCATGCTTTTATGGAGTAAAAATATTTTTATGGTTTACTATTTATTTCCCAGCTTCCCTAAGCCAGACAATGAAAATGTCTTAAACATATTCTCCTAATTGATTCTGAGAAATCTTTAGGAAAGGCAATTTCACCATTTTATTCCTGAGGGATGGGTGAAAATAATTTCTAAGCTCACTAAACACATGGCTTTAAAAGCTGACAGCTACAACACAGCTTCTGCACAGAATAGGCACACTTGATTTTTTCATTGAGCTAAATGAGCTAGCTTATTCCCATGGTTTTGTATAGTGATCTTAAATAAAACATTTTGAAATATAACTTCTCTTCATCCAATATTAGGTATACCACATTCATGTATACATTCTCGTTCCAGTCCCTGGACCTGAACCATACAGATCCCAAGCCTCGTTTCATGAATCCATTTTGCTCCCTGACTCTGGTATTAGAAACTCCTGTTCTTTGATGTCCCATTTGGTCCTTGGTTAATAATCAGTTTAGGTCTACTCTCCCACAGGTGACTGCAATTCTCTTCAGCGGTTTTGAACCAAAGAAGTATTTCGAGAAATGAAAGGTTTTTGTTTTATAAGTGCAAGTTGCCACTGGTTATTAAAATAAAAGCTTTTTCATATACAGCCTGTCAGCCATAGCACTTAGCAACCTACAGGGCAGCTATTTACTAAAAACAGGAACGCAGTAATTGAAGCTCATATATACTGCATCTCCAAGCATGAGCCAAGCCACATTACAAAAGCTTGAGCTAATTGCTTTGTAAGCCACTGAAGTTTCTACCTCAGCATACATTTCTGTCAAAAATATTTGAGGCATCCCTGTTGCCATGTTAATATTTTGCATGTAATTCTCCACTGATTTATAAAGGAGTTGTTTACAGTTTGAGTGAGAATGAAGAAAATTACTCCTTAACTAATAAAGTGGTTAGATAAACACTACTGAAGAGACTATGTTTGAAAGGATCATGTGATAGCTTAGTATCGTGTTAGCCAGGTATTTCTTCTGTGATTTTCATGACTTCTTGCTTTCAGCCTATTGTCAATTTTGTGTTAAGCTAAACATACTACAATATACATATGAAGTAAGTTCTGGGTATAATAAACAGAGATTAAAATGATGTTTTGAAGAAGATATTTGAGCCTATAATTTAAGATATATATACATATAAGGGATTATAGATCATATTTTTATATATTGTATATGTAATATTTTCATATTATATATAGTATACAATATTTTTAGTTGCTAAAATACAACAGTGATATATCTCAGGACTTTTTTTGCAAGGGTATTTAAAAGTTCACCAAGATAAGGTAGTTGGCTTATGCCACACAGAAGTGGGCTGGAATGCAGTTTTAAATGTGCAAGTTATACACTTTAGTATATTATATGGGGCTCAGCTTCTTGTTTTAGGAAATATTACAGATTCACCTGGGATTGAATTTCAATGATTTTAGTACTTTCCACGATTAGAACTCATGACCGGGTTCTTCCCAAGTTTTACTATAGTGTCAGAAAAATTTAAAAGACTTTTGACTCTTTATCCAGCAGAATTTTGTTCAGTTGAGGACTGGCAAAGGAAATAAGAAAAATATATGAGGATACTGAGTCTTCAAGAAGTAAAATAACTGTGAAGATTTGTCTCCCAGAAATAACAGGAGAGCTACACCCAAGAGACCACAACAATATGGCTGTCCAAAATAGACTCAAACTATAGCACTTATAGATATACTAACATTGGAAGGGGCAAATCTCATGGCACTTTACCCGTAGACAGAGAACTACAGGCAACTAAGGGCTGCAATGAAGAGAATTAGACTTCCTCAGGGATTAGTCTCTTAATTGGCTATATAATACAAGTAATCCACCTTGACATCACACACATACATGCAAGACTAAACGCACTCAAGTGAGTTTGCTTATAGATTTTTACATTTATATCTTTAGCTACATCTATACCCATATCTGCCTAAAAATAATAATCAAAGAAAAAGGATGTGAATTTGAGAAAGAATAACAGAGAGAGAAATGGAAAGATGGCATTGGAGAGAACAAAGGAAAGGGGAAATGATATAATTAATTTAAAATTAAAGTTAAAATGATTAAAGAAAAAAGAGAAAAGAATAAAAGGCAGATAGAAACTTGCTATGAGTACCACGGAAGTTAATTTTTTTTTTGTATTTTGGGCATTTTCTATTGTGTAAAATTGTGATTTCCTGGGTTAGAACCAGGATGATTTCATCTTGTAGAGTTTAAAAAACTAAATCACTAAGTATAGTATGAAACACTTGATGTGGTGCAAAGACACTCCTAGTGGAAAAACTGGGTGGGGAAGATTGTATAAGTAATTATTTATAATGTAATTCATTAAGATATTTAAAATAATGCAACTATTTATAATTTTGTCAATTGAAAGTTCTGTTTTTATATTATATATTTTAAGCCTTACAGTTTTAAAAGCTACAGATATTTCATTTATCTTTAATCATTTAGGTCTTATATAAAAATATGATAGACATTTACAGGACTAAAAAAGGATATATCTAACTAACTATAGTAATGTCCTATATTCTTTGATGGGAAATTTGGTATTGGAGTGATATCAATTGTAACCAATTTAATTCATAACTTCAATAATATCATAACTAAACATAGTCCCTGGGGTAAGAAATAAATCTTCAACACAAAAAAGTTAAAATTCAGATGTAAAAAAATGAACGGTTCATGAAAGTTTATAAAACTAAGATAAGTATAATTAGGTGACACAAATTATAAAATATAAACATCTAAATCTTTGATAAGTGAAAACAATGCCATTTGGCAAACAAGACAAATAATGAAGAATTAAATAAGATCAGAAAGTCTGGAAATTGGCTTCATCTCTATATAGCCTTGGGAAAAAATTAGCATTTCAAAAGACTGTGGGAAGAAGGCATTTTACAGTAAATAGCATCAAAGAGCTTGAAAAGATTAGTGGGAACAGAGTCAGAAACACTTCCACATTATACACATCTTGATAAGTTAAATTTTTAACATAAAGCTTAAGCCATTTAAGAAATGAAGAACATAGGAGTTAGGATTTCCTAACTTATTTATGAATAAAGAGTTTCCACATCACAGCCATCAACCAGTAAGTCTGAAACAAACTCATACAAACTTAAAAACTGATCCCACTTGAATTTTATTTTTTGTAGTGTATTATGCAAATGTGGAACTTTTATGTAAAATACTTTAGCCAGAAAATACAAGACAATTTTTAAGTTGGTTAACTTTTTCTCTCAGTTTCTCTGATTGTCTCAGATGAGCATAATTCCAAGTTAATGAGATGAATCCTATATATTAAACATAAAAGGTCAGGAATTTTTGGAGTCTAAAACATATTTTCTAACATAAAAATATATTCTATAAATGGTCAAATAAATGCAATACTGAAGTGTAAATTTTTATCAATGTAAGTTGTTAATAAATAACTTTATAATCTTCACTAAATAAATCAGAAGTTTATAAAAATGTGTCATATTACAGTTAGTAATTTTGTTTTTCAAAATAGAGTTTTCTGTGTATAGCTCTGGCTGTCCTGGAACTTCCTTTGTAGACTAGGCTGGCTAGAAACTCAAGAGATCCACCTGTTTCTGTCTGCTGAGTGTTGGGATTAAAGGTGTGTGCCACTACCATCCAGCTTCCAGTTAGTAATTTTTAAGATTTTCACCTCCACACAGAAAGCTTGCGTTTTTTCTAAGTTCTCAGTGTCTTTAGTAGGGCACAGAACCTGCAGGTTGGGTTCACAACCTCTGAGTGAGCTTAAAGTTTACACACCAGCTATGGTAGTCATACTGAAGTCATGTGACTTTTATCCTAAGTGTCTGTCATCTACAAACTCCAGGTCTCATGCCCTTCATGTCACAATCCATGTGGATATTAGGTACCATGTAAAATTCTTTAGGAATCATGATCCCTTACTTTCTTTGATCTCTGGTTCTCTGCTATTCACATCTCTTTCAGAAAGCACAGCCATCTTCACCCTTCCTTACCTAACCATAATTTACAGCTAGCTTCTCTCTGGCTTT
This sequence comes from Acomys russatus, assembly GCF_903995435.1. Lineage (NCBI taxonomy): Eukaryota > Metazoa > Chordata > Mammalia > Rodentia > Muridae > Acomys > Acomys russatus. The sequence goes on along the minus strand of NC_067138.1, from coordinate 50,950,470 downwards.
ATTTCCTATTCTATTTCACTCCTCCTAGTATTCTGATGGTGGCCACTGACGTATAAGTCTCTGAGTTTGACTGTTTCATTTGTTAACTTTCTTGTAAATCTTATAAAATTGGGTTCAATATAGAAAAGCCTGTATTTGAAATAAGAGGCTTTAATTCATAGGACTACTTCCAATGGGTGCTAAAAAATTTTATAAAATGAACTTATGATCCTTGCTTTTGCATCCTTAGACTGAAGGGAGAAAGGTGTGTGTGTGGGGGGGGGGGAGAACAGAGTTATTGGAAAAGAGTACTACATTGAGTGACTTGCAGCCATGGAAGAGAAAAGCCATAATGGAGAGCATATCTGAAATAAAAAAGCAAGGGAGAGGTTCCCTGACTTCTGTCATCTCCTACTGCTTAACACTGCTTAGGTCTACCTGGATGCCAGCACCACGATTAGCTTCAAAACCATTTCTTGAGTAGATGGCTCCACATGACACACAAAGCAAGGGCTGGGCCCAGGATGGACCAGAGATCACAAGGCCACAAACTACACACATACCAACTAGTTTTTCTCAGATTTATCACATTCAAAACAGCACTGCACATGCCTGAAGTAAAATCTGATTTGCTAATAGTTAGTGCTGTTTCTGTTGAAATCCTATTTCCAATAGCACTGATCAGAAATGAGCTGTACTCAACACTTCTCTCTTTATTGGGGCTCAAGGAATCCAGTGATTGTAATCTTCCAAGTATAGACTGCTTGTTTTTGTAGTTCTTTGTATATTCTGAATAGTAAGCCTCTGTTAGAGATATGGCTGGCAGAGATTATCTACCACTCTGTGGGCTTCCTTGTCACCTTGCTGATTGCTTCATTAGCTGTGTAAAAACTTCAGATGAATGACGTACTACCTGTCAACAACTGGACTTAATTCTTGGGCAATTAGAGTGCAATTTAGAAAGTCCTCTCTCTCTCTCTCTCTCTCTCTCTCTCTCTCTCTCTCTCTCTCTCTCTCTCTCTCTCTAGAGGACAAGGAGGCCTATATGGGATGGTCATAGAGAAGAGAGGAAGGGGAAAACGATGTAGTTACATTATGAACTTTAAAAAAAACAGACTATTTCTAGCATAGGAAACAGCTCTACACCCTGCCGTTGCTTATTGCACTGTCTTGTTGTTAGCAACTCAGCCCACTCAGTCTTTTCTCATAAAAGTAAACCAGCTTATACACTAGTCAAACTCAGAGAAAATACAATGAATAAGATGTGTCATGTTATTAGTGAGACTTCTAATAAGAATAAATAAGGCTAAATAGAAAGATAGGAATTATTAGTAATGTCTACAATTTTAGATCTAACCTATAACTCACTTTAAGGCAGTGATTCTAAAACATCTTAATGCTGTGACCCTAATATAGTTTCTCATGTGTGGTAACCCCCAACCATTAAATTACTTTGTTGCTACTTCTTGACTGTAATTTTGTTATAGTTATGAATAATAATATAAATATCTGATAAACTGGATATTTGATATACAGCCACCCGAAGGGGTCACAAAACACAGGTGAAGAACCATGATTTAAGGAATATAGAACTCAGTATCTCTTTAAAACAACAGGAAAAGGACACCTACATGACCACATAGGTTATTAAAAATAGATATTATTTATACTTGTTTTAAAATTAAAATTACGTAGGCTTTTCATAGCCTTTTTAATGTCTCAAGTTCATCTGTATATAGATGATTTATACATCTGTTGAATTTTTACACTATAACAAGCAACGAAAGAGCCTCTCTTTATTCTGTTAATGTCCCCAGGAATGCCAACGGTATGCCACCCTTTTCCATAAATCGTTCCCCTTGATTTTCTTTGATTGAATTGTCAAGCACTATCTGTGGAAACCTTACTTCTATTACCTGAATCCCACTTAATATGCTTCTCACATGCTGCAAGACATAAATGTCTGAGAGGAGAATAGGAGAAAGATGGTTTGCATCTGTTGTTTAAAACAGCCTTCACAGCATTCAAATGAAGAAGACAATGGAAATGCAACGATAAAGTCAGAGCGTCCACTGAATGAGAGCATCGAGGGAGCATTTTAATTGACTTGAACAGGCATCTTAGGAAGGAGGGCTGATGGTGCCTAAGCCCTAAATTTTGCATACTTGCTCCATTTTCATATTTTGAAAGACAATAGAAGGATTCTGAGAATTTGAAAAAATAAGAATTTATTCTTAGTTCTAGATTGAAGACAAAGACTTTTATTGTATTTGCATTTATTGGTAAACTAACAGATCTGTGAAAAATATTTTAAGATATATCAGTGCTGAGAACAGGGCTTATTTTCAGTTTCCCAAGTCAAATCAATGATTCATTACCAATGTTGCTGTTATTTTCTTCTTCATAGATGCTATGGAAAGTTAGGGGATAGAGTGGGATCAATTATATATCTTATCATTGAGTAAAAAGGAGCATATTGTAGAGTATTGAAAGTAAGAGACAGGCCCACGGAATATGATTACAATTGTCACCATGTCCTTCTGTAGAGTCAGATTATATCAGAGCTCTCCCACACTCACCAAAGGATTCTACCTACCTAAGTGAAAAGGCCTAAGTTCCATTGTGATGCTAGGCTTCCCTGCCTGTGACTCTTTAGCAATGGTCTAGTGACTATTTGTGAGAGCTCACAAAGCAGCAAACAGTGTTGTTTTTCTTCCTTTGGGTGCTTATTTGCTCTGCTCCTGTTGCTTAAAATTCTCAATGACTTTCTGTGTTTTGCTGCTTCATTCAGCCTCTTGTCCCTGCTCACCATTCTCTAAAATACCTTGCAATTTATTAATGCATTTAAGTAGTTAGACTACTGTCTAATCTCAATAGTTTGTCAGTTCCAGAGGAGAAGTTTGCCTGCCACAATTATGTCTATATGTGTATAGTCAGTGTATGATAAAAAAGAGTCCATAGAGGAAATTTTTGAAAAGATCAGATTGCAAAAACGATAAATGCAAGGTTGGAGGAGAATTAGAAGGTGAGAGCATCGAGAGAAAAGACAGTAGCTAAGTGCATCCCTGATGCACAATACTGCAGAGATTTCCAAGATGCCCAGAGAGGTCACTGCAAACAACATTTCAAAGCTTCATTCTCTCTCAATTTTTTGTTTATTTGGTATAAACTTGAAAGATACATGACCAATTTGAACTTAAAAGTACCATTTCTGAGAAAAAAACATTCCTATTCTGGAGAACACACACACACACACACACACACACATACACATACACAGACACACACACTGAAAAATCTAGGTTTCCTGAAATTGATTTTCTCTCTTATTTTCTAATAAATTTTAATGCTGCTTTAGAATTACCTTTCGTATTTAGGCATTGTGAAATTTCTACATATTGCATTTCAAAGAAAATGGAAATCTCAGATAATTAATTTATTCTATTACCCATGAGAATAGAATATGGATTGCTTTTGTCAATAACATTAAGTGACATATTTGTAAACAATTTCAGCAGAAAGTAGAAAAATATTTCCTCTTTGGTACAAAGAATGTCTGCATATGTAACAATATTTGATAGAGTTATCATTTTAATGAATTGACACACAGTCATGATCTGGAATCTTGTTGCTTGAAAATTGTTTGACCTGTATGGCATCACATTACCGTAGCAGAACACAATCTGTCTTCATCTAAGAAAATAGAACGCATGTCAATATATCTATGTTAATAATGAAAAATGTATGTGGAAATCACTGTGTGAAACTGCATCTATTTGAACTAAGTGAGTCCAAATGTGTTTCTAAAAGAAGAAAATATATGGGGAGGAATACATAAAAAATAAATAACTTTAGAAAAGACATATGGAAGCTACTAATGTAGAACACACACACACACACACACACACACACACACACACACACAAACACACACACACACATATGAAACGAAGTTACCCTAACTCTATAACAGAACAAACTCAGTAGATACTAGATGCTAACAAATAAGAAGAGCATTTCCAGGAATGGGTTATTTCTTTTAGAGTTACTGAAAAACGAGGTGCCATTGATGCCCTAAGACATCCTATTGAGACTCCCTTTTTCTACCTCAGGACTTGACGGTAATGCCTTATTGCTGAAGACACCACACACAAGTCATTGTACATAATGAAATAAAGCTGGTAATGATCATGAATCCTCTTGTCTGCTGGCTAAATATTAGAGAATTGGAAGGTCTGTACAAACTAACCAACAATAAATGTTATCATTATTCATACTCATTGTGAATCATGTAATATGCACCAATGACTGTCCTGGAAATACATGTCCACTGGTACAATAGTGACATGAACATCATGGGAGTAAGCAGTTTTGCCCACAAGATAAAACATATGTGTGGCATGACTACTCAGGTAAGAATGTATGCCTAGGCATATCTTAGGCACCAAGGGAAAGCATTATTATACTGCTAAATGGGCATAGTATGACACTCACTCCTATCAGTTCATTATTATTGCCATAAAAAGAAACTAGTCTTTATACTTCATCTGAGATGATTCTACTCTTTGTAGCTGGTGACACACAGCCCCACAACTGGCCAAGATGCAGCGAATAAGAAACTGTACAATGCTTAACTCTAAAAGAACAAATATACTACACCATCCTCTCTGAGGGTCAAGGATCATTGCATATTGTGGAAGAGGATATGGATAGAATACAAGAGCCAAAAATCCATTACAAAGTTAAAAAAATGATAAAATTAAATTTAATTGATGTTTTGAGATTGAATTACATAAACAGATGATAACCTTTTTCTATTACAATAAATTCTCATTCAAATCAAATTTGAATTTTTCTTTTATTTATATGCCATAGATTCTTATGAAAAGTCCACATACTATTTAATTGGATTAAAACAGCTATTACACTGAGTGTAGGTTTTCTCCCATCAAAAATATTCTAAGCTATACTCCATGAGCAGTTCAAATCAAGGTACTGAAGAATATGTAAATACATGTCCACTAAAACTACAGCAATGTGCATTAGTCTATCTAGCACCAGCGTCGTTTCTCTTAGGGTAAAAGTTGAGTTGAATTCTGTAGCTGACTATAGGATCATTAGGTTTTTTGAGTATGGCAGGAGAAATGAATTTTACTTTGAACAATTCAAAAAATGACATATCATAATGGATAGGTACCCACACAGCCATGTCTTCATTTAATTTAAAGAGAACACTATTTTATATGAAAGCACTTCAATAAATTAATGTCATATCTGAAAACAGGACCTAAATGTAATGTACACATATTAAATTGATTTTAATTAGCAAGTCTATGTTACAAGTTTCATCTATTTTGACATGCTTTCACCTATTTAAATTATGACAACATTTTTCTGACAAATGTCAGGTTTTCTGTTAAGAAAATAAGCGAATTGTGAGAATATGTTCTATCAGAAACAACAAACTCATCATGATGAGCATTATTAAACTTCTCATTAATAATATAGTGTCCATTTTTTGGTACAAGTAAAAGATAACATTTGAAAATATCTTAGATAATAAATTTAGATTTTTCTGACTGCGTTAAAATTTTAGTTTTTGGCTATAATAATATTGGATGCAATTTTACCATAACATTTAGAATTTGTAGGCTAAAATCATAAATAAATCTAAAAAAATTACTCTTCTTTTAGGAAGAGGCACGAAGACAGCCAGTCTACTTAGCTCCATACTTATTTTTCTTCTAAAAAGACAAAATAGATTTTGTCTATTCAGCAGAAAATAAAACATGCCTCTAATTTTCATATTTTCAAGCACACAACTTTGAGTAATTTATTCACAGTCAGCAGAAACTAGTTAGTAAACTCAATGTCATGGCTTCAGGATGGTTCAGTACCCGAACAGTGGATGAAGGAGTGAATGAGAACATAGACTACCTACAATTGTATCCATCACCTGGTGACCCTGTGGACATGGCCTGTCCTTTTCATTTGTGGGGAGGTAGTTGGACCTGTCATATATATGCTTCAAGTCTACATGAAACAAGATTTTGCAGTAGCAAAGTCTTGTCTTGACTTTACAGTGACAGTAGCAAATGAGTTTTACTTAGGTCTCAAATGGCAAGCGTTTTCCCCAGTGAATTTGAATTTGAACATTATTTTTCAGATGTTATCACTTCAAGAATGAAGACAATGTGATCCTGAATTATCTTATTTAGTAGAGAGGTGTGGGGTGGGAGACATGTTTGTCCATAGAATGAGTTAACCATGTGAGAATAGCAGCCTCAGACAGCAGCAACCTGATGCACCAAATTGAAGGCATATACCTCTAACGGGAGATATATCCTTTCTGTGGTTTTACATTTTCACAAGGCAAATGCAGAAAGTGAGTTCAGAGGCATGGACAATTGCTTTTTCTTAGGAATGGATTTTTACAGTTTACTTATCTTATAATTGAGCCACGGTTCTTAAAATTCTTGACTGCTTTATTGCTATATCAGACATTTCTCAAATACATTTAAAAGGATTGAAACTAAAAGAGGTTATGATTTTTTAACATTCTTCAATAAACATGAATTATATAATTGAATTTAATTTATATGGTGACGATAAATTTGAGAATAAACTGCATGTGTTGTGTCACAAGTAAAGTTCACATAAATTTAGTTTATGGTCTCAATGGGGAAAGTATAAAAATTCTCAACTAAAACCAAATTTTAAGCTTCCTTGCAACAGTTTATGAAAATAAGAGATGAGAAAAACTCTCCAAATGAATGACATTTTGAAAGTATTTAGCTTTATACTTTCAACTAAAACTAATGTTTTAAAAATTCTTCTTCCACACACTGTTCACAAGAATGTTCAGAGAGCCACTGTCATCCTAAAGTCAATTAACACCATGCACCAAGTATCCAGCCGAACACCTGGCTTCTTAGTGCATCCTGAACAAAAACCTGGGTTATAAAATGTGTATATTTAAAAAAAAGTGTTATTGGCAGAAGTGTAAAGTGAAAAACAGCTTAAAAATCCCATCCCTCGACTATTATGACAACTCTGCAAAATGTAGTTTCAAGAACTGTTCTAACTCCATAAGAAAATAATACTTACTATATAATACCGGGAAAAATAATGAGTTTGATCAAATATGTAAAATATGATGAAACTTCTGAGTATTTAGCAGTTGGTAATGTTATTTCATGTTTTAACACAGTACACATCTGAATTTTCATATCATATACCAAATTAATTCTGGCTGCATCTCCTAAAATAAAAAGTTCTAACATAAGAGAATCCCATACAGTAAAACATCCTTATTTTGCAAAATCTGACATGATACTTGCAAACAATTACCAAATGAGACAATATACTTTTACATTGTTTTGCTAGGTCGAAGACACTTTCATCAGACTTCTGATTTGAACAAAACAAATGAATTGAATTAAGAACTAATCACCAATGAGAAGTAGTCCTTAGAGAGACAGCATCAGTATGTAAGGGTTCAAAGACCCATATAGGAAGCCCAGTCCAGGAAGGAGGTCTCAGTTCTGATTGTTATCTCCTTGCTTGTATCTTCTGGTTCCCACCCATTTTACCTCTTTTGCCCTATTCCTCTCCCTTAGACCTCTGACATAGGTGTCCTTCTCCCCCACCTTCTGTTCACAGCCTATCAGGTCTCATCTGGGTAGCCTGCATCTCATTACTTTGTGGGCCCACATAGTCTCCCTGACAAGACAAGGTGATCAAATCTGGAGCACCAGAGTTCATGTCAGAGGCAGTCCTTGCTCTGCTCACAACCCTGGAGAACGAGCTGTCAATTGGCTAGATCTGAACAGGGTGTCTAGACTCTCTGCATGTGTTGTCCTTTTTTTGGTGTGATCTTTAAGATTACATACTGCTCTTCCACAGGACTTTGTAGGCATAAGGTTATTGTGTAGTTTAAATGCCGGATTCTGTACCATCTCCTCCATGTCTGATTTGCAAACTTTGTTCTGAGAATTTACTGTCTAAATGCTGTGTAAACTCTGCTCCCAATTGTCCCCATGACTGCTATCACCATCTTTAACTGCCTCTGTTTCTTGAGGAGAGTTCTTGAGCACCCACAAAGACTACAGAGACGTGACTATGAGGCTCATGCAATTCTGCTGAAGGTATACTCCTGACACCCTATTTATACACCTACACTCAATCGGCAAAGACTCAGCCCTAGGCCCCATTCAGTTGGTCTAAATCTTGGCAAGTTTGTAAAACAGAAAGCAGAGATTCAAGCGCCCACTCAAAAAGCAGACATAAGATTCCCATAGTTAATTTAAGGAAATCTCTTTGATCTAACCTAACCTAAGGAAATAGATGCTTATAATGATCCAAGAGGCAACCAGAAAACCAAGTAAACAAGACCAGAAAAGACGTTCCCCATGCCATTTCACAGTCAAATCACTAAGCATACAGAACAACAACAACAAAAGGATATTGAAAGCTGTAAGACAGAAATGTTAATTCACTTAAAGTGAAAGTCCCATTATACTAACATATGATTTTTCAATGAAGACCACCAAAGCCAGATAATTTGTGGACAAAGTTCTACAAGTTATAAAAGAGCACGGGTGCCAGACCAGACTACTATACCTATCAAAACTATAGGTATTAATTTAAGGAGACAGGAAAATTTCTCATGATTAACTAATATAACATTTTTTGTCTTTAGTTAGATATTATAATTATATACTTTCTTGAGTGTCCACATAAAATTTCAGTGCACATACCTACATTTAAAAATCTACTGGTATAAATGTCTTCATATCAGAATCAAATTATTTGTGCCAATAACTTTACATATAATATACATTAATTAATAAATAACATAATAAATAATTTGCATATAAAATACGGATCATGTATTTGTATGCAGAGCTAGATAAGCTAAGGCATTAACGTATTATTATTTTATTTGGTGATTATATATTTTGTAAACATCTGACTGTCAACTGGATAAACTGCTAATATTCATTTAAAGAACCTACATACATGACCTCTAAGTATAAAACAGATACAAACAAATGTCAAATTCACTTAAAAGCTAAGAGAGAAAACTGATTACTCTTTGCCAGTAGAAGACGCAACCACAGTCCTATGGCATCAGTATCTTCATTTGGAGGTTTTCCTTCTCTGTCCCCACCACCTCTGTTTCCTAGGGTAAGGGCAGCAGCTAACTGCTTAAGTGTCTTTTTTCTTTTTTTCTTTCTCTCTTTCTTTTTTTTTTTTTTTTCTAGTTAGATAGAAAATAATTTAAGAGAAACATCCCAATTTATTTTCTTTGGAATTTATAACAGTAAATGAAAGCATGTTCATAGCTTAAGTAGGAAGAGTAACTAAAATAAGTGGGAATGTGTTTATAAAGTAAAGGCACTCATTTGGGGAGCACCTTTTATAGGGTCTAATATTGTGATAGCCTTAATCCTTTATATTGCATGAATTAATTATCTGACATATATTTCAGGCATTTTCTTATTAGCCAACAGTTTAATGCAGCTACAAACTGTCTTTTAATGGGCCTTGGCTATAGATTTAATCTTAAACTGCATTTAAATGTGGTCACAGGATTATTCATAATCACACGTTTAAGTTTGAGCTACTTGAGTAGATCCGTTTTAGCAGAATTAAAGCATGGCTAAGTTGTAGTCTCCTTGCAGATCAATGCAGCCACCTGCCCTCCTCTCCAAACTCCTCAGCTGTTACCGGGCAGACATCTTTGACCTTGTCTACCACCTACATTGCGTGAACCTGGCTCCTGCTGCCATCACAGCTGCCTAAGGAAGCCCTTGGTGAAACACAGAATACAAAGGAAAGGAAGCTGATCTCAGAAAGACACATAGAAGCTGCAAGGCTCCATCTTCATGCAAATCCCTGTTCTAGTTTTAACCTCCAAACCCTCTTCATCATCACATTGTATGCCGGGAATCTGCCCTTTCCTTAAGATGCAAATATCATATAACATGAAGTCACAACAATAATGATGGCCAGCCACTTATAAAAATTGGCCTCTTATGACTTTCTGTACTAGTCCTGTGTGTTAACATAAGGCTCTTGCTAATCCAAATATTTCTTTAAAAAAATATATGTGTGTGTGTGTGTGTGTGTGTGTGTGTGTATGAAAACATCAACACAGTTCTTGGTTTGTAATATGGCTCTTAGAAGTGTCAGTTTCCTTCCCTTGTTTTTATTTTGCCCACAAATTCTAGCACAGTTTTCAGTGTGTGGCAGAATAAATTGGCCTGCATGCCGGCATAGCTTGCCATTATGCTGCCATCTGCTTGGTGGGAAAATGAAAGGTGTGTGCAGACAGAGGCTCCTTGGAAGCAAGCCTTGAGCTAAGAAGTACATCCACTCATTGCATCTAAGTCCAGGTTTACATGCAAGTTCTGTGTCTTCTTTCATTTTTTCACCAGAAAACAAAAAGAGGACAGATAGGTCAGGAAGTCGTTTTCTTTTAAAAAGTGAGAATGTGTAACATGAAACATATCTTTAACTTCATAGTTCTATCTCTTGCTTACACTGTTTTAAACATGATTGCTTTTGAGAACTTAAATTGGAGTAATCTAAGTAAGAAATTCCAGCAGTGAACAGTCACGGAAGGAAAGAAAGTAGTTGGGTTCTATCTAAATCAGCGTCATCTACATCTTTATTTATAGACATCTATGTCGTACTAGGTTGAAGGTGGGATTTAGCAGAATTTCACAGGAGAGTGTCCAGATTAACGATGAGAAACTGTAATAATTGTTACTGGCTGGAGAGACAATTTACTCTGTAAAGTGTTTGCCTTGCGAGCAGAAGGATGCCAAGCTGAATCCCAGAACAGGAATAGAAGGAGTTGGGAATGATCTACAACCTAGTGCTGGTGACACAGGCACATCAATCCCTAGGGCTTGCTGAGGAGTCAGCCTTGACTGCTTGGCAGGCACCAGGGCAGTGAGAGACAGCACATGAGGACTAACATTTGAGGTTTTCCTTTGACCTCCACACACATGTATGGACACATTCTTGCCCATCTGAACATGTGAACAGAAACACACATGAACATGTATACATATATATATATATATATATATATATATATATATATATACATGTATCCAGCAATCAATAATTGGCTATTGTAAATTAATATGAAAATAATGCCTATAAACCAAAGAAGTAGTGAATAACATTTTTTATTCTGTAGTACACCAAAAATATTCAAAATTTTAAAACATTTAACAATTTTACTGAACATATATATATGAGAAACGGGGATATATGCAGTTAGTTGAGAACTTGTAAAGCATTTTTAGAGGCCTGCGGCTAATCCCCAGCACTGTAGAAATCAGGTGTGGTGTTAACCTACATATATATGAGATATAAAAATGAGGTGACATGTTTTAATAGGAGAAAGCATAGTTGATAAAAATTGGCTCAGTGGTAAAATTCCTAGAAAAAATATGTAGTCCTAGTTTTTTTTCATTTGAAAGAGAAATAATGGACCCATTTCTTTGACTACATATGCTAGGATATTTTCATGGCAGATTCATTTAGCTGTGACATGGTTTAATAACTCATATTTAAATATAAGAAATTAAACATAGTAGAATATTAACCAGACTCAGCAAAATCATAGAAAAACATTCTGATATTCAAGTAAAATTCAAGTAAAGTCTTAATATAAGCAGGGTGTAGTAGTGCATGCCTGTAATCTCAGTGTTGGGAAGCACAGACAAGGGTCAACTCTGAGTTCTGTGTCAATGTGGACCGCATAGTGTGACTGTTTCAAGTTCAACAAAGCTTCAGTAATGAAATCAGTTTTGGGTTCCTAAAAGAATTCTCCCATAGTAATATTATACAACAATAGGCAAAGTGTTCAGAACCTAACTTGTTTCTCCATTTTATAAAAAGATAGTCACTATCATAAAAAAGTTTGTGCTGCCGTTGCCCTTCACTTGGAAAGCAAGCCATTCGTGTGCATATTTAGCAAATACATGTCAGGATGGAGCAAACAGACGCTATGGAAGGACCATAGTAACTATTGTTTTTTCATTAGAACAGTACTAGACAGATGGCAGATGTACAAAGAAAGAAAAGATAGATTTTATACTAAATAAATGTTTATATTTCATAATAAATGAAATTTCATGAGAAATCATTAGAAAATATAATATAGAAAAAATATACTTTATGCTTAAATATGTTTGCTATTATTTAGTGTTTTAGAGACAAGGCAGTCTAAGCCAAGTAGTTGAGTCCTGAGGCAGAACTAAAGTGGTGAAATTTGGGATTTTAGGATCTTAGCCAATTGGAAGTTTTTTAAATGATTAGGATTAGTTGAAAAAGAACCTTCCACTGGGCATGGTGGTGTGTGCCTTTAATCACAGTACTGGGGAGGTAGAAGCAGATGGACGTCTTTGAGTTCGAGGCCAGCCTGGTCTACAAAGCAAGTCTAGGACACCGAAGGTTACACAGAAAAAACCCTGTCTCAAAAAAAAAAAAAAAAAAAAAAAAAAAAAAAAAAAAAAAAAAAAAGAAAGAAAATGAAAAAAGAAAGAAAAGAAAAAAAAAAAAAAACAAGACCCTTTCTTGAAATAGTCCATGATTACAAGATAATCTGTGCACATTTTGTTCGCACACCAATGCTACATAAAATAGTCCCATCCTGGTTTACTTTACAAAGAGTGGTAATGAGAATTTAACTAGGATGTACAGTGAATAAATAAAAAATAATAAAAATGAAGAAGATATTTAATTTTTTAAAGCTCTTCAAACAATTTAGCTTGTAATGAAGGAAATATGAATTTATATTTTATGGGTCAGTAATTCAGTATATCTCAAGTTTTCACTAAAGGTCTAATACGTATATTACAAAATTAGAAACATAGGCATACGTGTAAACTTGACATAATTGGTTCTAGCCTAATCTACTAGGAAAATCAGAACATCCTGAATATGACCCCACAGATCTTCACTTGTAACAAGTAACTCACATGAAATTTGTGAAAAATTGTGAAAATCAAGTAATTAAATAATGGGCAAGAGTGACATTAATTATCAGTCATGTACATAAAATCACAGTGGAAAAATGTTGATCCTACAACCCAAAATATAAAATATGTGCCTAGATATCTGCCTATCTCAGCTCTCAGACTGTCATTACACATGGAATCCAGACAGCAATGCCTGCCTATAACTGACCTCCCAAATGAAAATAATTTTGTTCCTTTATACCAGTTATTTGACATAGTAAGGATGCTGTTTGCTTTAAAATTTATACATCAAAAATAAAAAAGCCTGAGTTTACAATGAAAAAAAAATCCGCCTTGTCTTTGAGAATTTACATATCTGGCTCCATTGGGCAAGAAAGCATCTTCAGAAAGAACACAGAGAAATCCATTTCTTTCATGGCAGCAATCCCCTCAGGCCAGCATAATCCACATAGCTTTACCTTTGCTTCGGCTTACTCAGTGAGCTATTCACAAATTTGTTAAACTAATTAGTATTCAGTTCCTGGGGTAAATTTAAACATCTAGACATATCCTTTAAATTTTTATAAAACAGAAGTTAATCGAGAATTCAGTATATCAATTAAATTAAAAATATATTTTATAAAAAATAAAAATAAATAAAAATTCAAAGGACATACTTTTATATTTTACTTTTGCTTCTGTGCAAGTTTAAGTTACTTAAATTCCTTAAACCTGTATTTCTTCATCCCTAAATTTAGTCAAGTTAATATTAATTAATGAGGATTAACAAAATGAACACAGACATAGACTCTACTACCAGGCTTTGTATATTATAAGCTTATGTACAGAGGTTTCCAGACCTCACATATGCATGTATTCAAAATGATAGACATATAGATACATACACATATACATGTATATAATTTAGATCACATGTAATATATGTTGCAAATATCTAACTTATACTACATAAAATTTATATGGTAATAAAATATTATAAAACAAGTGTAGTTTATGATGAAAGATGAGAAGCAAAAAATCTGGTATTAATACTCTTTTTAAATGTCAGATAAGATAGTCCAATAAAGACCTCCCTGGAATTCAAAAGCCATTTTCTTTTGTATTCTACCGGTATATTTCATTTTTTGCCTTACTTTATAAAAATGTGAGTCTTCCTAGGAACTCCCAAATTTATTATTTCTAGAGGGATGCTTTTCTGATAAGTATTTGTGCATCCAGATATATATTTTTGATGACTGCCTAGCACTAACTCAGCCAGGTATTCCTGCTAATGAGCATGCATCTCATGGCTCAAGACTGTGATAAAATGAGATTCTAGAGCAGTACTCACGAGCTCTTGCTAATGCCAGTGACTGAATCAGAGACACATTTCAATGACATCTTGTTTTTACTATACCTTAAATACATAGAGTCAGTCTTCATGAAATCATTGGATAATATCAGTATCAAAAATTCTGCTGCAATTCAGTAATTTTAATAGTCTCTTAAGACAAGACTCCCCAAAATATTCCACAGATACTTTAATTCAATACTGTAAGGAGTTTCCGGATTCAGTGTAGTGCAGAATCTTTCACCACACGTATGTAAAAGATGCAGAGAGCAACAGTGAATACGAGTGTAGAATATAGACAATTGTAGAGTATTTGCCTGCCTCGAATACACACCTGAGTAGCACCCCCAGCACTAAGTAAAAATTAAAATCCAACAGTAGTAAAAAACAAATTGGTCCTTTGTAGTGAGTATAATTTAAGCACTTGAATCAGTGTTTTATTAATATAAGAAATGGACACAAAAACAAAAACATGAAGTAAATCTTTTCATTAGGAGGAATTATCTCCTTTGTCCAAATGCTCTAAATTTAAACAATGCCATGTGGGTAATTTTAATACATTACATAGTCTCTCTCTCTCTCTCTCTCTCTCTCTCTCTCTCTCTCTCTCTCTCTCTCTCTCTCTCTCTCGCTCTCTCTCTCTCTCTGTGTGTGTGTGTGTGTGTGTGTCTGTGTCTGTCTGCCTCTGCCTCTCTCTTTCTCTAAGAATCAGTAGTAAAAACATAATTTTCTAATTAGTCAGACTCTCCATTTACTTCAGTAGTGGTTAAACACGAGCATCCAGTTGAGTAGAATACGTGTAAGCATACTTAGGATGCTCACCTAGATTTTTCTCACTATTTTATTGTTTATCATCTACTACTTCTTACAGTTAACCCAAAGAGCCAAAATAATGATTTTCCGTAGACAGAATGCAAAGTCCCGGGTTGTGCATGTGTTTGTTGTACACGTAGAGATACAGACTATTCATTAAACACTGCATTTTAATACAGGGTAGCAGGCTTTCCTTGGCCTATGAAAATTCAGAGTTCGGAGAGGCAGCTGTTTGACAATTTTATTTACAACTTCTCAGATTTTATTTTTAAAGTTGAAAATTCCACGTATGTTAAAATTTATCTCTATAACGTTAGGAATAGGACACAAAAGAACCCTACCCCTGGCTGATCACAGTGACTTCCACACAGCGCTGCTCTTTAGAATCTTTCAGTTTGATAGCATTTTTGGATGTAGCTAAATGCCAGATACCCTGACAAACATATATTCTTCCAGCTGGATCTCCATCTGCTCCACTAAACATTTTCACACCAAATCTGTATAAAAAGCTATGTTTTCAAAGAGAGCTCCCTACAATTGAAATATTAAAATCTTAGCTCCAGGAGTCCTTCTACATGCATTCTGAACATGTGCTTCTTCAGGAAACAAAACTACCTCCAAGTATCCTTGTGGTCTGTTTTTAAGCAAATAATGTTATCTTAGATCATCCATGAAGGAGAAGAATGGCTAAATCACAAGAAACCGTTTTGGGAAATGTCACCACAACAAAACTGTTACTGATATTTGTTGACATGATTCTTAGAACTGTGAAATACAAAAAAAAATTAATGTAATGTATAGAATAGGCAAAAGCATCTAAATTGTTTGTCCTGGGAAAACTTCCTTTGCAGAATATGAAGGTGCCAACAGTTACAACACGTTTATAATAAGTTCTTACCATCTTATTCAAGATCTTTGTCCGTCCATGCAGGGCCCGCCCATGCAGACGGACCAAGGAAATCTCAAGTAAATAATCCTCTGGTTCAAAATCAAGTTAGTATAAGAAGTGCCAAGGAATATTCCATAGATAAGTGGCTACTGGACTTTCTCTTTTGGTGAAGACTCATATAAAAAGTAATCACAACAGGAGTGACAGGCACACAGACACCAGAACTCATTACACAGTCCTGAGGAACAGTGATTTTGTGCAAGATACTTAAGGAACTGAAGTCTATAAAAATGACAGATCATATCTCCAAAACACATTGGTGAATACTTTTTTTAATGCACATAAAAGATATGGCATTCTAATTATAGGCAAATCTCTTGCCTCACATGCACAACACCCTGGGGACAGTCCTCAGCACTATAAAGAAACATGCAAAAGAATATTGGAGCAAGTCACCACATGGGTAATTCTTCCAGACTGGGAAGCAAAGCCAGAAAAAGAAGGAACCAATAGTGATTTCAAGACATACACAAGGAAACACACATCCTTACTTCCTGTCTTCTATACAAAAAAGAAAAGCATTCCAAATGATGTTATATGCCCTAAGCTCCATGATGACATTAGCAAAGCGAATGGAAGCACGTGACATAAAAGAAATATTTCTAAGAACAATTATCTCAAATCTTCTATAATTATAAAATGGTCCAAAGCAGTGGGAACCAGAATACTTCACAAGTGTTCTTTTTCCTTCCTACTCTCCATACCTAGTCCTTCCCTTATCACACTATTTAGAGAAGCCAGATAAAAATAGATTGGGCAGAATAAATGAAAGATGCTAACAAAATTAGTTGCTGCTTATGTGGAAATTGAAAATAAGTATGTACTTAGTCAATATCAACTATCTTAAAAATTTTTAATTAACTGGCTTATTATTTTATATTTTTATTCAAATATGGTTTAATATTAATCTATATCATCTATCTATCCATTCATATATACAGATATAGATACATAGCTACAAAAAAAGGTTTTAATCAAGAGAATACAATGAGAAAATTGTGTTTACGGTAAGCACTTGCCAAAAAAGCAATTTTATGTAGTATCAAATACATAAAATCAATTTTTTTCTTTTATAGCTCAGGACAGATACAGTTATATCAGTATAATGCCCATATTCAAAGAGTAAATTATTCAATTACATGTCTCCCCATCAGTAAGATCTGCAAAGGCTCAGTAATAATATTTCTGGGTTTATAAACCACCTCATATCATCACCAATTACTAGCCACATAATACAGTGCATTCACAAGCTTAGTTCCATGCAATAGGAATCTCACAAGACACTCAAGAAAAATAGCCCAAGTTCTCTATGATGACCGTGGTAGAGAGGTATCAGCTCCATCTATTCTTTGGATTAGTACAGACAAAAGGGACGTGAGACATTTGATGACCTCCAAAATTCTATTCTCACTCCTCTCATTGCATGTTTCCCTCGATTTTACTAGGAACACCATTGTCTTTTAGCAATTCATTTAATGCTTTGCTACATCTCTAACTAGCTTTCATATTTGCCATGTAGACTGCAGTACCAATAAAGAGGCAACTATTATTGCACTGTAGTCTTAGCGTACTCCCAGCGGAGTCTCTAAAATCCTTAGCACCTCTGCCTCTGTGAGATTTCAACATGTAACTTACTGGTGATTTCAATCATTCAGTCTCTCAGGTGTCAGTTTCTGCCTCCACGTCCTAGCCTTGAGCCCCTGCCTCAGTGTAGAGTGTGACCTAAGAGTCAAAACAAACTCTTTCCATCCCATGTGGCTTTGGCGTATGTTCTTTTATCATGGCAGCAGAAACACTAGCTTAGAAACCCACATAGTTGAAGGGAATGCAGCAATACAGTTTTCACTACACTAAACTTTCAACGAAGTTAAATCAAATGAGCAGTTTTTCTTTGCAGATCTGTTGTATGATCGTAAATAATGTATTATTAATATAAATAACTGCAGAGTATGCTCCACAAATTCAGAAGGAAATACTAGCGAGAAAGCATTTATCTTACTTCTTTCTAAGAGTATTAATGAGCATTCTGATTGTCATTCACTACCAGTTTTTACTTCAAACATGGTTGAAAGGTTTTGTTATTATTATTAGCCACAGTATAAGTAACATTAATAAACATATGGAAATATGTATGTTCTTTTTGTGCAAGGTAGCAGAGCCAAAAATATGCTCTAAAAGCCTTCTAAAATTATACTCCACAACTAATAAATAGAGAGCAATACCAAATATCAATACCGATACCCTGAGTTGTACATCTTTAAAACTGAAAGAAAGTCCTTACGTAATACATTACATTACACTCTCTAAAAAGTATTAGTAAATTTATATATGCTTTGGAACATTTTTGATATTTCTCAAATAGTACACCTTCTGTCAAACATTTTGTTAATATGTGAAATATTTTTCTGTGTATACCATCCTTCATATAATAAAAATATGGCACAATTGAAAAGTGAAACCTGACATATTGTTAAATGTGCACTCTTCTTCCTAGTGCATAACAACTTAAATGAAATTTAGAAATGATAAAGACATGTGCTTGGATGTGAAGATACTGAGCAGAAAGGACTACTGTTTGCAGCACAATCTCTTAAAGTCTGAACAGATCATCAGCTCTCCTGAATACAAGGAGAAGTAGAGGGAAACAAATGTCACCGTGGGCAGAAGTGAAATGATTATGGGTAAGTAGAATAAATATTTAACATCAAACTCAGTAAGTTACTTCTTTTTCAAATGATAAAAGGGACATACCTGTGAAATTTTCATTGGTATTGCAGATGCTAGAGCCTTACATTAGCACTACGGAAGGGCATGAGCGACTTAACACTTTGCATACAACTTTGCATAGGATGTACAAATCACCCCTACAGAATGGGTATCACTGCTACACCTTAGGAAAGACAATGAGCAGAGCTGGCCTAACTGATGTCCTCTAATTTTACTTTCTACAAGTATAATAACCAAACTGCATATTCAATGATCTCTACTAATAGTTATTATTTCAAGAAACCCAAAGATTTTTTTTTAACTGTCTTCATCTTTAAACCCTTTTGAAACTCTGGAACTTATAGTGACACATTTTCCTACAATACACTTTATATAGTTAGAAGATACAACAATCAAGTGCGGAAACTCCTCAGACCAAATCCAATCGGGAATCTTTTTAAAAAACTTACATAGGAAAATATCTTTTTCCAGGAGAGATGGCAGACTTATTTGGCATGCCTAGATAATGTTTCCTTTGTTATGAAAACGATTATGGAGAGTTAGCAGAATGATGAGACTAACCAGGGACAAAAATTCCTTCCAAAGAAATGTGTAGTGAGCCAGCATTCCCTTCTCACCCAAGACCTTCTACCGTGCAATCTTTATGGGCATAGAAAACAATTTTACACAGTATACCCTGTTAATCAATAATTATTCCTTCAAAGGTGTTGTTTTATATTATTTGGTGGCTATCATAAACCATCCTGTCATTTTCTGCATCCTGAAGCCAAGACTGAATGAACAAGCTTTGATTATACCACTTTGCCTGAAGGCAAACAGACAGAGCAGTGTGCTTCATTTCTTCACATAATTCAAGAAAAATGATTTATCAATTTACTTTTTCAAGCAATACTTTGTACACAACTGATTTTAAACTCTGCTGTTAAGAGCCTGACTTTGAAGGTATTTTACTACGTGCACATCTGAAAGTATAACTCGTCTCAACAGAAGAAACTGCGCTGCCTTGCTCACTTTAGATTAAAATCAGCTGAGCAAGAGAGAAGTCCCTGGCCTGGTGGGAGTTGAGTAGAACTAAACCGAAAAGAGCCAAATAAGCAACATGTTTTAAAAAATCATAAGTGAATAATAGCAATAAAATATGCATAATAATCAAAAATAGGCTCTTTCTATGGAACTGGAGATTTGTTCATGCTATGAGCCACAAGGCCAGCCCATCGCTATTCCTACCTTAACTCTAGCAATTGCATTTCTACCAAGTGTCACATAGTGTAAAGAGAACACACCATGAACAGCAAACCTGCAAACACAGGACTATTTATGTTTGTAATCTTTAATCAGCTATGAACTTAGACGATTCCAGAAAATGCCATTTCTTTCTTTGCTATGTGGCTTGCATTTTTAATTTCAGTTTCTATATACATACAAGATTGTCACATTAATAAGCCTTTATTCTGTGCACAACATTACACACTTGTTCATGACAGAAGTAAACTTGTTTACATAATCTTTACTATTGACTTTGTGTTCCTCCTGCCAGTATACCTTAAATTCTGAAGGCAAAGGTAAAAGAGACTTTATAAACAACTTCAACATTTAGGATCACTGAAGAAAATATTATTTAGAGTATTTCTAAATTCAGAATTTAAAAAAAAAACTGGTATGATCATCACTGTGGTAAAACAATGATTTAAAACAAGTAAATTAAACATAAAATGCTAATTAAATGATATTTTATATTTCTGTTCACAAAATTGTTTTCATAAACAAGACCATTAAAACCCCTGTAAGATTAATGACAAACAAACTTAATGTACATAGTCAGAAGACACGTACTAGTGTGTCATTTCTGTTGTTCTGCACAGAAAGCTGAATCCTGTGGCTTCTCTACGCATTAGAACAAGGATGTTCTGAATCAAATCACAAATACCAAGGTTAAAAATCTGATGCAAATTCATTTCCTTCCTTGATAACCATGAATATATTTGCATGTTTCGCCTTTCCACTTAATACAACATAAAACTAGGATAAATTGTGATGTGTGTTCCTATTCAAATGCTTTCCACTATGGCTAGCATAATATTTATCAGAACTGACCTTTTGAGGACTTAGGACAACCACGAAATACAGGCACAGGAAAAGATAAACCACCTAGGAATGCTGAAGCCAGAGGCCCATGCCACCTCTGGTTCCACAGCCACTTCATGGGCCATCTCATCCAAAGCTATTTGCTCACCTCCTACCTGAATTTTGAATAATATATTTCCTACAACAAATTCTGCAGGTTTGATAGCTAGTGGGCCATTAAAGTGTTAATATCAAGAATTTCTCTTTGGAAGTTTTTAAATGTAACTCCAGGCATAATTTCTCTGCCTTCAAGAACATATGGGGATACTCAAGAAATACTGTAAAATAAAATCCCCTGCTTCTGGTTTTACTATTAGAATAGCATGGGGTTTTCAGCCAATGTGCAACACAAGCATCCACACATGTGATGTATTATCTGTCTACAGTCGTAACATAAGCTTTTCCCCCCTGATCAATCCTAAGGCATGAATTCTATTTAAGATTTAACAGTTTCTTTGGTATTTGCATTATAATTCCAAAGATCTTATTAAAGTTCTGGGCATAGTCAATGACAGAAAGAACTCCTTTCTTGTTTTTTTATTTAAAGAGAAACACAATAAAAAAAAATACATGTTTAAAAAGACCCTGTGATTTGCAAGACATACTACCAGGTTTGTTATGGCACAGTAAGAAAAAGAATGGCATGATAGGAAGAGGACTGAACATGGAGTGAGCCAGGTGAGATAATAATTAGTGATCTATATCTCTCCCCGAGATGGAGTTTTAAAAAAAAAAAAAATTATTCACAGGCCTTTCTAAAATGTGTACTGGAAAAAGATCACAATTTCCATTTTTATAAAACTACTTATTATCAACACTTAAAGAACTAAGTATTAATATATTTCCCTTGATATTTTGCAAAACTTAAAAGGAACCATATTTATATTCAGCAGTGAAATTAAGATTACTTACATTCAAATCACAGATAGGAAAGTCCCATTACTTCTTATTGATATTCTAGAAAGATAGCTTGTTGAAGTCTGCATATAATACATCAAAGATATACAATGTATGTTTGTTGCTATAGTATAAACGAGACATAAATGCTATCCTTGATATCCAATACAAACTGGATGATTTTTTTGATCTTTAATTATAATATTTACCTTTATACAACTCATATAAGGTAGGTCCTGTGGTAAAATGTTTGCCCCACAAACATGAGGAGCTGGGACAATCTTTAGAATGCACCTAAGACGCTGAATATAATGGCACAGTCCCACATTCCAGGACTAGTAAGGAAGAAACATGCAAACCCTTGGGGTTTTCTAACCAGTCACACTAACCTACTGGTAAATTATCATGATTTCTCATCTTTTATGAAACTACTTATCATTACATAATATGAGCTCCAAATCAAAGAGACGCTGTCCCCAAAACAAAGTGAATGTGTTCGGGGAATGACAGCTAAGGATTGACTTCTGGCCTCCAATTGCACATGCACATATGGGAACACACATAAACACACATAAACAGACATACAAAAAACTGAAAAAAAAAATAGAACAATGTAAAGGTCAGCTAATAAAAAGAGAAAACAGGGTTCATGTGTTGAAGAAAATCTTCACATTTTCATCTACTGCAAACTTTTAAAATATAAGCGAGGAAATAATGCATAATTGTCACACAATTTAAGTACAACATTACATCTGACCACTATGGATGGCCCGAGGAACTTTCCTTAAATTCTTGGCAAGAAATTTTGCATCAGTACATTGAGCACATACAGAGTATGTGTGGACATTCGGGTTTCTCCTCATGAGCCATGTGTTACAGTAGGACTGAACATAAGGTGTCATCATGCTGAAAGCCACAAGGCCAGCTAAATATGCTGTTCTCAGAAAATTCAGACACCTTATTGGAAGAGAAGAGAGTATCTTCCCAGCAAAAACAGGACCCCCGTATGCTCACAACCACAATAGCAACTCCTTCCTTTGTGTTATTTCCTTCTCCCAAGCCAGTATTTTTAGGATATACTTGAAGGATAAATAAAGGAGCAATAAAAACAGCTTAAGACAGAGAAAAACAAAGTCAGTTAAATCAGCTCATTTGTTTTTTGGTTTGCCATTTAGAGTGGTATGGGTTTGGAGTACTTAGAGGAAAAAAACATAAATGAAGTATAAACAATAATTTAAAGGAACCCATATTATCATTTACTGTATTTGGATTGGAACACAACCAGTATAAGGAAGATCTTCCCTTTAAACATGAGAGTGTAATGGTACTGTTATCACATGCACAGTTCGAAGCCTCACTTTTCTCTTCTAAGAGAAGTGTACACTGCAAGATGACACTCACAGATAAGGGTGCTCGATAGTGTCAAAGATTATCAGTGGTCAAAAGCAAGGTTCTAAGGACTGAACACCGTTTTCCAAAGGTCAGAGTCATATGGTCTTTCTGTAAGTGAATGTATTTACACACTAACTTACCTGAGCAGCAACAAGAGAGCAATTCTATTCTTTGGAATATAAATTAGAAATAAGACCTACTTTCTGTAAGTTTTTGATAAATTCTATCCACAAAAATAGTGGCTTTTCCAAATATAAAAGCAGTTTGGCCATTCTGTTCCATTGCATTATTTTGTGTTGGAAGGTAGGAAATCTGTTTCAAAAAGTTTCAAACAGCTATTTTTTAAAAATGTTCAGGTTTATATAAATATGTTCACTATATGAGAGATTTTTCATACAGGTAACTGGTAAAATGAAAATATTCCCTTTTCATATAAAATAATAAGAGTATCAGAGACAGGCCTGCTGTTATTCTTAGCACTGATGTCAAAAATGCAGCTCTGAGTTGGAAGCAACTCAGAAGAAGTAAATATCATAGGGCAAGGCCTGGGTCACAGACCAATAAAGTCTGTCCAGCAAGATGGCTCATAGAGAAAAGGGACTTGGAACGCAAGTAATGCTCGCTCTGTGTTCACCTCCATGGGGCTTTTGTGATACTAGAACATCGGCTGTGTTATAAATAAGCCTTTCGCTCTGCACTTAGTTGCACTCAGCAAGGAAAGAAAGGAGGGAGAAGAGAAAGCGATTGTAGGATAGAAGAAAGGAGAGATATGACTGAATGAGAAGAACTGGGAATATGTCAAGACAGCAGATAAGGAGCCTAAGAATGTGATTGTAGGAAAAAAATACAACAAGACAAGCCAGGGGAAGAAAAACAAGACAGAGGAAGCCACTTTCTATGCAAAGGAAGGTCTGAACCCGCTGCCTTTGTTAAGTCCTACAAATTCAAAGAGCAATGGGAATCCACTTCTAAGTATTCCTCTTTCTTAGGATGTTACACACTTTAGCTTCGTAATTCTTGCTTAACACTCCGAAAGTGTACCAAAGTTTCATGTGGATAAACATGCAAGCAAAAGGCTCACTCTGGTCAACAGTAAAGAGTAGAAACCAACTGAATGGATTAAATGAAAAACAGCATTTTAGGTACCTTGTAAATTCCCTTACAAGTAGGAGAATGAACACTCTGCTTATTAGACTCTGAATCAAATCATCAAAATCCAGTTTTCTCTCCAGACTAGCACTCTACCAAAATATAGTTCTCATAGTCTGGCTGTGAGTGAGATTTAAATCTAATATACATATTTAGAAGTATATAAAACTTCTCAAAGATATTAACTATCTGAATATTCAAGGGATAAAAACAAAATTAAGTCAGTTCTAACTATTGTACTGTTTGAAGGAGATATAAAGAACATTTGTTTACAAATCTAAACAACTTCCGATTGTTGATCTTCAGAAGTTTTTAATGTCTATCCTACAAAATCATGATCACTAAATGTCATTTATCTGGCGACCAAAATACAATAAAAATTGACTAGAAAGGTAGAACATTTCCTGCATTTTGATGGCAATTATGCATAGTATGATATGGAATATATTATACATTTCTATAGGATGAGATGAATTAACTTTGTCATAAAGTACATAAATTTGAAAATGTGCACACATATATGTACTTTCTATTGCAGTAATGATGAAGACTCAACATCTGTCACACAATTCAATTGCCACTGTCACTGAAATGAAATGCATGCATATTTAGAATGTTCAAAATATCATTAGAGATACTACTTTATTGAGAAGTAATGGTATTTTTGAAATGAATTGTATCTAATAAACCTCTATTATTTGCTGGAATTATACGAACTATGAAAGTTTTGTTCAGATACTGGACAAATATTAACATTACTTGCTCAAAGAATATTCAGTGATTTATAATTTTTTTATAGTCCAGGTTACTGAAAGTGTTATGCATTAGGTTATGATAATAAAAGAAAATTTAACCAGAAATATAATTATCAGCATTGTTTTACCATTTAAACAAGGTTCTGCTTTGCTACCGTTATATTTATACCACATCTTCCCAAAAATTCTTCCTGGCGCATTAATGCCTCCAGCGCATAACTGCTGACAGAATATAGAGATTAACTAATAATACAAGTTAGATTATTTTCCCAAGCTCAAAAAGCAATTGATTAACCTGAAATTGTCTACTGTCATTATGGTCTACTTCTTGTGGATTAACTATTACATAGAAAGTGACTTTATTTTTCTGTAGG
Organism: Acomys russatus; assembly: GCF_903995435.1. Classification (NCBI taxonomy): domain Eukaryota; kingdom Metazoa; phylum Chordata; class Mammalia; order Rodentia; family Muridae; genus Acomys; species Acomys russatus. Next base: position 50,924,977 of record NC_067138.1, on the reverse strand, counting down.
AATATAATCTCAGCTCAAGATATTTATTGCCTCAATAACCAAAGTTATTTTAGTCTAAAAGTGCACTGAAAAAACTATGTTAACGTGTGTGTGTGTGTATATATATATATATATATATATATGAACTCAGAAGGAAAGCTTTTGTCTCTTCCTCTCTCTCTCTCTCTCTCTCTCTCTCTCTCTCTCTCTCTCTCTCTCTCTCTTTCTCTCTCTCTCTCTCTTTCTCTCTCTTTAGTTTTTCAAGACAGGGTTTCTCTGTGTAGCCTTGGCTGTCCTGGACTCACTTTGTAGACCAGGCTAGCCTTGAACTCACAGAGATCCGCCTGCCTCTGCCTCCCTAGCACAGGATTAAAGGCATGCGCCACCATGCCCAGCATCTTCTGTTTCTGAAATCACTCATAAATCATAATCAGATTCGCACAAATTCGCTATATGAAGTCTCTATTATTTGATTTCAATTCCTCTATCTCTAAATGTCAGTGAAATGCCCATATTCTTAAGGTTCCAAACAGATCACCATAATGATGCATTTAAATACTATTAGGAGATTTGTAGAGTAATAATAAATTTTAATGTTTTATCAAAATGTATAACACAAATTCATTAGTTGTGTGTGCATGAGTCTGAACATGTGGGGACATAGGTCTTACTAAGAATTTCATAATAATAAATCACTTAGAACGTTTCATTCTGTCTAATTTCAACTGCATTTTGTTCTGTAGTAAAACTTTAAAATAATTATTGTGATCATATTTAATAAAAATAAATATATTCTATGGGAAATATGCAATTAAACTATGGTAAAGATGAGCAAAATTGCTTCTAGATGGAAAAATGGGAAATAATGCCTAGATTAAGTGGTAATGCAACTTTTATGAAGAGATGTTATATACTTGAATACATAGTTATATATTAAAATGTAATCAATTGTTTCAATTAAAATGGTCAAATTAAAGTTACACAAGCATTAAAGATTAAAATAAAATTATATTTTAATGGTGTGGTATTTGATCTTATATATATAATCATAATCTGTGGTCTCATGGAAATACATATGCAAGATGTCATGAGAGAGGTCAGGGCTGCAGATAGACACATGGAGTCTTAAGCTGTAATTGCACCCTATAAATTAAACTGTAAATAATAGAAGTTCAACCCACATAGTAATGACAGCAATTTTTATTTCTCAATTTCAGCGGTATATTTCTCAATTTTTATATAGGTTCACACCTGATTCTAGATCTCTAACATACAGAGACCACGTTCTGTAGGTAACTGTGTATGTGATAGGAAAGCACTCGTTTCCCCCCGACTGCCATAATTCTTGTCTTAGAGAGTATTTTCCTGAGTGCCACATTAACCTCTGCAGTGCACTAGTGATCAGAAAGTCTTCTCTTCCCTACAGGCTACAAATCCACGCCTTAAAATCGTGTTTTGGAGCCAGAGTACTTTGAGACAGCCAACCCATTTCTATCTGTACTCTGATTTATTCCCAGGGAAGTCTCAACATTTTTGAAGTGTGCTGAATAGAGAAGTAAAAAATACGACATAATTCCAAGCTCTAAAAGCCACCAGTGTCCAATCATTTGGGTGTAAAAGACAGTTAAATATTTCAGAGTGTTTGTGCATATATATATGTACATGTAAACTACAATGTTAAAACCATCCGTGTCACTAGTCAGTGTGGAAATTAAGCAATTAATGTCCAAAGTTAGGCTGAAGGTCAAGGACCTAAACACAGAAAAAGAAAAACTACTTTAAAAAATGGAGAATGACAATATAAAGTAGAAAGGTAATTTTAAGTCTTTCTGATTTTGATTTATCTTCAACCCAATTGTTTAGATTAATGCAGAAAAAAACTTAATCCTAAAGTAAAATAACCCACTGATGATTTTTATCCAACTTACATCAGCAGATGGATCTAAGTTTTAGCCGTATTTACTAGCTTAGGACACATCCTCCCCGGACAAAGTGAAAAACATTATAGGTAAACCAAAGAGAGAGATCATAACTTTAAGCATTAAAATAACCTGTAAGTTGTCGATGTATATGTGTGATAATAAATATAATTTATTCACGGTATCTATTCGAAAAAAATCTAAGACGTAGTTTTGAGATTTGGAGAGCCTCAGATCTCTTTCAAGAACTGTGTGGTGAAAGGACCGAAGACCCATTCAAGCACACATAATTCAGAAGGTCTGCCTGCCAGCAATAAAGGACGAAATTGGATACTTGGTGAGATTAATTACCTAGATAGGGGCTGATAATGCAAGTCAAATGGGAATGTAATTAAAGTGCACCTTCCATGAAAATTATTCATTGCTGATGGATCAAGTGACAGATAAATCAAAAGGCATTTAAAAAAAAAAAGCCTACAGGTTAACCTGAAGCAGGTCCTTCCTCTTTTTAAAGCTCTGTAATTGCAGGTGTGCAATTCAGTCTTGCTGTTCTGTCCCCATCAAGATACCAGAAGACAAAAGGGTAGATTGTAATGTAATCTATGAGAAACAGAAGCCAATAGGAAAACCATTAGGATCATGGTTACAAACAAAAGGTCAGCTAGACTGGAACCAGTTGGCTTGCAGCTTTCAGAAGAGTGTGTCACTCTCCGCTCGTACTATAATGGAACTTGCAACCATAAAGAATGGCAAGTGATGAATTAATAAGTTGACTACTCCCTAGGGTGCAATTCTTACAGATGAAAGGCATGCTGTGGCAATCAAACAGAGTTATAAATTAGATAAATCGAATGGCATAAAAACCATTTGCATCATTATTATTAAATAAAGTCTTCCTGGATGTGCTGTTAATTCTTTACTGTCAATACATTTATTTACACCCCAAGAACAATAAAAAACACAATGTTTTATAACAGTGGCAGGGTAATTTCAGCTACTCAGAGGAACACTAAACCTAATTTCCATATTGAATTCTCCTAGAGATGTTTATTATACACCTAAGAGGAGATAGATGAAACAAAATGTCCAACTAAGTCATAGTTACTGGAAAAAGCAGTTTTATGTGCTACTTCTTTGCTGCTCCAAATAATTAATACATCTTTCTTTTACTGACATCTATCAAGAATAAATATAACAGTTTTCTTGTCTTCAAGAACAAGCTTGATGGTGTATAGGAAACCTAGTTATCTGGTAGATGACATAATTCATTTAGAAAAGCTCTTAATAAAAATATGTAATTTGGATGGGTACCACAAAACAACAAAAATAATTACTATTGGTTGGCTTTTATAAATATATAATTGTGTGTGCAAAAATCTAAATTCAAATACATTAAAAATGCCAACGGTACCAAATACAACATAAAAATGTTTTAAGTTTCTAAAACATAACACAATCAAAAAAGATTTTCCACTGATCTATCAGAAATTGAAAAAGCTAAATATAATTTTGTTCTAATGAAGATATATTCTAATTTGTTTTATACAAAAATGAATTCAATAGGGTTCTAGTTCTGAGAGAAGGAAAGTTTAGAGGCAAGAAGACAGACAGTAGATTTCAACAAAGAAACACAGGCTACAAATGTGGAGTACTGAAGATGAAAACATAAAAGCAGGTCCTCAGAATAACTAGTCCGTACCTCTCCATTTCTAAAGTTTATGCATTAAAGGTGAAATAGGCTCATCAAACACCCAATACATTTTTTTTTTTTACAAGACAGTGTTCTTCACATCCACTGATGTCCCTAATTAGTAAGGTAATCCTAAACAAAGTATAAAGTCAACTGCTCTTGCTTCAAAGGGTTAGTTGGGGTTTGCCCAGAAAACAGATGGAAGAGTCACCAGGACACATTAATTACTGTCCACTCACCACTTCTACCTTGGGTTGAAAAATGAAACTTTAAAATTGTTGGACATCATTTGAAAGACATCATTTTGAAAGTCCTTTTCTGACATGACAACGTTTGGTGCAGCAAGTATACAATAAAAATTACATTAACACCCAAGGGTTCTTGAAATATCTTCATGGTATTCTGATTAAAAATATCTTAAAATGTAAAAAAATACTAAATGAGAAAATTAAGTTTATTCAGTGTTTTAACAAATGTTGAAAATAGCAAGGATAATTTTAAAGCCGTTAGGCAATTGTGTGTGTGTGTGTGTGTGTGTGCGTGCGTGCGTGCGTGTGTGTGCATGTGTGTGTGTCTGTCTGTCTGTGTCTGTGTGCTTTCCTGAAGATCAAGCCAACAGAGCACTAAGTATGTACCACCACACAGAGATGTAACCAGCCCTATCGCTATCACACAAATATGCATCCAACAAAATCCATTCAAATTTTAAAACAGGTGAGCATGCCCTATGGTTCATAGTTTATGACATATGAGTAAAGGAGAAAAACAATGGGGAAGGTAGAAAATGTAAAATAAAACCACATTATATAACTACAAGCAATATAAGAAGTATAGTTACAGACCAAAGCTCTCTATGGAAAGTATACTGAATTTAGAGCATTCAACTTCAAGAATGATAGCCTATTACAGGAGAGACTGTAATATATCTAGTTTTTCTTTATAGAATTAACATCTACCCATTTTTGATCCCCATTTGTGACATTATATAGTTCTCAACAATAAAATTTATATGAGGCTAAATTTCGGTTCTTAGTGATGTCAGGCATGTAAGGAAATAGAATGAAATGTCAAAACAAGGAGAAAACAAGGTTATGATAATGCATTAGAAAGGAACAACGAGAGCCATTTCTTTCCAAACAAAACTCAGACTCATTTTCTGTCTCAGTCTTTAGCAGTTTGATAAATGTTGTATGAAATCAGCATAAAAAAACCAATCTATTGCAATTCAGTTCAGCCAGCACCAAGCATGCCTGCTGCATATGCCACAGTGTATTTGTTTTTGACCATGGAAATATGATTATGCTGTTTTCTACCTCAAATTCCTCTACATAACTGTGTTTCATAACTCTAAATGTTCAACTCCAATGGACTGTCTCTGTCTTTATTTGAATGACCTCCTAAGACATTTGAATCTATCAGTACCTGCCAGAAAAAAAGTAGCATTCCCTCCTAGCATTGTTGTGTCAGCCTTGCTATCTACCTCAGATGCCATTCTTCACATTTTCTTCTTGTAATGTTAGTATTCTACCAGCTCTTAACTTTGGGAAATCTAAAAGCATTTTACCTCTCTCTCTCTCTCTCCTCTCCCCTCTCTCTCTCTCTCTCTCTCTCTCTCTCTCTCTCTCTCTCTCTCTCTCTCTCTCTCTCTCTCTCTCTCTCTCTCACACACACACACACACACACACACACACATGCACACACACACGTGTGCATATATGCATATATAGCTATTGCTATTCATGTTCACATTTGTACAGTAAATTATATATGGTATCGCCTGACACATCCAGAGTTAATAGTTGTGATTAAAAGTATTAGAAACACTTGAATAATGCACTCATGGCAATTACTAAACAAGTGTTTGCTTTTTATCATATATAATTGTCTTTGTGGATGCTATGATGAGTGCTCTGCATGTTTCTTTATATTGAACTTAATGACCAGATATTATCAGAACTTGAGATGCTAATTACCTGATGTCAATATGCAATAAATAATTAAGAACTGCATGTCTTAAAGTGATGGTGACTGGTTTCACATACCTAGCTATGTTTCTTGTCAGCAACAGGACAACTATCTACAGGTTTATATGTGTGTTTCTGTCACATATTTTGTCACAGAGCATACATCATCTGTTCTGCATGTCCCAGATTAATTTTGTTAGGATGGAGCAATTATCTCTTCCTTTCTGATTGAACTCTTTGTAACTGAAGTGCAGGAAAGTTAGATAATTTTTCATGGATCTTTCACCTCTTAATTAATTCTGTCTATTGCTTCTAGAAGAACAAAGTCATAGAAAAAGATATAAACAAGTAAAGATTAGCCTGTTAACCTGCTATCCTTTGATACCCTATGAGCATATACAGGGGGAGGTAATCCCCCTCAGGAACAGTCATAGGGGAGGGGAATAAGGGGAAAATGGGAGGGAGGGAAGAATGGGAGGATACAAGGGATGGGATAACCATTGAGATGTAACAAGAATAAATTAATTTTTAAAAAGTAAAAAAAAAAAAAAAAAGATTAGCCTGTTGCAGTTATAATTGACAGTTCTTAGAAGCAAGATCTTGATAGTGTTCTGTCCTTTACCCTATTACTTGGATCACTTGGTTAGAACTACTAATGATCCTCGTGAATCAATGTCTTTTCTAGGTACCTCCAATTCACTACATTAGTGAATAAATACAGGTGTTTTCTGGATAGCTCTACATCATTCCACCAGATTGCCTGTCTGAATCAAATTTGTTTCAATTCATCACCAACAAAGCAAGGAATAAAATAATCAACATTTACACTCTCTTTCAGTAGACTGGTACTGAAATGGGGCAACCAAATGCAGATCAAGGTGAAGAACATCTCCTGCAGTTCTCAAGGTGATACCACTTATGTAGGTTCAGGAATTCGAGCGGCATGCATGAGTGAGATTGGAAGTGCATAAAAACTTGAACTGGCAAAACTATGTTCCATTAATATATGGGTCAAAGTGTTTATTATCATCATCATCGTCATTACGTGTTCATTTATATGTCTTCTTTCAAACAGAAGCAACTTATGAATCTCTATTCTCTGGCTCTTTATTGTCTGAAATAAAGCCTGTCTCCAGAATGCTTTTATTTTAGTAACAGAAATGGTCTGGCAATTGGGTCACAAGAACAAATTAATGATGCACACAACAGAGCTGCCTGTACACAGGAAAGTAATCACTGAGATAACTGGCTTGGGACAAAAGAAAAAAAAGATTTAAAAAATATTTAATATCCTCTATTTACCAGATTCGGTTCAGGGTAAGTAGTCTCAATAAGAATACCATCATTTTTAAAAAACACTTATTTATTTATTATGTACATACAGTGTTCTCTCTACAGCATACATGCACACCAGAGGAGGGCATCAGATCTCATTATAGACGGTTATGAACCACCATGTGGTTGGTGGGAATTGAATCGAGGAAGTTTGGAAGAGCACCAAGTGTTCTTTTTTTTTTTTTTTTTTTTTTTTGCAATGGTATATTCAACTTTAATAGTTTAAAATTGTAATTCAATCCCATTAATTAAAAAATCAACAAGCAAATAGTTAATTAGTTAATGGTACATTTCCTGCAATACCACCCACCTTTGGAAATGAAAGCTATTTGCACCTTGTCTTTTATTATCTATCAGCTAGAGATTTATTTTTTTTCTTCTTTTTTTTTCTATTAACTTATTCTTGTTACATCTCAATGTTTATCCTATCCCTTGTATCCTCCCATTCCTCCCTCCCCCCCCCCATTTTCCCATTATTTGCACCAAGTGCTCTTAACCTCTGAGCCAGCGCTCCAGGAGCACCAAAAGATTTTGTAAAAAGTATTTTCCGACAGGTTAATTCCTGACAACACCCAGCTTACCTCCAAGAAGATGGTGAGCATCAAAGAACTTCTTTATAGAGGTGACTTCAAATGTGGCAAAACAGGCACTAGGCAAAATGTTCTCATTTCTATCACTGACAGAATTCTGCCTAAAAAATGGGCAAGCTTGGATGCAGGCAGAGTCGACAGCCAAACTCTGATGAGACAGGGTAAGCAACTCCTCAAAAGTTCCTGCCTCACAAATATGTCTGTCAGATATATTGGACCAGAAGACTGACAATAATGCTCCAACATTATACAGTTTTGCGTGACTACTCCAGCAGCAAACTATCTCTGTCTGGTGCTAACCTGCATCTCTGGTTCACTAAAGTAATTAAGTTTTATTCCTTCTCAAGTCTCTGATGGTGTTGAAGACCAGATAGTTTAGTCTTTCAATTAAGCTTAGTAGTTTAGAAGTTAAGATGTTTTTAGGTCTAGATAGATGTTTTAAGTTGATAGAGATGAGATATGATAGATATTGATTTTCACTCAGAATTTTGGATCCACCAAGATAGAAATGTTTTCTTCAAGACTGACAAATATAAATAGCCAAAACACTGTGAACATAACATTGATATAATTCCTGATTATTTCATGGACCTTTTTGCCATATGTTGTTTATTTTATTTATGTGTAATAATATAAATGTATACGTAAAAAAGAAATATAATAAAAATTCCAAAAAAGTACCTTCTGAATTGATTGATATTAGAAAGATTTTATGCGTTTGGATTTCCATTATAGTAATAATTTTATTGTTTTTATTACTTTTAATTGCTTGTTATCTCCAGAAACATATAATAAATTCAACAAGTACCTATCAAAGATTATATTCTGAATTTTCTTTCTTGCACATTTCATTTAGGTCTTTAAGTGAACAGGGTTTTCATATTCTCACTCCTTAAAAAAAAAAAAAAAGAGAGAATGTAGACACACTTTAGTGAAACCAACTTTCTATTTTTCATTTAAATGATTTTTTTTACTTTAAAAGGGAACCGGTTATTGCTTTGTAAATATTGTTTTATGTGATGCATTTCAGTTTGCTAATGCCTCGACTCAATAAAATTTCAGGAGCAATACGAAAGACCATCTATTAAGGATAATATACAGTTTGTGAATTATTTTACATAACACTATCATTATGGACTGTTCATGGGTAATAATCCAGTATTTATTTAAAAGAAGCGGTTTAAATTTAGTAAGTTACAAATTTAATTCTCTAAAATATAGCTATGAAAATTATTTCACAGGAATATTATATAAAGCACTTACTTCTTAATCATGTGCAAATTGCTAGATTAAAATTGCCAAGATTATGACAAACTTTTTTAAGCTTGAAAACTGAATAAAAATTCCTAACTAATTTGTAGAGAATTTTGTGGCAGCATCACTGTACAGCCCTCCTTATCTCATTAGATAATTAATCATATTGCCTCGGGTACCAAAAAAAAAAAAAAAAAAAAAAAAGCATGAATTCAGGTTGCTTTTACTGGGGCCCTCACTAAACAAGTTCAAACATTTTAGATGGGAAAAAGCACAAATAATATAAAGATCTAAAACCCTCGCAATTTGGCCAATACACAAAGAGGCAGATGCCTTATTTAGCCTCATGTTCATAGAAAATTAATATGTTCTTTCAAAATAAGTTGGAATCCAATTGTTTTGCAGATGAATGGTTATATCAATCAGCATGGTCGGCTCGAACATACGATACAAAGCTTTACTTGAAGTTGTATTCCTATAGTTCTAGAGTCTGAAAGTCCCTAAACAAAGCCCAACGGGATTCAGTTTTGCCAAAGCTGGATGAGAGATCAATCTTTTGCTCTTACAGCCTGTCCTCATGTAAGTGTAAGGTGGGGAAAAGGGGGTTGCAAGGGCAGTTTCTGGGGTCATTTCTTATAAGGTTATGGATGTTGAAGAACCAGATGACAGTAAGACAACATTTCCCCTCTCCTCCCTGCACAACCCCATCACCTTATACAGACACAGAAAAACTGGGGGTCCAAGCTTCAACATAAGCATTTAGAAAGAACAGAGCCAAGGTCTTCTCCTGGAGATAACAGAGCTGGGCTTATGGGTGCATGTTTTAATAAAACTAACATCTTTTTCTAAATGTTTTATTGTTTTTTTTGTACTTGTAGCTTTTTGTTCCTAGTCATGAGCTGATTATATCTTATGAAGATTGCTAAACTTTAATATTACTTTAAAACTAGTAAATGTCCTAGAACAAGAAGCCATATTTTCATAATAGCATGTTTCCTTAAAATATAAACCATGGTTACATATTTTCAAGAAATGTAAAATTCCACAACTTAAATGGAATTAATTCATTTTATATGTCAACAACGTAAGTTGATTCGTGCCGATTTTAAATCATGGGAAAGAGATTATTTGAATTAATTTTTCAGAAAAATATTCTTAGTTGAATCATATTAATTTATGTGAATAAGGCTATTTCTGAAAATTAAAGAAAATGACTTGTGGTAGCATCTTTTGGTATACCTTTGGTTATGTATTATACTATATAATATGACATTACCAATATATTCTATTTGGAATATTACATCAGTATCACAAATCAAACTACAGGGGAGACTCAAATAAATCTTAGATGGATAAATCAGATCTGGGAATTGAAAACCATAAAGTTAATTAAACTATAATATGCAATTCTATTTTTCTTTTTCTTTTTATTTATTTATTTTTACAATTCTATCGTTCTTTAAAGAAAAAGAATGAAATGGAACAAGAGAGTTTTTTTCTAGAAGATATTTTGTCACTAATTCCCTTCCCCTCAACAGCTCATACTTTAGTTAACCTGAGAATTGCCATGTAGTGGATCATACAAGTAAGCAATTTAGAAAATAATCATTGATAGAATTATACACATATTTTTTAAAGTTCTGAGATAGTGTAAGTAATTGCAATAATTAAAGTCAAACAATTTACTGGTGATTCTCTAAAGTCACCTCCTTAAATTCAATGTTTTACCTGTTAAATTTCATAAAATCATCCAAACTTTTAATATATGATATGGGTGCTATAAAACCCATTCATCAGCATAAAATAAACCTCACAGATAACAAGAGAAAGGAGACTAAGACATCAGTGGATATTAGTTTGTCTGCACTACACTGACTGATGCCCAGGTATACACACCTGTCTTCAGAAAATGTCTGGTTCAAATGGTTTTGTTTTTTCAGAATTAAGTTTAGAGAGGTGTTTAAGGCAATCTAACTGGAATTGCCAAATAATAGGGAGACAGCCCCAATTGGCCATCTCTTCTCACCAAATGAAGCTTACAGTCCTGGGACTAAGTAACATATAATAGAGTTGTTAGCCAAAGTGGTCCCACGGGAATCCCCAAATAACCAAGGCAGATGCCAAGACTATAGGGTGCTCTCCACAATCTGACAGCAAGGCTTATTGCTGAACACAACACCTACATAACTCATTGAACATGAAGACGCTGAGATGAGCCTCTCATTGTTTGTTTTGTCTAATTCCAATTTGTATGTCCTTGGTTTATCTTATCATATATATCTTATTATTATTCCACAGAAACCTGTTTGCTTTCTAATGGGAAATAGAAATGGACAGAAGGGGAGGTAAAGAGAAACTGGTAGGGGTAGAGGAGGGAGAAACTGAAATCAGGATATGCTATGTGAGAAAAATAAACATATTTTCAATAAAATGGAGAAAGAGAAATGTATTGTGGAAGACACACAAAAATGAATACGCCATTAACAACAACTTGCTTACTCCCAAACCCAGCTCTTCTCACTGCGTCAGGACTTATTTCCCAACAGCAGGGCTCCTGCTAGCCCTTCAGGGAAATCTTCCCTGACGGAGCCCAGATCATCATCGGTCTCTAAAGACAGCGTGAACTTTGCTCCCTGATTTTCTAATGTGATTTAGTTTTATGTAATGGATGTTGTGATGTGGTGGTCACAGTCTCCTTGGTGAAGGACAAAAGAACTTATTTTACCAGCTGCTGAGATAGCTGCCAAGAAGCACAGCTCACTTCCCTGTTTCCACCAGATTTTTTTTTGTCTGAAAAATGATACCATATTATTTCCTAGTGGAACTTACAGTCAATATCTTGGAAACACTGAAGTGTAAAATTCATTTCAACAATGGGTAACATGGAAGTTCATTAAATGGGGACCATTCCCTGGAGAATGAAGAAGATTCCAAGAAGTCTGTCTCACAGCTCAATTGGCCCCCTTTCCACTTCCCTCTTCCCTGGCTGTGCGATCTCAGCTCCACCTCAATCAAGCTGCTCACCCCAAACTCCATCTTGCTGACTGTTTTTTAGTGACCCTGATTTCAGAGACAATCCATTTCTTCCTCAAGGAGTTACAGTTTTTATCTGAATTTCTCCCTAATGCTTTCCAGAGCACTTATAGAAGTCCATAGACCATATTAAAAAACTGTAGTGTATGTCACACATTCCTCAGCACAGTCCATAGGTAGCTGTCATTATACAGTTCTAATTTAATCAGGCCACAGGGGGTTAAAATTAGCAAAGAAACTAAGGTACTTCTTGTAGTGATATTTGGTTCCAGACTCAGCCCATACCACAGGACCTTTCTCTAAGTGTATTTCGATGTTGAAACACTCCATCATCTAGTGCAGGGCCACTTTTAGTCCTGCTGATAACCTAGTCCTTGGCTATGTCTTCTAAATATCGACTGTGCAGCATCAGTTGAGAAAAGCTCCAATTTCTGAAACTTCTTCCAGTAATAAGGTTTTTTTCTGGTGGTTTTAGAAACATTTGGCTTCTCAAACTGATTTTGTGACACACATTTTTCATAACTTATTAAATGTAACAAAAGCTGACTAAGGAAGATATTTATCAGTTTAAAAAATGAACAAAACCTCATATTAGACTAAGCTACAAGTTCACAGTTACCATTTCTTTAAAAATACTCATTACATTTGCCAAGTATGTGCTACAAAACTATGGACAACAACAGAATCCCACATCTATTGATGAATGCAAATTGTAAAAAGCTGAGTTTTCAGATTAAAATCATTGTAGTGCTTTGAATAAAAATGGTCCCCATAGGTCCATAAAGAGTAGCAGTATTAGGAGGTGTGGCCTTGAAGTGGGTGTGGCTTTGTTGAAGAGGTGAGTTACTAGAGGGTGGGTTTTGAGGTCTCAGAAGCTCTAACCAGTTCACCTCCATCTGCCTATAGTTCTGGATATAGAACTCTCAGCTCCTTTTTCAGCACCATATTTGTCTGCATGCTGCCATGCTTCCCAACATGACAAAAATAAACTAAACCTCTGAAGCTGTAAGACAGCCCTAATTAAATGTTTAATCAAATGGTCTCTTCACAGTGATAGAAACCTTAACTAAGACAAGCATATTCTATGCAGTAAAAATTTTGCTTAAAAATATACAGTGAGCATTGCATGGTGGCACACGCCTGTGATCTCAGCAATCTGAGAGGCAAAGGAAGGCAAATTTCTGTGAGTTCAAGGCCAGCCTGGTTTACAAAGCGAGTCCAGGACAGCCAAAGCTACACAAAGCCACCCTGTCTCTAAAAACACAAACAACAACAACAAAGAAATATATGATGGCACAACGAACACATTCATTCATTTTAACTGCCATGTAGATTATGATCATGAGAAATACTACTCACTAGCTTTACCAGTGATTTCTAACTCCTCTTTTAGAGCTTTCAACTGCATGAAGTATAGCAGTTTAAACCGGCTTAGCGTATATTCACTTTTACTTCTTTTCAGAACTATGGAGATATTAGTAAGTATAAATGTCATTTAGTAGGTTAAAGGAGAAATAAGTAAGTTCAATAAACAATTAGCTTGCAAAATAAATTTCTGTGTTAAGTACATTCTCAGGCAGAAGCACTAAGTAATGCAGTCCCACGTTATGAACTCGGTAAAAACACACAGTACATACCTGCTTGACCAGTGGTGATGCTGACAGCTGCGAAGAGCCTCTGGGACCGGCTTAAATCAGAAACTCCATTTACAGCTTCGACTTCGAAAGTGTAATTTGCATGGGCAAGCAGGTCCATGACAGTGACATAGTTATCCTCTAATCCCGTCTGCTGGGGCATGTATCCAATGTTACTTCCACATGGAACACATTCTCCCTGCTCCCAACTGCACCGCTTACACAGTATTCTGTAGGTGACATCGTTTCTTCCCCCATTGTCTGCCGGAGGACTCCACTCCAAACTTACAGTGGTTTGATTGATGTTGAAAATGAGGTTCTGCGGTGCAGAGGGAGGCCCTTTGGAAGCCAAAAACAAATAAATGAGCAGGCAAAAGAAGTAGAAAAAATGTATACAAGCAAAGTGAACAAGAGCATCTTTGTAGGACACTAAAATAGAAATTGTAGGCTATGACCCAGAAGATTGGCTCCCATGATCCCTTTCATATAAACATTGAGCTGTCTTCACTAGAGAAGTTATGCAAAACTGCCATGACTTCACTTGACAAGAGGTTTTATTTATTTTGCATTTAATTTTGAACAAGAATAGGATAAAGACTGCCTATCTATTTTACCACAGTCATTCATAATGTTTCTTCTAAGCATTTAAGAAACGCTAGCACACCCAAGGGGAAAAAAAAAGTTGTGTGTTTGTTTAGCTTCACTTTGAAACAAATTACAGTAAGCACACTTATTCCATTCATAATATACTTAGGAATGGTTGATAGCAATAACTAGGTCTGCTTTCTATTGGGCCTGTTAAATGGAAATTACTTTTGAACCACCAAAATGTAAGATTGGCCCTTGTTTGTCACTGGGATTTTCATTCAGAAAACACTCCTGCTTAGTCACATTTCACGTACTGTATGGCCAATAATGTGTAAAGATTTCTAAGAAATACCATATGTAAAATGTTAAGTGCCTCTTATTTTTTGAGAGATAAAATTATTCTAACAGTATTACTTAACTGACTCTGCTTATGGAAAAAATAAAAATTAAGCTAAAACATTCAAACTTAAAGCCTGCCTGGGTGATGCTCCACTAAGTGTTACAAGGAGTGGGAAGGAGATAAGAAGCTACTCTTTTTATGGCTTGAACTTACTCGTGCATGCGACATATGGTGGGTCAGAAGGAGCTCTGTAGTACCCATCTTCACATTCACATCTCGAGGATCCTTCTCGGTCAGAGAAACTGTGGGTTGGACACCGAGAACACTGAAGATCCTGAGAGGAAGATTTGTAGAACCTGCGGCCACAGGCTGGAAAGGAAACAAGTGATGAGAGAGTGTGAAAACTAATGGGCCATTACTGTTAAATCTAAGGATAGTCAGCAAAAATAAGATAGTGAATTGCTTTTGTAAAAACATAAACATTCCATGACCAAATGTCTATTTTAATATATCCCAGCAGCTCAAAATCATGATACATTTGAAAACAAAATAACAATAGAAGAAAGTTGCAACTGCAGATGGGCTAAGTGCAATGTTAACTAGAACACGGAAAAGTCAGGTGACTGACCCAAGAAAACTGAAAGGTGTTTGCATCAACAGTTGGACTGAATATCAGGAATAAGCATATACCAACATTCACCTGAGTATGGCTAAAAAGTCTTGCTTCAACTTCCCAGGGATGCCAAGCTTTAAAGGAACATGTGAAAGTTTCACGGCAGGCTCCCCTTTGTTTTGATTTGTTTTTAAAAGAATTGGGTAAGTACTAAGAGCAGGAGATGACCGATCATTAGGAAGAAGAGATGTGACTTGGCGCAGATGATGTTTCCTGTTTTTTCTTTGCTTAGTTAGGTTTAATGCTCAGGTCAGCAACTGATCTAGGCAGTGAGCAGGGAGCAACAGTTACCTCTTAAGGTGTCTGCTGCAGGTCACTCAGACTCCACTGTGACTATAGGTACCTATGCACCACTTAATTTTCTTGGATATTTTTATCTTCAATTAAAATTTTACAAATTGATTTTTTATTATTTCAGCAATGTAGTTACTGAGGACACTACATTAAAAATATTAAACAGACTCAATTTATTATTTATATTTATTAATATGATATCTGAGTACTTTAAGTTTTATCAAAATTTTTTCTCTATAGAAGAGTTTCCCGATATTTTAAGACAGGGTCTCTCTCGGAAGTCCTGAGTGTCTTTGAACTCACTATGTAAACCAGGATAAACTTGAACTCACAGATATCAGCCTGCCTCTGCCTCCCAAGTACTGGGATTAAACACATGTGGCCACCATACTCAGCTCTAAAATTTTAATCTCTTGCTTGAGGATATAGTTTGCTCTCCTTGGGTGGTATTCAGAAAAATAATTAAAATATTACTCTCTGGATAGTGGAAAATGGGAAATAGCCTTCTGAGGTATCATACCTTCCAGAAATATTGTCATCCTTTGCTTTTGTTTACATAATCACTATTTTGTATACAGCTTTAAAGTTTTTGAAGGCTTATAATTATTTATGTTTCAAGAAATTAAGACTGTTAAAAAAATTGGTATATTATATAACATAACTTTAATGTACAGATGCCATATATTGTGACAGATGGGTTACCAGGAGTAACAATCTCATTGCTAATGGAAGATCCATTACTACCCTCAGAGCTGATCCACTAAACTGTGTTTTCCAATGGAAACCAGAAACAATCCCATTACTCAAGGACACACAATGCAGCCTTACATATTCTCAATAGCAATTATTACACATTAGAGGTGCCAAGAGAACAGGGAGATACTGAACAAAATCATAGCAAGGTTAACACGGACAGATTTGATCTTTCCCTATTAAATGATACACACTGTTAAGATAGAGTCTAGTTTACATGTCTTAGCATGCATGCACACATACACACACACACAAACACACACACAAATTGTCATTTTATAAATATTTATTGTATCTCGCTTAGTGTTCTAGCTGTATACAAAGATCAAAGTCTGTGATCAAAGATCTTGAAACAGTAAGGTTTAGAAATGTCAGAGAGTCTTCAAGACATTGTATAGTCACTTATCTAGTTTTATCATGGAGTAGTGGGAAGAGAAAGAGCTATGGGGACCACAATGCCAATAAGATTTTAGATTTAGCAGTTACAGGCTTTCATGTAGAAAACTGAAGCTAGCCAATGAATTCCCTAAGAGGTAATCCCCCTCAGGAACAGTCATAGGGGAGGGGAATAAGGGGAAAAGGGGAGGGAGGGAAGAATGGGAGGACACAAGGAATGGGATAACCATTGAGATGTAACAAGAATAAATTAATAATAAAAAATTTAAAAAAAGAATTTGTTTCTTTGCTTTCTCTCTCTCTCTCTCTCTCTCTCTCTCTCTCTCTCTCTCTCTCTCTCTCTCTCTGTGTGTGTGTGTGTGTGTGTGTGTGTGTGTGTGTTTTAAGACTGGGTTTCTCTGTGTAGCCTTGGCTGTCCTAAATTTGTTTTATAGACCAGGCTGGCCTCCAACTCACAATGATCCTCCTACCTCTGCCTCCCAAGTGCTGTGATTAGACGTGTGCACAAACAAACCTGGCTTCTCCTATTTTTCTAACTTCCGAGTTAAAGTGAATTTCTGATGAACATTCACAATGTGGGGAATTGAACTATAATATCTAACGTTGAGATATTTAAGTCTTACTGCTCATCTTTTAAATTGCAATAAATTATATTTCCCTTTTAACAGATGGGAAAACAGATTTGAAGCAAAAGTAACCTGAATTCTTCAAATAATTCCACTTGCCTAAGTTAAAACTGTATTTAGAACACAGGTCTGCACACTCAAATCCGTATGTTGCTCACTACAGGTGTCTCATTTTGGTGTGGGCTCTCAAGACTTTTAGTTACTATAGGTAACATTCAATAGACATCCATCATCTTTTCTTACACACTACTAGTAAATTACCACTATTGTTGTAGTTTAGAAGTCTATGTAACAATACCCCGACACATTTTAATGAGAGATATTAAATAGACCATCTCAATGTTACTGTGAGTTCTGGCACTGCACAATTATGGAGTGCATACCTGGCTATAATTAAATAGGGGTAATACCAGAAAATTGTTCATAATTTATTTCCTTTCAAGTAATATTTGGTTCGAGCACAGGTAACATTGAAAATTATAAGATGTAACAAGTGAGTTTATTTAAGCTCAAAGGAAACCATCAATTTAGTGTTATTAAAAGTTAGCACAAATTCCTCAGAGGAAGGGTATTAAAAATAAAAGCAAGAGCATGTAAAAGCAGAACCTTTATATTTTGGGATAACAGTGAGGAAGTGGGTGGTAAAAACCATGGGGGAGGAAGTAACAGATGTTCTTAAAATTAGAAACTGAGAAAAGAAATCTATGTAAAATAGCTAGTCCTATATCAATAAGATAAACTTATAAAGTAGCCTAGTCTAGAATACACATGGAAGAGATTTTAGTGTCTGAATTTGTTTAATCAATTTGAACTCAAGACGAATCTTAATGGTGAGAAATCTTTTGGAAAAATAAATTGCAATAATGAACATACCAATTTAATGTCCTACATTTTTAAGGTTTCACGTTTTGTAATTGAACACAGGCTCAGAAGTAGCATAGTGTTGTGCTCATGAAGAATGAGGTTATGTATAAAACATTTCAAATATTAATTGCTAATATAAATATAAACTCATACCTATGATTTTAATGGTATGTTTCTGTGTTATGGCAAAGCACTGAACACAATTCTTTTGACTGATCTTTCCATCATTGGGTCTTTAATGAATAAATAAGTTTACTATCCTAAATAAAACTTTGTATGCTAAGTGAGTTTTGCTTATTTTATCTATTCCTTAAACAGAAATACAGAATGATAAAAGAGTCCAGAAAAGCAAGAATTTTCTCTCTTATATCTACAAAATTTTGTGATAGCGTACAATAGGATCTGTTGTTTGTTGCCATGAAATAACTATACTTTAATATTCAATTATTTTAATGACAATATATGCTTCTATATACTAAATTTATTCAAATAACATTTGCAACTTAAATTCCTTAACGAAGCATAAAGAGACAGCTCAGTTTCCCATTTATAAAATAATCACATGAGAAAAATAATAATGCACCCAACTTCCAAATACAAAAATATTTAAGAGAGTTGATTCTCTAGCCTCATATTTGGTTCTACTCCTATGTTCCAACTAATCACATTACCACAGTTGCCTTCGCTGGATTCCAGGTGTTAGAGCAATGAGAGCCCTGGCTTCTGTGTTGATTTCTGTCTAATGCACTCAGCAGAAGAATCGCAGCTCTGTTTTAAAGAATGTGTGCTCTAAATGAACATTCCTTAAGTCCACACAAAAACACACAGCATTGTTCACTCTGCTCCAGGCTAAGTAATAAAGTAAAATGGCTCCTCTCCATGTACACTAGTGTTCAAATACCAAGAGACTGGGTTTGGTTCTACTAGTTTATGAACCACGGAGGCAAATCTAGGGCAAGTCCTGTCTAATTATTTCCTGTATACCCAGCTTGGCACAATGGCAATGGTAATGCACGTGTTAACACAGACAGAGAGAATTCCTTGCTGTCATACCCATAGACACAGAATGACCGAGAAACCCATATTTTGTTTGGAGATTCCCCCTGACTGTACATAAGGAAAGCTTTGGAAAGACACAATTTCCTTCACCAAATCACTTATGAAATCATGATTGGGACCTAGATATTTTTGTGTTTAAAATTATCAATGTGTATTGTTGGCTCTGTTTCTTAATAATTAAACTTTATTATATAACTCAACTAGCTTACACAAAAAGGAAAAAAGGTTAAAGGGACAAAAGAGTGAACTGTTCGGTATCCGTTCCACGGGACGGGTCCTTAGCTGTCTCTCTGGCCCGCGTACTGGTCCAGACGTTCAGCTGTTCTACCCGCACTCCAGCCCAGGCCGAACTTGTTGTTCTCTCCTCCCCACCTGCCTGAGTCACATGGGAAGGGCGGTCTCCTTTTTCCGTTGAGGGTCAATTAGAAAAACAATAGTCCAGTTGGAGTTCTAAGGTCTGTTTTTTGAATTTTAGGTCTAAGATGGTTTTACTCAGTCTGTTACAAGGTATTTATGGGGTGTCCCAAGGGTAAAGTCCGCCAAGACTGTTTTTTTTTTTTTTTTCAATTATTTGTTAACTTGAGAGAAAGTATTTTACTATCTTATCAAAGAGAGTCTTTTTTTTTTAATGAGAAATTGTAATTATCAATTTATAAATGTTTTTAATTTTTAAACTAAAGCTTTTAGTAACACTGTGGCTATCTAGTTTTTAATCTTATCAGAGACTCAAGAAAGAAAATTTATCTAATAAAGGACGTGTTGGCGGGCAACTTTCAAGTTGCATAGGACAGACCGCCCTTTTCATGTGACTTAGGCAGGTGGGGAGGAGAGAACAACAAGTTTGGCCTGGGCTGGAGTGCGGTTAAAACAGTGGAATGACTAAACCAGCACACGGGCCAGAGAGACACCTAAGGACTCGTCCCGTGGAACGGATACCAAAAGGTTTACTCTTTTGTCTCTTTAACCTTTTTTTTGGTGTGTGTTTAAGCTAGTTGGGTTATATAATAAAGTTTAATTATTAAGAAACAGAGCCAACAGTGTATTTACTACATGAACTGGTGGGATTAGGAGCTTGCTGACCAAGCACGTGGTCCTGTGGAGCCAGGAACAATGGTATCCACTTGTAATCCCAGTACTGGGAATTTGAAACAGGAGAATCACAGGAGGTTTGCTGGCTTGTCAACCCAGCCAAACCGGCAAGCTCTGTGTTCAGTGAGAGACTCTGTCTCACCGAATAAATGTGGAGTGCAATCCAGCATGATGCTAGCTAGCTATTGACTTCTGACTTCTACACAGAGTGGTATTTGCACTCAAACACATTCACATACACAAACATGTATCTCCCACATATATAAAAGTTGAAAACCATGATGGATTTCACTTATGGCAGTTTCATGCATGTCTCAATCTTTGTTTCTATTGAAAATTTTTTTTCAACTGTAAATCAAATATTCATTACCAGCACATTGAAGGGTCTAAGTAGTTCCTAAAATTGTGGAAGTTCTTGTAAAATGCACAGTAAAAATAATCTTATCTCAAATTATAAGATAATTTTAAAAGTAAGATACCACCAAAAACATAATGAGATTTTAAAGAAATACTACAAAATTAAGATACACATATATTGGGACTCTAATGAGAGAAGCATGAGAGAATAGCAAAGTAGAAGGATTCAGAGGGTCCTAGAAACCTACAAGTAGAACATTATGATAGGCAGATTTGGGCCCAGGGGTCCCCCACTCAAACTACGGCACCAGCCAAGGACAATACAGGCAGTAAACTTTAAACCCTTACCCAGATCTAGCCAATGGACAGAATATTCTCCACAGTTGAGTGGAGAGTGTGGTATGACTTTCACACAAACTCTGGTGCCTCATATTTGACCATGTCCCCTGGAGGGGGAGACCTGGTGGCACTCAGAGGAAGGATAGCAGCTTACCAAGAAGAGACTTGATACCCTATGAGCATATACAGGGGGGAGGTAATCCCCCTCAGGAACAGTCATAGGGGAGGGGAATAAGGGGAAAATGGGAGGGAGGGAAGAATGGGAGGATACAAGGGATGGGATAACCATTGAGATGTAACAAGAATAAATGAATAAAAAATTTTTAAAAATTAAAAATATTAAAAAATAAAAAAATAAAAAAATATTATGAAATTAAAGCATATATATGCAAATCACAGATAGTATTTCTTCATATAAGATATAAAGATTAATAAGGACATAAAAGGATGTAGAACAGTATTAATCTCACAAAAAAATAAGTCAAAGTCATAATGAGACCCATGTACATTGAAGAAAATAGCTATAAAGGAAAAGTCTATTTTAAAGGCATCAAGGTAGGAACATTAAATGGAAGGGGCATACCAGGGACAAATGTGACCTAAATACCTTGTATTCAGATATTAAATTACTACAGGACAAATATAAAAGTAAAAGTAAATATTTCACTACCACCAGGAGAAAATTAGCAACAAAACAGAATAGAGTGAATGAAAATATCATTCCAGTGAGGGTAGGACAGTTCCTCAAATAGGTAAATGTTCTTACCATTAAATGCAGCAGAATGTTACATATTTACCACAGAAAAAACCTGCTCATGTGATTCCATTTATGTTCAGTATCTCAAGCACACTAAGTAGCCAAAATTGTAGTGGCCTCAGACTTCTGGCCGTCCGTGTCACTTCTGATGGGTTGACAGTCATGAGCCCTGATGCTTGACTGTGCAGGAGAGCCCTTGGAAACATCATGTAGAGATGGCCAAGAGACAGTAACTGGGCGCCATGCACACTGTACATTTTTACCCTTGTTACTGTGTGAGCCAAAGGTTGTTTGCTTCCCCTGATCATCCACACACTCCAACTCCCTGGGAGCTGATGGAATAAAACTAGATCCTTCTTGCTCAGGTCTAACTCCATTTCTAGACCTGTGATTTTAAGCACAATTGAACTTTTTCTAAAAAGAATCGTGTGTGTCTGTGTGCTAAATATGAGGCTTTGCAGATGTTTCCGGCCACAGTAACACAGCTGCAAAGAGTTTATTAATTATGAACTAAAGGATTGTTCTGTAATTGAAACTTTCTGGACTTTAATATTATTTTAGAATCTATGTACATACATAGCCGGCACTCTAATGAATGCCATCATTTTATTTATTGCAGATGGATATTTTGCTTAATTCAGGACAAGTGAGTTTGTTTCCATAGGAGCTTTCAAATATTTGTGTCACGTTAATATCTCTGCTTCCATAAGGCAGAGGGGAAGCACGGCTTGCAGAAATAGTACTCCCCCCCCGCTGAAAGTGCTGACCTCATCTGGGAGAGACAGATCCAGAATCCGTATTTTAATCCTATTGACAGGCCCGCAGTGGGAATAATTACACAAGTCAGCCTGGAATCCAGACCTCCTGTCACTGATAGGCCACGGTGTTCCACATTGAGAATGAACAGCGGGCGAGGAGGATAAAAACAACATGATGTAATGAGTACATTACAGGCTGTGAAGCGCCATGCACGTTAACCTATAACTAACTTGAAAAAAATGTAAAAGAGAGACCATGAAGAATATTTTGTTCGGGAAAGCAGGTACCCAAGTGTCTGGAAACAATTTCATAATTTTTAAGACTGAAAAGAATAATTCATTGCTGGGAATTTAGTAAGCGCATGAATGCCTGTTATTTATTTTGACTATTTAACTGAGTATTTAATGTATGTATGTTATAAGAATAAAAATGAAAAAATAAGATTTAGGAAGATTTTAAAAATATATAATGTAAAATGAAATAAACTGTATGTAAAGTTTTAAAATAAAGTATCAATTTTGATGCGATGTGATAAGTTTGCTAAGCGCCAGTGTTTAAGCATTCTCTTCCCAAAATACCATTGTAAGTAGGACATCATTATCTAAATGGTAGGAAAGTAGATTTTTAAGCCTTGGCCAAAATGTTCTGGTTCCTTTTTGTCTTCTTTATTTTCCTCTATAAATGCTGGACCAAGACAGAGAGGTAATGTGATGCAGAGAAAGAGAATTCGATTTTAAGCACCTGTGTGCAAATCTTACTTTACCATAAGGGAATGTGCTTGAAGGGAAGCCATTTAATAGGAGTTTTCAGTTTCCTCTGTTGCCTTGTTATTAATTCTAAGATACAGAGTACAAAATATGTGTGGGTTTTGTTGTCATGTTTAATTCATTTTTATGATGTTACCTATCTTTTTGGAAACATTAAAGGATAGCATAGCAATCCTTCGCGTAGCTGCCAAGTGATCCAACAACTGATTTAATTGAAATGGTGTCTTTAAAGCCAGGCATATTTCTACTAGATCTTCGTAGGCATCACAGAAGGTGGTAAGCAAATGCAGGCCATTCACTCAGTCTTTCGGTGTGTGGAAGAGGAGGGCTCTCTTGCATGAACATAACAGTTTCCCTGGCTGCCTATCATGTCTTCCAGTCTATCACACTTAGCTCTCCTGAGCCACTATTTAAAACCTATTTCTATGATCTGATTGATCTTACGAGCTCACCTATGTGAAAATGGAGAAATGTCTTATTTTAAAAAATCATATAAAGTAAAATAAAATTCAACTCCATTAAGAAATATTGAAATTAACATGTCCTACCTACCCTTTTGTGTTTCACTCAATACTAACTGTATATCATAGTCAAGAACTGTACATTCTCCCTCTCCCTTCCTCACCTCTCTCTCTCTCTCTCTCTCTCTCTCTCTCTCCTCTCCTCCCTCTCGCTCTCTCTCCTCTCTCCTCTCCTCTCTCCCGCTCTCTCCTCTCCTCCTCGCTCTCCTCGCTCTCTCTCTCTCTCTCTCTCGTGTGTGTGTGTGTGTGTGTGTGTGTGTGTGAGTATTTGCATTGCATGCACACACATACATATATGTGTATATTTAAATGTAGCTAATTAGGAACTCTCAAGATTTGGTAACTGCATGGATAAATAATTTACAATCTTGCAATGTTACCTCTACTAGTAAACTGTAAACTGTATTATTATGATTTTCTTATGGGCTAAAAAATGTTAAATTAGGGCAACTAGTTTAGCAAATTCAAATGGATTCTTCTGGAGTAATTACACAGTATGGCTTATTGTAGACAGAACTTTATTTTATTCACTAAATTATTTTCTTTACTGTGCATGAATGAGCAAGAGGCTGCAACAAAGAGGTTCGTTATTGTAGGGAGGATTCTAGCTAGGGGCACTAATGGCGCTGCCAAGGTTACTTTCAAGTATTTTTCTTATATTCATTGTAATATCTAGCATCTATTTTACAAATTCTGTTACCTTAGTCATTCCTTTTATTACTAAATACTGAGAAAGGTCAGACAACTCAGACTACACACAAAAATATCTAACTTTTATGAGTGAGAATTCCTTTTTTTACTGCTCAGTGCACATTATATAATGATTTTATAAAATTATTTCTTAAAGGATAATATTTGTATCGTAGGACTAATGAAATAATCCAGCAAGCAAAGGCACTTGCTGGCAAGCTTGAAGACCTGAGTTAGAGCTCTTATAGTGCACAAAGTGGAAGAGAATCAAATCCTCAAATCCTACAAGTTGTCCTCTGACGTCTACACATGTACAACACACACACACACACACACACACACACACACACACTGAATAAATCATTAAATTTGAAAAAAGATTTAAAGGACTAACATTTTAAATTTCACACTAACTGGCATTTCCATGGCTAAAAGGGAGTGGAGATGGCTGTGTGGGCAGGAGGTTGACACTCAGGGTTGAGTGCTTGAAAGGCATATGATAGGCTCTAGAACGCCCCACTCCCAAAATGAGTTTGTTTTCTGTTGCATTTACTACTTACTGTTTGCTTTACAAATTTGTTTAAGTTCTTGGTGTCCAGTTTTCAAATGTAAGTACAAAAATAATAAGTTAGCTTTAATAAGCCCACTGTGAATTAGAAGTTCCTGAGGTGAAAGGCAAGCCACAGTACTTGACATGGAATCATGGAATAAGCACAAAATAAATGGATAACAGTTTTTACCTCGTAATGTCAGTTTCTACACAAGGGTTTGATTCCCATTTAAATTTCTGTACTTGGTATGTGTGTGGCATGTCTTTCAACAGGTGTGTGCATCTTGTACTTCAAGAAAGGCAAATAGCTAACCAAATACAGGCAACTGATTTGTTACCTGTTTGAATAATTACTGTGTGGCACCTGTGCATCTGCCACTGTCCTAGGCAATGGAGATGAAGGAAATCTCTACAGAGCAAATAGAATGATGTGTAATTGAGCTAATGGAAAGCTCAGTCTTCATGTGCTTCCCTTAGTAACTGGCGGGCAGACTGTCACTGACATGGTCACAGTTGCCTGCTGTTGGATCACGTTCCCCTTGCAGGCTGCCTTGTCTGGCCTCAGTGGAAGAGCATGTGCTTAGACCTTATGCAACATAAAGGAGTGGAGTGGGATGGCACATGGAAGGGGGCTCCCTTCTCTCATCAGTTTCTTAGAATAATTTCAAAAATGAATAAAACAAAACATAAGTGAAAGTAATCTTTACCGTTACTTTGTGGAGTCTATATTTGCCTTATTTAGTTGGTTATAAAATGTGAATCAATGCTAAGTCTTGTGAAGCAAATAACCCTAAAGCAGTTTCAGGCCGTTTGAACATGTGGAGAGATAAATAATCATTTCTGTTATGTCAGGGGAAAATTTCTGGAGATCATAAAGAAATCCATTTACCCCGAAGCAGGACATTTTAAAAAGATGCATCAGGATGGTGAAGAGCTTCACTCATCCTTAATTTCTGAAAATAAAAGGCAGACTAAATCTTTTTAACAAATGATGTTGCTTGACTCAATACTTCTTTCTTTTCCTAAAACAAAGATCTTGCTACAGTATTTTTCAAAAAAAAGAAGAAGAAGAAAGAATGAAAGAAAGGGGGGGGAGGGAGGAAGGAAGGATGGAAGGAAAGAAGGAAGGAAGGAAAAAAACAGAGAGGCCATAGACCCATGCACATGTAGACTGGTGTGATAAATAAAATGAGAAACAATAAATGTTTTAAGTGTTTTCTTTCTGCATTCCACACTTGCAAACTAGGTAATTAATGTAATAGCAAACTAGGTAATTAATAGCTGGTTTTACCTCCACAGCTAGCAAATACCTGACCCCATTTTTTTTCAATTCCTACTCTGAATCCACAGCAATTTTCAAACAGAAAATATGGTAGGATATCATTTCATCTTCCCTAAAAAAATACTTATGCAAGATACATAAAGTGGCACTCTGTACAGTTTCATTCTTTTTTTTTTAACTTCATAAAAATCAAGGATGTAAGAATCGCATATCACTTAAAAGTAAGATCTCTTGTTTTTGTTTTTTTCTGCCTTCCGGACACTTTCTCATGTAACTTACCCTAATCACAGAATTCACTGTGCTGTAGCTTGTACCTTATCTTCAGCTTCACTGTGAGCACTGATGGTGGAATTATGGCACATGTGCCCATGCATTCCTGAAGCACAAGCTGGTTAACCTACACTCAGTGACAGAGCTGCACTCTATCACAAAGCTAAATGCGAAGTACCATCAAAGTCTAATGCACTGACTCCTCTTAGCAAATGTTTCATAGAAGTCGGAACAGTGGGACTGGCAGGTGACCTTCTTAGTGTGGGGTAAGGAGACCTCAGCTGCCTCAGGCAGGAAGTCAACCACTGACCAGGTTCTACTACTAATGAAACTCCCTGATAGACTGCCCAGGCCAGCTACAGCAAAGCATGTGTTTTTACCTGACTTCTAACAAGACTCTGCAAGCACATTTAATAAAGCGACAGAAACAAATGTGGGAATGACAAGGAAACCATTTTATTTATGTAACTGGAACATCTTCCTTCTACACGCAGGAGAGATCAGGAGAGGGAGACAACTGAGCTGTAAATCAAACACGAGGAGAACGTCACTGGCTCGGGGCTCTATTTAAAAGAGTCAAAGAGTAATGGCTTTCCTGGGCTCTGAGTTCTTAAAAAGACTATTTTCCCACAAATATAATACATCTAAAAGTGAAGGGGATATAATCTAGTTTTATATTACCTAGCATTGTCAAACAATAAGTATATAAAATTTTCATTGTTGAATAGAAACTTGGAAAGAGACAGGCCACTATTAAAATAAATTCATATAATTAAGGTTTCTAGTAGAAAATACAAAAAAAAAAAAGATCACTAAAGCCCTTTGTTATAAAAACCCTTTTGATTTATTTCTTACTGACTCTCTTTAAAACAATTATTGTAGAGTGAACAAAGGCTAATTTAAATACAATGGGACATTAAGTCTTTTGCTACTACTTATTACTGGCACAAACACATATACATCAATTTGTCCTTTTATATATTTGCATTTTTACCATTATATTTCTCGGGTACTAATTAATTTGATCTCTGACTTATAGTATGGACATGACAAAATATGGGTGGACTAAAATCTATTTACAGGTTTACATGTTTTTCATCTTTTGCAGGTTTTTACTTGAATAAGGATTGCATAAAACCAAAAATACTGTAACATTACTAGTGGCCCCAGAGAAGGCAATGGCTAGCCCTGCAGAACAATGTACTCAACAACAATGAGAAACACAGATCAAACTGAGTAACTGACAGGTTTTTTCCCCATGGGAAAGGACAGCAAAATGTACCATACATATCCAAATGAAAATCATTCTTATAAGTAATAGGAGAAATGAATAGAACTACTTGTTTTATCTCTGTACTGAAAAATACTGTGCGCTATAAAATAGTATTATGGATAGAGGGCTGAGAGTCTAATAAATTATCTTAATTTTTTAATACAGAAGCAATCTAAAAAGCTGACTACAAATATGAAAATGTGCATCAGTACTAACTAGAAGAGAGAATATAGGTTAAAAGCAGCTAAGAGAGTACACTCCAAGTCAATTATAGAGCATAAGTACAAAATTATCACAGGCAGACTAGGTGGAATGGGTCTGACAAATGTTTAAGAATAAGATGTATAAAATACTTAAGCTGAATTATCCTTTTGAATCAATGTCAAACCAAATGTAGAAAACAAAAGTTAATAAACATGTCTAAAGAGACAGACTATATATAAAGGCCAAGGGGTCAATGATTTGGCACTATGGGGTTTTAGGGAAAATCAAGCATGATATAACTTCTGAAACAAGCCTTTTGTGACAGAATGGGCATGACAGGGAAGCAAAGAAGTTGACAGTAGACATTTCCCACTCTGCTTTGCTCTCACTATAGTAAACATAACACCAGCGCCAGAGACAAAGTGTAACCAAGCTTAAAAAGGGAAAGGGAGGCGTACTAAGCTTATAAAGATGCAGACATGCCCTCTGCCATTTTTGACATGATTATAGTATAGTTGAAATTAGTAGATTTTAAGTAAAGTTCTTAAGAAATAGGGTAGAAGGTGAATCCTTTCAAGCTATAGATGTTATAGGACTATGTCTAGACATGATGTCAATAAAGGTTGCAAAGTTCTTTGATTTCCACAGACTTAAATTCTTCTTTTCATACAGTGTTGAGTGTTATAAAAATATTTCACAAAATTAGAGTTCAGAAAAAATAACGTCACTTAAATTAGACGATTTGCTTTGTTATCTACATGAAATGTTGGGCTTACAAGATGTCGATATAAGTTACTAAATTATTCAGTTTCCATGCCTTTCCCCAATTTTTAAATGGTCTTCAGTTCATTTATAAAATAACTCATGCACCTAACTGCATGGCCCTGTGCTTGCAGCACTAATAGCCTAAGAGTTAGCTGAACATGCTTCTTTTCATATAGAAAGTATAATACTTGGAAATGTTTATAGTGACCATGTACTGACACCTACAACACAAATCAATTATTTCTATTAAATCTAGAATGCCATTAAGTATGTTATATGCTAAAGATAACTGCAAATTCTCAAAATACATTGCTTTCTTCTGCATTGTCATTTACATCTTACTCAGGTAATGAATGTATTAAAACAGCAAGGACAATAGCTGAGGAGGCAAGGTATTATATCTTCTATTTTAAAATAGCTGTAATACACAAACATAGGATACAGATATAAGGATAGACATATAAGTCTTTGACATATTATCCATAGTATATATTACACTTAATTTTATTATTATAAATAAAATTGCTACACTTTACTTTGATAAGAAAAGGCAAAAAAATCAAAGTAAACAGAAAATTTTATGTGCAGTTATGTTCAATTTTCTCTTTAAATCAAAGCTTTTGATGCAAGAAAGCAAATTAAAGAGTGGGCCAGCCAGGCCTGGTGGCACACACTGTTCAAATCAACACTCAGGAGAAAGAACTCCAGGCCACTGAGATCTAAAGAGTAAGATGCTTTTTCATACAAAAATAAGAGAGAAAAGAGTGGGAGAGGGTGAAGTAGAGAGAGAGGGAGGAGAGAGCGAGAGAGAGGGAGAGAGAGAGAGAGAGAAAACAAATGGGTCAAGTGAGACACAAATTGTCAGGTGAGGAACAGAATACTTGACTTTTTTGCCCAACACTTTGAAAGAATAGAAAGTCTTGCCTTACTAAAGCACATTTAAGCATTTTTTCATTATTTTGCATTATTTTGGAAAAAAGATGCAACAGATTCCCGTTCTCATCACTACCTTGCCTTACTGTGCTCTGGAATTTGACATTTCTAGTTTGCAAGTTGCTTTACCACATAGAACTATCACATTGCATTATGTGAAAGAGTAAGACACTTTAATGATAATGTGAAATTTATGTTTTTGTCATCGGATTCATCAGATTCTCGAAAGGCATTTTTTAAAGTCTGATAATAACACTCAATCCTGTTTAATAAGGTATAACAAATGCATTCTTACATTCTTTCTAGCTAGATTGTTATATAAATTATGTACTTAACTAAATGTACAACTTAAAATTCTTTTATAATTCAATATATATTGATTAAATCCTTTCAACAACAGATAATTAATTTTAAACAGTAAACAAAAGTTCACACATTATCCTTTCTGTTTTCATGAATTTTTATTTGACTTGACCAAAATCACTCAGCCTAATAAAGTTATACAGGCAATGAAACAATTCTACCTATTATTCCACAATGGATAAAATATGCCAAACACATGTTCAATTTTATGTAATTTGCTACACATTGCTAAAACTGTTAACATAACAAGGTTTGAACAATCTCAGAGAATTAAAACTTGAGGTATTTTAGTTTCATGTATGCAATAGTACTGATAAAACTTTAAGTGAACTGTGTAAGAACACAACCTCCATTTTATCAGCTTAGCTTCTTTGCTACCCTTATGAATGAGAGAGGACAGCAATAGAGGGGAGCAGATGTGGAGACCTACACACAAACAAGAGACAGAGGAACCCCTCAGAACAGGAAGAGGAAGGAATGCAGGAGCCAGAGAGGTCCAGGGAACCAGGAGAACATGGTCCACAGATTCAACTAAGCAGGGCTCATAGGGGCTTACAGAAATGGAAGAAACAGACAAAGGCCCTGTTTGCATCTGACCTCGGTCCTCCGCATATAGCTAAAGCTATGCTGTGTAGCTTTGCATTCTTGTGGGGCTTTGGGTGTTAGGTTGACTCTTTCGACTGCACTTGGGACACTTTTCCTCCCACTGGGTTTCCATAGCCAACTGTGATTTGAGAGTTTGTTTTCAGTCTTATTGCATCTTGTTCTGCCATCTTCCGTTAATATAATATCCCTGGGAGGTTCCATTGATATCCTTGGGAGGCTTGCTCTTTTTTTTTTTTTTTAAGAAATAGAGGAGGAGTTGATCAGGGTGAGAATGGAGGGGAAAAACTTGGAGGAGAGGAGGAAGGGGAAACTGCTGTAGAGAATAACGCTTGAGGGAGGAATAAAAGTTTTTATTTTTAAAGAGTGATGGATGAACAATTTGGATCATTCTGTTTCCATACATTTTTTGAGTACATGATTTTTTTTGCTCAAAAACACTAGGGAAAATAAAAGCTCCCATTATCTTCTTTCAAAGACACAAAAGACAATTAAATAAATAAATATTTTAAGTTTGAACCATTGTTGTTTGTCTTCAGTATGCTCACAGGCATTTCAATAGAAATGATTTATTATAAATAGATGCATTGGAGAATAGATTAAAAATAGGAGGAGTACATTATCTTGTTATAAATAGTTGGATTAAGACAAGACAGTGAGAGAGGGAGAATAGCCACACAGTCACCACCAGTAACCAAACAGGGCATTCTCCTCAGTCTTAATTTTAGATACGAATTCAGCATTGGCATTTTACAACAAAACAACTGCTATGAATCATTGAAAAAGACACCTTATCACCATACTTCTTGAGAACATAAATTACAAGATGCTTCCCCCACCTACAATTCATTTTCTAGAAAGGTGTATTGTTAAAAAAAAACACAAAAGGATACTTACACACATGGATTTGAGAACAATCAGAGCATGTGTCTAAAGAAAGGAACATTGGCAACAGTTGTTCCACATTTGAGGAGACCCAGGGGCTCATTCACGCTTCCATCCTGACCTGCTCAGTGAAATGTTCGGGCATATTCCTGCACCTCTTCCTCCCACTCTTGAAGTAGAAGCTAAAACAGTGGTTCTCATCCTGTGGGTCATGAACCCTTATGTTATGATTTATAACAGTAGCAAAATTACAGTTAAGAAGCAACAATGAAATAATTTTGCGGCTGGGGGTCACCACAACAGCAGGAACTGTATTAAAGGTCACAACACTAGCAAAGTAGAGATCCACTGCTCTAAAATAATATAGAAAGTAATTACTTTCTTTTCTTAAGTTTTCTTCATTTCTTCTGTTTCTTAGATGTCTTTGCATCCTATCTAAGAGAAGCTATCCACGATGTTTAACAATTCCACATTCCTGACAATAACGGAGAGTAATTGTGCTTTCCCTTCTAATTATCATGAAGATAGTAGAAAAGTCTTCCACTGAAAGAGTTACTATGTGGGGGCAATTCTAAAACTGCCGGGAAATACCGCCACTGCATATAATTCTGGCAAAGGGGCAGGAAGGGGGTACTGTTCATCATAGCGCTAAAAATAAAAAAATCCTTAGTACTTTGTATAACAAAGTATCATATGTGGAATCCTAATACATATTGTTTAGAAATCCATCTTTACTGACAATATGTGTTACTTTTACTTCCAACACTGAGCTATCGGCTTATAAATGAAGCGCAGAGCTAACTAACAAAGCCAATAAGAGTTATGCCAGAATTTTCAAAAATATTTAAACAACAAAAACAACATAATATTCTTAGGAAAGGTAAGTTTATCTTCTAAGTCCCCAGATTCCCTGCTTAAAAATAAACCCTGTTGGAAATGCAGGTAGAAGCCAAAGAATTATGTCCAGTGTCGCTCTTCAGTGCAATCCACCATTTTGAGGGGAAGGGAGAAGGTCAGGTATGATCTCTCACTGGCCTGAAGCGTGTGAGTTGCCAATGAGGCTAGGCTTTCTGAGCATCTAGGCTCAGGGATGCTCCTGTCCCTGCCTTACCAGCACTGGAATTACAAACACAGGCTAACATACCTGACTTTGTCTTATGTGGGCTCTTGTGGTTGACGTCAGGCTCTTATGTTTCTAAGTAATCAATGTGGTAATTTAGCCATCTTTCAGTCCAGAGCCATTTTAAGCACCACTTCTCTTATCTTATGACTCTATATTCTATTTCAAATACCAAAAAGAAAAAACTGAATTTTTTATTTCTTTGATAGCTAAAAATGCATTCTATACTTTACTCACCTCCAATATCACGTTAAATAATTTCTTTCCATTATTCATTCGAAACATGTATTATACACCTTCATCTAGTGTTTCAGCTCAATTTAATTATTGTTCTATATTCCTAATTGTTTAATGATTTGATACTTATCCAGCAAATATTGTAAAGCTTCCTCTGTAGTCTTTAAGAACAATGCACACAGTGGGAAGATAGACAAAGTCACTGCTGTTAGAGTCCTCCATATGAAGACACTGAGTAATCCAACAAGCACGTCTAAAGCATTATGTGGTGCGAAAGGGAATCATTGCCAGAACATAGTAGGTGGCTTTCTCTGGTATAAGTGAAACCACAAAATAAAAAAATGATATCCACTAGAATAAGGACACAAAAACTAGCAGGCAAAAAAGCACAGACAGTATAAAGAGCAGCACATCCAAGGCCACGGTGCCATGGCTGGGAGAAGCGAGAAACCAGACTGGTAAGGGGCCAAGAGGAGGCAGAGGTTTTGTTTTATTCTAATAAAAATAGAAAGCAATCAGTATCTTATAAGATGTTGTTAGCAGAAACAATGACATGGGAACACGGGAGAGGGAGAAAACCATTGTAAAAATCTACACAGGCATAGAGAGAGTAGCAAAGAACACAAGAAGCAGCGGCTATTCTAAGAGCAGAGGACACTCAGAGAGCTGAGAGAGAGAGAGAGAGAGAGAGAGAGAGAGAGAGAGAGAGACAGACAGACAGACAGACAGACAGACAGAGACAGACAGACAGAGAAAGAAGCACAATTCTGACTATGTACATCACAGTCTCTCAGTCCTTGGCATATAAGCTTTCCAAGTGCACAATACATAGCTGTGGATTCAAATTAAAACTACTGGAACTTACAGTGCAGCCTGACTTACAACAGTAAATTGGATCTCACAGCATCATATGAGATGCCTGGTGAGAGTGGGGACTCAGAGAGACAAAGGACCGAAACAATTTTTAGATACCCATAGGTAGTTAAAATTAGATTAGAAACAAGGCATCTATTTCTACATTCATTTATCATTCTAGTAAGCCTCCTGCTTTAGAGCATAGGAAACTGGATTCTGGATTCTGCTTCTAGACAGGGCCAGTTCTGTGTTGCTTGTTTTTATTATGCAATCCTGTATCTACTTCTTAAGGTGAAAATTTCTGGAAGTGACATAAATACATTTGCTTACTGACAAGTCATCCCACATAGAAACACAGATGAAGTGTAAATGCTCATCATATATAGAAAATATAAAATCATGCTCAAATATTTAATCACTCTATATAACACAGGAAGAGATAGAAATAGATGTAGCTGAGCAGCACAGTGCTAGCCTAGCATGGGAAAGACCCACGAGTGCCACAAAAATAATAATTTGACCAACAGAGGAAAGTGCTATTTCTAAGTATTGTCAGATTAATACCACCTGGCAATGTATTCCAAACATAAATATGTAATATATAAACCTATTATTTGTCAATATAGATGCATTCTATATGAGGCAATTCTGGAGGCCTAAAAGACATAAAACAACTGAGTTTATTTCCTCTAAAAACTCATTTCCTTTTTTTTCTTCTTTTTTTTTTCTTCGAGCCAGGGTTTCTCTGTGGTAGCCTTGCCTGTCCTGTAGTCACTTTGTAGATGAGGCTGGTCTCGAACTCACAGCAATCCTCCTGCCTCTGCCTTCCAAGTGCTGGGATTAAAATTGTGTGCCACCACTCCCGGGTTGTCTTTTTTTCCTTTTTTTTTTCATTCAGTTGTGTTTAACAAGAAATTTTACAATTTTACATTCTCAGCTCTAAATTTGATGAAAATATTATATTTATACATTTTCTTATTGAGGAGTATAAAGACTTGGCTCCAGTTTAAGAACTTAACTGGGATATTGTTAAGTAACATATGCTACGAGACACAATGATCCATTACACATATGTAAATTGTATTTTGGATAAGATAAGTAGGTGCAATATTCTTATTATAAAATAAGCTTAAAGTATGCAAGAATGAAAAAAGTATGCAAGAATGTATTTTTAAAAAATTATTTTAAGAGGAACTTTAATGATAATTATTGTGAAAAAACAACATTGGGGATAATTCAAATGGTGTATATGGGAGGTATTATACAATTTATCAGACTTTTCAAGGCTGCCGTAAGAGCTAGCTATTAATAACTGCACTAGAGCGTCACATCATCAATTAATTGCAGAAGCAGGAGGATCACTGTGAGTTCGAGGCCAGCCTGGTCTCCAAAGCGAGTCTAGGACAGCCAAGGCTACACAGAGAAACCCTGTGTTGAAAAACAAAACAAAACAAAACAAAAAGAAAAGAAAAGCGATAACAGCAGAAGACAGAACATCCTAAAAGCTCTTGGTGTTACCATAGTAAGTCTCTCAGCACCCTTACTTTAGTTTATAGAATCACATTCTGATTTTGGAGTTTTTATTAAATTTCAGCAACCAGTTCATAGAGTGCTGCACATCATCAGAAGCAGCACATCTCACAGCAACACTTCCCATGAACATGAGCTTAAACAGTGTACCTTTGTTAGCTTGACCATTTCCTCATACTAACTAAAGCTGCCATTTACTGCTAAGACCCTGAATTCCCTGCCATAGTTATTAAAAAAAATTTCAGTTTCCAGCAACATTTACAAATATCAATTCCAGTTAATTGCTCCTTAATTTTAACGTATGGAAGTTAAGGTGAAGGCAAAACAAATCCAATCCAATTAAAAACCCCATGATACCTGCACAACACTTCCAAACTGTTTGTAAGGCAAAGTCAATATTTTGAAAGAGAAAGAAAATAGTCTCAACTAAATTAAGAAAATTCAGTTGTGAATAACAACTACTAATAACACAAGAGCAACATGCTTCTACATAAGCCATCTTGCAGGATAGCAGACACTCTAAACCATTCCTGTAAAGAATGAGGAGCACTGAGGGCAACAACACTATAACTGAATTCTTTAAGGTGCTTGGTGAAAGAAGTATCCACTAGTCAGTGGCATTGTCACTAGGATTGCATTTCTTGAATATTCCCCCATCAAGTAGATGTGAGTATCAATTCTTATACTTTACTCCAAGAAAGCGATAGGCTGAAATGAGAGCTGCCAAGAATATGCAGGCACTGTGAAATTCAAGGAAAGGTGCATCAAGAAGCTAAAGGAACAAAACACGGATAAAATTCTCTTCATCTTTACAACATTGGCACATTTATTCCAAGTGAGGTAACAGGCATAGAACCTCAGAGCAGATTAAAAGGAATTTGAGGACAAACGTTTCATTCAGTGGGCCGTGCTATATACCAGATAACTTTCACCCTGTAAAGAAGTGCCTTGTCTTTCAACTCCATTTGAAGGTTTGTGTTACTATATAAAGCCCCTCTTTTATCCCCACTTATTCATGAATGTACTGGCAAGCACTTCTGCATCACTCATACTTACAAAATTCAACATGGCAGGTGGTTCTTAATTTTCTCCTGAAACTCTTAAAGGTTCTGCACAAGGTGACTGGATTTCTCTGCCTCCCTTGCAATTATTTTAGCTGTTGTCAAGCAATGGCCTCTAAACTTTTTTTTTTTTTTTTGAAAAGTCTCTGGAAGAACAATGATGTCCTGTTTGGAAACAATATCTGGCAGAGGATTCTAAGATTTTAGAGCAGGTATGTATTCATTTCAAAGGACCACGATTGCTACTTTCGCCATTCTGGGTACACCTGCCCTTGGCAGCCCAGTTCCAAGCTTAGAAAACTGCAATGTTATAAATCCTGAACTTAAGAAAAAAAATACAAAAAGATTTTCCTGTAAATTATTGGTATTCCTGGAATGCCTAAACCTAAAGCTAAGAAGAAAGGGTGGGCAACCCACCTGACCAAATGCAATGCCTTTAAAAGAGTGTATTTTGTATCACTACTTTCTGCAACATTTTATATCACTACTTTCTTTGATATTTTATATCACTATTTCTGTGCTATTTTGTGTCATTACTTTCTGTGATATTCTGTGTTACTACTTTCTCTGAAAATAATGATTTCAGATGATTGTTATCATTTTAAAATACATACTGAAAGCATTTCTACAGAACAAAAACCACTTCTGTGAGGATTGTTACTGTTCACACATATATTTTGGGATGATGATCTAGATAGTTAACAAAACCAGCAAGCTAATTGCAAAATAAATTAAACAAAATTCGCTGCAATTTAAATGCTCAGAAACATTCTGTATTTATGTAGTTATTGGAACTTGAAACCATTGACCTAATTCATGAGAGGAGACAAATGCGAATTTTTTGACAAGTGCACCTTAGATGTTGTTGGTTTTTACGGGGTTATTGTGGTTTTTATACCTGTGATCTCAAATCCATGTACCTTTGTTTAGTGCTTTGCCAAGATAAACTGAGAGCCTGTCCATCTGTCAACAAACAGAACAAATTTAAGCTAATACCGTGAATCATAATTTTCATTTCCCTGTCAGAAACTGAAATCTGCCTTTTTTAAATTTCAGTTTGGAAGCTTATGTTCGTCCCACTTAAATATGAATTTTCATGCTGTTCTCCTTTGAGAGTACCAGGATTTCCCCATAGATATTCAAAAATACTATTCCAAATTCCTAGAAATAGTTTAAAAACATGTGTTTAACACTTTATAGTCTACAAGTAAAATGATTGGGAAACTGGAAAGATTACTTAAAACTGGCTTTCCTCAAACTTTTATCTCATATTTTAAACCTCACAAAAAAGAAGAAAGTATTCATTTCATGGACCATACATATAATTAAGCTTCGTTTTGCTAAAAACTTCACTGGGTCAACTTGCTTTTAAGAATGAATATGAATTCTGTGCACCTAGCTCTCCACCTTATCAGCCAATCTTTGCTTCCTGTACATCTCCTCCTGCCTTCAGAGATGAGATATGGTGTGGCGCAAGCTCTCCTTACTCCACATGCATATGGAGACCTCCACTGGGATTTAATTTTAGCATGTCTTCCCAATTTTTTCTACTAATACTACTTTCAAAAATACCTCTGAAATTTCACCATCTATAGCCACACTTCTAAGTCAGAAACTGAGACATGGAGGCATGAACACTAAGATCTTGTAGAAAATGGATTTTGGAATTTAGTCATTTCTTCTTTCTTTATGGCATGAAAGGAGGAGTCTGAATCCTTAACTAGAAGGCCAGCATTAAGATTTGTTGGTCAATCAAGTTCCACCACCCCACCCCCTAGTGCACCAGGGGAAGTAATCAACAAATGGTGGCCAGAGTCTGTGTCTGAGGTAGCTCCATATTATGAGACCCACAAGGAGACTGTGTTGCCTATAGACTGAGCAGGGGGTCTAGGTCCTCACCATGCATGGTCCTTTGTTGGTGCATCAGTATCTGTAGCACTTCCACCACCACCCCCACAGTCCAGATTTGTTGGCTCCATTGGTCTCCTTGTGCAACTCCTGTCCCCTCCAGCTCCTTCTACATCAAATGATAAGAGGCAGGGGGCAGGGGGAGGGGCTCCCTCTTTCTGAGGACTAAGGGAGGTATGGAAGTGGGGCCATGAAAGAGGTTTGGTGGGACCAGGAGGAGACAAGAAAAGGGGGCTACAGTCTCCATGTAAACTGAACAAATTAAAAAAAAAATAATAAAAGCTTTGTTGGTTTAAATGGGCCATCAGTTGACAGGGGAGCTTCATCCTTCACTGCTTCCCTTCCTTTATGGAACCAAATATCAGCTTACAAACAGCCTGATACTTAAACTAAAGTCTGCTTTTTTTTAAGAGGAGCAATAGTTAGTTACATAATTGCGTTACTTAATATTAATAATAATAATATTGAGTATCTCTCAGAATGGAATTCTATCATAATACCTCAGTTTAAAACAAAGAACTGAGTCATGGGATTGGGTAATTTGTCCAAGGTCAGGGCAAGGGCATGCTACGCTTAGAAGTTAATTCCTGAGGTTTTAGGTTTCAGCTCCTAATCACAGAACTGTAACCTACAACACGCATCAAAATATTAAAATGTAATATTCAGAGATTTCCAGGTAGCCAGATATCGGTACCAACAAGGACAATCAAAATATAAGCCCTGGAAAACAAAATGTAAGCATTACACAAGGAAAACACAGTTTGAATTAGTAACATCACTGGCTGAGGCAGTTTGGCTGAAGTCGCAAAACCACCAGAGCTTAATTTAGCCTATAAATATCCTTTTCCCTTTTTTGTACTTACAAAACTGTCATATCAAAGTTAGACAAGGGAAGCCAACAGAAACACAAAAAAGCCTTAAGAGAAGGCACTAGAATGAGAGAGCCACTCACTTACACACTCAGAAGTTCCATAAAAGTACTAAACTGAAAGCTACAAAATATATGCAGAGGACATGGTACAGCCCTGTAAAGGCCCTGTGGTTGCTACTTCTGTCTCTGTGAGTTCATACAAGCCTTGCTCAGTTGATTCAGAGGGCCTTGTTCTCCTGGCTCCATTGTCTCTGGCTCTTACACACTTTCTGCCTCTTTTTCTACAGGGTTTCCTGAGCTCTGAGGGAAAGGATTTGATAGAGCTGTGTTTTAAGGACTTTCTGCATAATGTCTGCCTGTGAGTCTCTGTATTAGCTTCCATCTGCTGTAGGAGAAAGCTCTCTGATGATGGCTGAATAAAATGTATCATTTTTCTTAGTATGAATAGTATATTTTTTCTCATGCAAACCCATCTCTCTAGTATACCATCCATTTTGCTCTTAATATGCACTATGCCTAAAAAGTGTCTTTACAGGCTCTCACATTTGACTATTGAGGCTTATTATAACAGGCTCTGGAGCCTTTGTTTTCTTGGATTGATGTTTACTTCCACATAAAAATAAAATTAATAATCAGTTTATAGTTTCCTAACACACCTTGCAGTTTGTTATTTATACATGCACGCTCTTATGAAAATGCAAATTCTAGCAGAGGTGTGCAAAAGATACACACAGTCTATTTTCTGATTTGGTTTATTTTTTACGTAATGGATAGGAGATAAATTTGTGAAGATTGTCAATGAGAGCCAAAGTTTTCCTGATGGAAGTTTCATGTTGGGCAACAGCTGTGGTGACGGGAAAACACAAGCTGTGGGCAGACTTCCCCCTCTCCTCTACTAATCACAGAATTCTTATGCTGCAGAAGCTGCTGGTACTCGGATCCTGAAATAATGTTTATGTCATGAATATCTGGACAGAGAGAGTTGATCGGCCACAAAGTACATAGAGCTGAACAGGGCTGGGGGCCACAGTTATTATGGCCTTTGAAATGCTGTAATGTATTAGATTCGAATGTGTAATGCAAAGGTGATGTTATACCTTAAATATTTTTTATAGTCTAATCTGAAAACCAGTGTTAATTTCTAAGAGGAAAACAAAAGTTAAATCTGTGGTTTTAGAGGAACAAAAAATGAGACAGCGTATGATAAACGTTATCTGACAGGCATAAATTAGTTTCACCACAGATATGAACACATATGTATACACTAAATATGGCTATATGAAGTATGCAAGGAGGATTTAAACACTGAAGTTACTTCACTTTATACTTATGTCATATAACTTACCAATTATTCTCTTTAAAATTCTTATGCAACATATCCCAATTTATTTTCTAAGGAAAAATGCCTCTGAGAAATTATTATATAAAAGCTGTTAAATGTATATATCTCATTTGTGGCTTACTCTATAAATGACATAACTGCCACAAAACACTGTCATTGCTATCAAAGTTATAATATCATGTTACTGAGAACTACAGATGCAAGGTCACTAATAGAGAAAAATTACACATATTTATATGCATATACATATAAGAAT
Organism: Acomys russatus; assembly: GCF_903995435.1. Classification (NCBI taxonomy): domain Eukaryota; kingdom Metazoa; phylum Chordata; class Mammalia; order Rodentia; family Muridae; genus Acomys; species Acomys russatus. The sequence goes on along the minus strand of NC_067138.1, from coordinate 50,884,399 downwards.
GTATCTTATATAGTAAGGTGTTTAAATTATACACTTTTCTCTGTGCCGTATAGCAGCTAAAAATGTATCATGAATAATTATGTGTTTCTTACATTTAACCTTACAAAGATCAATCCCTTTATATCAATATTATAGTTACTAAATTTCTCAGGACTGCATTTTTAAGTTACACTAAAATGTGGATATATTAGGAGCAATAGTAGTCCACATTTGTCCAATACTGGCAAAGAAGTGCACTTAGTTTATATTCTAAGGAAACTGAAAAATAAGAAGATTGCTGGTACCATACTTTATTTTGTGATCTTATTTTTCGTTTAAAATTATAAGTAGGAGGCTGGCTAGATGGATAAAGATGTAGATGACATATGTTTCTAAGCATTGTCCACAAAGAAAACAAAAAGAATATATGGCAATCCATATGGTCCACTAGCTAACTACAAACCACATTAACCCAGCTTGTATGTTTCCACCCTGGCTATAAAATACCAGCTAACTTTGTAAATTGCTTCTTGAATTACTTTAATATTTTTATCATTTTCTTATGTGTGAATATATATATATATGTGTGTGTATATATATATATATATATATATATATATATATATATATATATATATATATTTGTAACATAATCTGGAAGACTGATTATTAACATGCAGGTTCATAATCATCTCAGAACCTCACTCTTGTACAATTAATTGCCATGTCCTTTTACTGTCAACAGGCTTTTTAAAATTATCATTTGAATTAGTATCACCAAAACTTCACTTAGGCACTGTATTGGGGATGAGAAAATGTAGCCTCACCTTCTTGCCTTAGCTAATAGCTTCACTTATGTGTTTAACTGCTCCACTTGTATTAGGCAAGACCAGAAGAAAAATGTTAAGTGCAGGAGCCCTAGAGAAACAGCATCATTCTCTAGAAACCTGTAATCTAATGACGGTAACTGCAATCCTATCTGACTGGCATAACTGTGGCCTTCTTGGAAAGATACAGAGAAGAATACAGTGAGGCCAGATAAGGCTCTGGAGAAATGGCATAATCTAGGAGAAAATTCCAACATGTGAAAATCCAAAGTGGAAATAAAGCACTAAGGACTCTCAATATCATTAGATAGTAGGCAGCAGGTAAGCAGGGGAAGGTAAAAAGAATTTTCAATTAGATAGTAAATATCTTGGGAATTACATAAGGAAATCAGTGCATTTAAGTAAATGTATATTTAACTTACACTTAAAACGTGTAAGTAGGGGACTGACAAGATGATTCCGTGTGTAAAGGCAGTTGTCACTAAGCCTGATGACTTGTGGTTCAAAAAACTAACTCCTGTGAGTGGCGCACACACATGATGCATACACCATGCAAAATACACATTTGTAAAACAATAAGTGTGAAAGATAACTGGAGTAGTAAAAAACATTGGTAGGAAAAAAGGCACATGCTGGCCAATAACTAAGCAGTCACCGATATCTCCTCATTAGAATAGAGACAGGAACTAAATAGTGGCAGTAGGATGCAGAGAGACTGATCAGATGGATTGGAGAAGTTTTGTTGGGGAGGAAATCAATAGGCCTTATGGATCATTTCCGGACAAATTTGCTAAAATACAAACACAGAAAGCAACTCTCAGAATCCTAACAACTGTAGCTCGCATTTATCAATAGTGCACCATGTGGTCAAGAATCCATAAGGGTATTTACAAACATAATTTCATTTCTATGAATATTTATTGTCCACTCCCCATATGCTGCTGTCACATGTATATTAGATCAGGCAGTCCAAATTTGATGTCTAGAAAATACTGTAAATGTTAAAAACCAAGGCTGTCAGAGACTAAGTCACTTATGTACTCACATGGCTAACTAGGCAGGAAATTCTAGACTGGTTCCTCTGCTTATAGTTTAGATTTAAAAAAAAAAAAATAGTTTCTTACTTTCCTATGATAAGAATGGAAATCTGAAAGCCATTTCAAAAACTTTCCTGGAAATCAAATACCTACTTATTGCAAAGCATTCAACAAAATAAAATGGTATTAAAGATCTCTCCAGGAAGGGTGGGGTTGGGTGTGGAGTACAAAAAATACCAGGTTGAAATGAGCTACAGTGTAGTCCTATTAGGGGGCAAATTGTAATTTTTAAAACAACTAAAAAAAGTTAATACTCAAATTCATCCTTTTCCAAATGGAAATTAAGGGTTTTTTTTTTTTTAAAGCTTGTATATAGGTGTAGCTCTTACCCCTCATCAAAACCTCCTTTTTTCCAGCAGACACTATTACAGAAATCTTCAGTTGCTCAACACACTAGGAAAAAGTCCATAAATGTCCAATCCCAGCTGCTACATCTATAACACAACCACTACACCCAAGGCTCGGGGAGATCCACACTCATAGCCAGAGGACATGGATACCTACTGCAAGAGAGTCCTGTAGACATGACATGGATGCCCCCAAGAAATATGAACATGGTTGCCTAAGTGGAACTTGCAGAATGACCACACCAGTCGACACGTCAATATGGATAGAGAGGCCTCACTCCCATACGAAGATCTATGGGAAATCGATGGCAAATAAGACTGAGGATCAGCTTTCTTTGGGAACTAGTCCCCTCATTAGTTATCAACTCCCAAATTTTCTCCTCTAAAGACATATAAGCAACCCTGAATTGAATTAATATACAATTATAAAAAAAAAAAGAAGAAGAAGAAGAGGTCAAGAGTTCGAGAGGTAGTACTGGGAGCAGGTGACATGGAAAGAGTTGGAGGCAGGCGAGAAGGTGGTGGTTGGGTGGGTGTGGGTTGTCTCTGTCAAAAACTGTCATCTGAACTTAATGATGAAAGACTTAGAAAAATAGCCAACCAAATATAGAATGTGGAATATCCTAAGAAGCAAGTTTTCTTAAAAAACAAAAGCAGAACCAACCTTGCAGGATTTCCATAACACAGGCAACAACGGGATATCCTATAGTCCCAGTGAGGAGCCATAATTGATAATGTAGCTGAACCAGACCTATGATCCATTGCAATGAACACTGGCAAGTAAAGTTCTTTGGGCATACACTATAGCTTCCAAGGTGAGATTATATACATATATATGCATAACAATATGTTGTACTAGTATGTATTGTATGAAATGTATATATTATATACATATTTTATGCAAAATAATAAATATTTAGTAAATATATATATATATATATATATATAGAGAGAGAGAGAGAGAGAGAGACAGAGAGACAGAGAGACAGAGAGAGAGAGAGAGTTATGTGCAGTTTTTAGTTTTGTTTGGTTTTATTTTCTTTTGGGCAAGGGGTTCCAAGAGCACAGGGTAGATATGGAGGGATGAGAAGATGGGTGGTACTGGCATGAGGATAATGTGAAATTCACAAAGAATCAGTAAAAGTTAAAACACACACACACAAACACACACACACACACACACACACACACACACACACACACACGCAAAGGTTTTGAAGTGTGTGGACCAACTATGGGATCTCTAACTGGATCCTGAATTTGAGTCATAAGGAAATTTTGAGGTAGCTGCAAAATGGTCTGTGGACATAAAGGTGTTAAAATACAGTTTTCTGTTTGTATGGGAGATGTCCTTAGGAATTTATTCTCCTTATGTTGATTCCAATGAGGCAAAATTTAAGGATGAGGAAGTTTGATGATATTAGGGTATACAGTATTTAATTCTTTCTAGGTTTTACATTTACTGTAAGGGAAACAGCATGACACATTTAATTTCTCAGTCAAAATGCACATCTACAATGCTAACATTAAATTTATAAATGCATATGAAAGTTTATCTACCTTCAATGCATTTATTATAGTGTTCTACATACAACAGGCTCTGAAGAAATGCTTCCTTGCTAAACTGAATTGGTTTATATTCTAAGCATCTTTCCCCAACAGCCTTTTTAGTCTACCGCTTGTTAATGTCTATATCCTTGCTGTGTTTGATATTTAACTCTCCACGCAGCAAGGAGGAATCCCTAACCCCTTCACATATTATATTCTTGTCACTTTCAGCATTTTTCTTCGGTAAAATCCATTAAATTCTGATAATAATTTAAATTGTCAGCAACTATTTCAATCAGGCCAAATCATCCTTCCAAACGTGTTATGGGTATATCTAATGAGTGCATCTCCCCAGAATTTTCCACCAGGCTCTATTTCCCTGGAGGTTCAAAGAGACTCTGAAACATGTATTTCTCTCCACCTTGAGAGAAGGAAAGGTCATTAGAACTATAAAAGTGTAAATGGAAATCAGCATCATCTTCCGGAAAAGTTTTCATGATATCACTGCAAAAATAAGAAAACCCAGCTACAGAGACACCTGGGAACAGCTTCATGAGAGCCGTAAGATGAAACATATCTTGATTTTACTCAAAACAAACTGCACCATGTTGGCCATTCTCACTTCAGCACTGTGCTTTGAGAAGAGAGGATGAAGGAGGACTTAAGGAAGGCAGCTTGGACAGGCAGAAGGCAAGGGATAATTTAGTCAAAGGGGAAAGATACACAGATCAGAAGAGACTACTGCAGCACCATCAGATCTCACATACACTCTGCATATTTATGAATGTGCCGATATGCATATGCGCTACCTGTTTCCATTTAGAAGCTTAAATGACAGAATGGAAGGAGAAAGGATATGAGACAGAAATAGGGAGGAAGAGGTATTTATAGTCTACTAGTCAGAAAATAAACACATAGAATAATATTATTGGCTGTCTTTTAAATATGTTACCTGCCAATCCATCTTTCAGATACTTAAAAATTAAAATCTTTGTGGTTCCATACATAGAAAATATCTACAATATGAAGTACAGTTGATTTTTCATTCATTCTATACCTAACAGTGTTACACTTGATTTCTTTAAATATAAAATGGTACAAACTAAATTTAAATATATAATATGGAACAATATAATATACAGACATATATATATCATAGTCTCCCGCTTTCTATAGGCAGCATTTTTTACACTTAGTTCCTTGCATCACAGGATTCTCTTACAACTGTCAAAGAAAGGCAGAGTTATGCTGACAAAGCAAGGCAGAGTAAACTCTGGTCTCCCCATTACCTTGGAGATCTGCAGCTCGGAAGGAGGGAGTCTCTCCCTTTTCCTTACAGCATACACTGGTTAAACTTCTTCAGAAACCCTTGACCCCAATAGCACAGTGAGTAGCAGAAGTGGAATCAACTCTGCCCTGAAGGAATGGTCACCTTTCAGTCAGTGTGTGTACTTTTGCCTGGCTGTCTGAACAGGGCAAGGGGGGAATAGCACTGCCAATATATGGGAACTGCTGCTTATTTTCCCTCACAACTGTCAGAAAGGAAGAAACAACCACACATGTGGCCCTCAGTGAAGGACTTCACTATTCACTTCATTATTATTCTCCAGATGGTTATGATACCTAACGCTTTCACATTCTCTCTCTCTCTCTGTTTTGAATAGGAAATGCAAAACATACTTAAGACAGAATGCTATCCATTTACCTTGTTTCCCCATAAATAAACCTTGAAGATAGGAAGTAATGCCTGATATACATTGACAGGGAATATCCCCATCAAGGAACACATTAGCTATTTTTTCCTTTTCACTTAAATGCAAAAATGTTTTTCATATTTAGTAAACTTACCAGCTAAGCCTATCTGCTATACAGTACAACATTGCTTACTATTGTAAAAACAATAAACACAAGGTGGCATTCCCTCTCTTCTTCTCTCTCTCCCTTCCTCCCTCCCTCCATTCATCCCTCTTTTCTCCCCCACCTCTCTCTAAGCCTCCAGCCTCCCAGTACTAGGTATTTGTCTAAGGTATCACTAAGCAAGATCTCTACCACACGCTGTATCCTTAGCCCTATAAAGTCTATTTTGATAACACAAATTTCCTAGGTGAGAACTCAAATGACAAATTAAAGTTTCATTTACTTCATCTATTTTATCATAAATTATTCAAAAGGTAAATAAAAACAAACTTTAAAATATTTTAATAGTTCTATAAATTAATTTTCTAAATAAATGTTAATAATATTCCTAATCAGAATCATAAACTTAATACTTGTTAGAATAAAATGTTAAATTTTAATAGATATTAATTACAATTAACTCTGAATAAAATGCTTTGTTTCTTGTCCGATCAAATTTAAAGGTCTGTGAAACACATTTTAAGACCTGCCTAGGAAGCCAAAATTCATATGGAAGTAGCAAAATTTGAAAGGCATCTTTAAGGCACATTCTAGTGGCCCCTTTGCAAATCACAGCATCAGCTACTGTGGCTGGCAGCATGACCAAAGCCTAAAGGGCAGACAAGTGCTTTGCGAGCACAGCGACTTAGCAATCATGAGTATTGTTACAGTGAAATGTGAATTAGACTTAGACTTGGATTTCTTTTTTACAAACAACATATCTAAGAATAAACCAAGATGTCCCATGAGATGATAACACTACTTCAACAAAAATAATTTTGGAAATCTGTCAGAAGCCTTTATGACATTATTATATATTGATTTTCATAAAAAAAAACAAAATAAATAAAAAAGCAGCTCGGTAGTGGCTGGCATTCATGGACTAAAGACATCACAAGCTGAGGGTAAGGAGCTGCAACTTTCTTTAGCACAGCAGGAAATGATTCTTTGGTGTTTAACCCTTAGTGTTAGTCATCTAAAAAGACATATGGTGAAGGAGAGCTGGTATTTCACTTCTGTGAAACACCACTAAATTCATTAGCTAGGGTCTCCATGAAACACTAAGGTCTTAACCAATATTGTTTCTTCTCTCTTCTCTTCTTATTTTACTATTATTGAAGTCTTTCTATGATATATTTGAAGAAATACAGAAAATCCTTATGAAATAATATAAAATTTAATATAAGTGTATATACATATATAAACATATATGTATCATGTATATGCAGTGATCTCTCACATACACACTCAAATTTAAAAAGGCTTTTATCTATGTCACTTACCCAAATATACGTCCAGAGGAGGACACACTGATTATTTCTGCACTGTTATATTTATGTTTGAGACTTTATACAAACTGAGTATTGTCATTCAAAGTATCAGAAACTCAGTTATAGTTAGCACATTACTACCCTTGCTGTCACTAATAAAAAATTTTGTCCTTATATGACTTCAAAAATAACTGCTTAGTTGACTGGGCTTGCTCTGTTTATGTGCAGACATTGACAAATACAGCAGGTTGTATTTATAGATTTCTGAATATATATGTACATACATATATAATTATGTGTGTGACAAGCAAAGAAAAAAGATGCAATATTCTGAAAGAGACCAAAGAGTGCTATGTAGGAGTGTCTGGAGGGGGAACGGGAAGGGAGAAATGATGTGATTATAATTTCAGAACTAAAAGACATGCTCAAAGAAGAGAACTACTAGTCAAAGCACCAAAAAAAGCTGTACTATTCAACTACTGCCACCCAATGTAGGTCTATGCACAGATACAAAAACACAATTGGTAAATTTTTTACAGCATCAACAACTAACATGAAAGAAATGTCAGATCTCAGTGAAATTACATTTTACTTTGAAAGATGTTTCAAGTGAGACAAATGTTGAAGGTGGGGGAAAAAAAGAACTAAGAAGTCAGTAACCGCATGTTTAATGTCTTTGTATGAGTAGATTCAGGGGAGCTAGGAGTGCTGCCAGGAGCAAAATGCATGATCGCATCTGATTTCGGTTACTTGTTGAAAAAAGAGCTGAGAGGAAAGTATCTGCCTGATTTGATGCTGCCTGTTTAAGTCAGTTAAACAAAACAAAACAAAAACATGTTCACTCCTTTAATAAGTACAAATAAACAAGACTGATGAGGTGAACCAAAATCAATTCACGGATCCCAACATTTTACAACTGTTTATTTTCAGTTCAAACAGGGTAGATGTCAACTGGGTGAAGACCTGTCCTGGTGATTCTCACAGAATTCACGATGGCAGACCATCACCTTTCCTGAATCAGAAATCCTGCTTGATGACTTCACTACTCTTTTCTGCAAATCTCAAGTTCTACTCATTCTTGGAAATCGTTTTTTTATAAAGCTATCTTTACATTTGTGGTGATGTTACCAAAAAAAAAAAATAGAACAATGGTTTTACATTGTTTGTATAACAGTTATTTATAGGTTCTGCTACATCTTAACAGTCATTTTCATAAGACTCAGTAAGGTGTCAACCGGAATTCTTTCAGTATAAGAACACAAAATATATTATTTAAATATATTCTTCAAACAAGAAAATATGAAAAACTTTGATTCAATGGCAAAACAAGATGATGAGATAGTAAGAGACAACACCTATTAGAAGATAAAATGTTTATTGACTGCCATAAAACAAATCAACAAAATGCAGCCTTTCCATCTACCCTAAAAGAAGGATGCCACTTTTTTATGGATAAGAATTCTGTTTTGCTTTCTTTTGAATGTAACCGAGTAAATCAGAATCATCTGCAAAGCGCTGAGTTTTTATTAGCTGGAATTAAATCCTGTCTCTTGAGCTAGTGATTCCATGTAGAGACAGAAGGAAAACAGTGAGGACATAGTGCAATATGATCAGCCTGTGTGAAATATCATGATAAGAACATGAAATCACAGCAGCGAAAGTTGTGTCAAAAAAGTCAACTACAGATAAAAACATCTGAACCCTACGTCTTTGCTATTCAATCAATACAGTCAAACATCAATCTTTCTAACCCCCTTTGCCCTTCTCACTTCTTCTGAATACCACTTACTTACAGAAGTGTCACAGAACATTATTTCTCAAATGACACACAGACCTTAATTTGCTATGCACAAGGTCAGTGAATATTAGCTTCATTTACACTTGGCTGACAACTGGTTGGTGTCAACAGTATAGTCTTGGTTTCTCCACTAAGCAGAGCAGGAACCTGACAGAAAGCTGACCGACTCCTCAAGTGTCATAATTTGCCTTTCTGTCTCCAAAGCAGAGTATCCTCCCTAACCTTCCCAGTGGTCTTCAGCTGTATTGGTGCTAACAAGTCCAGACATTTCCATCAAGTGGGTTCTCTACCTTTTAAACACAAGATCTTGCCCTTTTGGCTAGCTAAATCTTGGCACAGATTTTTTTTTTTTATTGCATCTCTACTCTTTTTAGAAAGGATGCAATGAGACAGGCGAAGATCAGGTCAACCAAAAAAAAAAAAAAAAAAAAAAATGCTGAACTGTGTATCTCAGTTTCCCAGTGTCATTGTAATAAAACCAATGTCATTTATATGCTGAAAGTAACCCTTGTATGATCTAAATACACATTTCTAAATAGATAATTTAGATTCAGTATCATTTGGTGAGTAACTAGTGTGAAAACTTTTATAAAGAACCATTAGGTATATGGAGAAAATGTCTCAGAGTCAATTTGTAGAACTAGTAATCAACATCGCTATTTTAAAATGCATGTAGTAAAAAAAAATATATGTACAATTTTTAGAACTCATTTTGCTTTGTCCCAGTTAGTGATGCTGTAACACACAACCCTCCCAGGCCAAAAAAAAAAAAAAAAAAAAAAAAAAGAAAGCCACAAAACATAAAATTATTTAAATCCTAGTGAAGACTTAACAGGGCCATAATTGCCTGTTAGATTGAGATTCTGGCCATAAGTAATTTTAATACGTTATGTGTTACTGAAACTTGAATCATGTGAAGAGAATTATGTAGCAATCAACTTCATTATTCAAAAATTCAACTGTAAAGCTGCTGCTGATTTTTTAACAACTACATTACATGTAGTACAATTTGAAGCAATGAGTATTTTAAATCATACATGTAGTTATAAGTCCAATGTTCCAAAACTTTAGGATTTTGGTAGCTAGTAAGTGTATTCATATACTGATATACTGATAATTGATATAAAATGGAATTGAATAATAAAATTAGATTTTGCTAAAAAATGGACAATGTTAATAATTCTAAGCCATGTTAAGCTTTTTGTTAGGTTGAGGAAATGTAGTAAATACCAGTGTTCATTGCTTGAAATAAAGATATTATTACAACATTAAAAAGCTAATTTCTGAATTACTGTACATATCATTTATGTTCAGAAAATTAGCAAATAATGATTGAAAATTACCAATTAAAAATCTTATTGATACTTTGTTCTATATCAACTGTAACTACAAGCTAGATTATGTGTGCTCATTAGAATAAGGCTGTCCTATTGAAAAGTGTACTGACAGTTATGAGCTAAATCCCTTTAAATGTCTCACGGTATATAAAGACTCTATGTTTTTATATTTTAACTGGATAGTATTTCCTCCAAAAATTCTAAATGTTTTGTATATGTAGATGCAAAACAAGTGTAAACTTTTATTCTCCATATTCTTTCTTTAAAATATAGTGAACAGACCAAAATTCTTTCTTAAAATGTGGTTCAGACACTAAGGACTTATACACCTTAAAAAGTGATGCAATCATTTCTCTAATTTAAAACTTGTATTAAGAAAGAATAATTAGTCTTGTGAATCAGGTGATATATTGATACTTAATTTCAATCTAATTGATAAAATTGACGAAAAGACAGTGAGATGATTCCATCTTCATCTCCAAATTTGGACCAGGGTGGTTGATAGTTTTCAAGTGACCTTAGCTTTCTGCCAACATATATTCTCATGAATATGTCTGTCAGTCAATCCAACAGATTCCATTTTCACTGTCAAGTGACAGTCGGTTCTTAATTGACAGTAATGAATACTAAATAAAGGAGCTCTGCAGATTTACGCAAAAATATGTGTTATGCTCAGTGCGGGTTACCCATTTGCAAAAGCTGACCTGATTTGTTCTTATACATTAAAAATAAAATGGTAAGAATAAGAGGAAGAAGAGGAGAATGAGGATGGGAATGAGAACAAGGAACAGAAGAAAATAAAGTGGCTACAATAGAGAAAAATCACATTTACTGCAAATGATGATTTACACTATTTCATTTTTCAACAAGTGATCCAGTCCTGGCTTACATGAATTTAAAAGAACTATTTTTACAGGCTCTTGAATATTTATGTTCTATTAAAGAATAGCAGTACTTTCTGTCTATGCTAGGATATATGATGACAGGAACACCTTAAAAATGAAAGATCAAAAGAAGCTATGTCAGTGTTCCAACCTTGCCTCTTTGTATGTACTCAACTCTTATTTTGTTTTCTGGTTATGTTTGGTTTTGGGTTTTTGTTTGTTTGTTTTTTGTTTGTTCATTTGTCAGGAGAAAAAAGCACTCTGGATTCATCACTAAATTCTCCTTTATTATTAGCATCTATTTATATTTCTCAAATTTAAATACATTGTGGTTTGCTGTTACAGCTTTTACAGTCATATGCTGTTACAGTCATAAGGCTGAGAGTTCTGCTGACCAGGCACTGATCTGCACACCTTGATGGGGTACTCATCTCGACCGAAGATGTCCATTCTGAGCTTACACAAAGCAGCAGAATACCCTCACTGTTACATCAGGGACAAAATCCTACAAAGTATCATCTTTATAGAACAGGTTAGAAGTCAAGTGATAGTTTCTCCTGGTGCTCATATAATGGGTAATTTTTATTTTTCCTTTATTAAACTCTCTCTAAGTTTAATATCACAAGGTTTTATAAATAAAAAATAATGTCAATGACTTAAAGAAGTCATGAATTATATGAGAAAAGTAAGGAAGTGAACTACTTTTCACAACAGAAAGGCACAGTGCCTTGCATGATGGTACATGCCCAGAATCCCAGCATTCAGAAAGCAGACCCACTGCTATTTGAAGTCAGACTCAGGTACATGAAAAGATGCCATCTCAAAACTAAGATCAGTGGTTATCCTAGATCCATGGCAGAACTCCTATCTGTCACATACAAACCTCTGAGTTCAGGCTCTAGTACTCTAAAGAAAACATGATAACAATGTTAGAGGCATGTAATCACTACATCAGAACTTTGTTAAGCACATAAGCAATGTGGTCAAATAGAGTCTGGTTATTTTCTTTAAATACTAAATCCAGAACTGAGCCATAATAAGAAAAATTATTGGCATAGAAAGAAAGCAAAAGCTAAAATTCTTCCATTATTTATATACACTTGCAATCTAATAAATTCGGACACAATGAGAAAGGAAGGTGCACTTTTCCTGTTCCTATCCATTTAATAGATAGGAGAAGCCAGATCTGGTGATATACAGCTATAATTCAAGTTCTGGGAAGGCTGAGGAAGGAGAACCTCATGTTCAAAGCAAGGCTGAGCTACATGGCAGTCTTTTAGCTCCAGGCCAGTCTCAGCCATATAGTGAGACCTTGTCCCACAAAACCCAGAAACTATCTTTCTGTACATATCTCTGAATAGATGTGCATACACATAAACACTTATGACGGTAAAGTGTGTTTTAGAAGTTTTAAACCAAGTAATAGTGTAAGGAAATGAAAATCAGCTGCTAAAGCCTAAAGCATTGTAAGGAAACATTCATGAACAAAAGAAAGAGAAATTGGAGGGAGGAGAGACACCATTGAGTATTCACTTTTTCCTAATGAAGAATGTGGTATACTAAAATGGGGGTGAGTGCATATTCAGTGATGGTCTTCGCAAAGTGAATAGGGACTGGTAATGGAGTAAAATACTAAATGACAAACAAGAAACTAGAAAAACGAGAAGCCCCTTACTTAACTTCAGACAAGATAAATGTTAGGCGCACTAATGTGCCTAATTACCTATAACAAAGTAAAAGCATTAGGGGAGAAGGCTGTGTATACACACTTAACTTTTGTTTGCAAACCAGAATACTGCCTGTCTACACTGTCAGTTTAGGGAAATAGATTCTAACAGTCAGTTTCCAGAAAGAGATTTTTCAAATACCAAATTGCCTTTCTGCCCTGAAAAATGCTGTGGGGTAAAGTCTGAAGGCTCGGCAGGAGAACTGCATGTAATGTAAAACTCGGCGGAAATGGTAGGGTATCTACATCTGTCCAAAGCCCAGCTTACTGATAGTGTAAGACACACCCAGAGACTTTATCCGAAATGCGTTTACATCCAACAGTCATAATAATAATGACATGCTAATCGCTAATGTTGCCTTCTTCTGATAAAAACACTAAGGAAAGTCATAGAATGTATAACCATGAAATTCACTTCCCATTTTATCCAAAATATAGGCAGCCCTGATCTATTACATATATGCCAGGAAATCATAAATATCTACTAGAAAATGAAGAAAACATTTATTTTATAAACTTTCAGCTTTGATATTTATATTATTGAGGTCGGTTTTTTTGTTTGTTTGTTTCATTTTAAAAAACATGCAATACTTAAAGCATATCCTAGAAGAGTTTTTTCTTTCTTTTTTTCAGTTTCTTTGTGAATGGTAATTGTGGCTTCCACAGAGGGAAAAAATCAAACTACTTGGCACTTATAAATTAAGGAATCAGTGCACAACACTTTAGACATCTAAAAATGAGCCAAGAAGAAAAATATTTTTCTTCTTACATTATGCTGTTATGCTTTTGTTGTTGTGGTGGTGGTGGTACAAGTGAGCTATGTAGGTAAATAGATAGGTATGTGTGACTGTGTGTTGATGTGTGTGCTGAGAGCGTGTGCATTTATGGCAGTACACATTTATAGAATGTTTATACTTGAGACAAATTTAGACAGAAAAGAAAAGAAAAGAAAACTCAACAGTACGCTGTAACTTAACCTTTGGAATACTCTTCAATTAAAGGTTAATGCTATGAATGAGGATTTTACTTCTCCCACTTAGTAAGATCTCTTAATTTATACTTGACAACCTTCAGGACACACACTGCAAGAAGTTACTAGTCTAATTGTCTTGTAAAATACTATTCCATTAAAGTACAAAATATTCATAAAAGCATTATGTTAAAATGTATTTTATTTGAGTGAGTAAAGGGTATATACTCCCTCATATTTCTTTTTCAGGAGACAGACAAACTTAGCAAAATGGCATCTAACTTAGACAAGCTATAAAACGTTAGTTATTTCATCTTGTTAAAAGTAAGAGATACAAAGAAATATTTAAAGAATCCATTAGGTTTATTTGTTTAACCCAGCTATTTGCTTAAATTAATGTCATTAACATCATTAGGTGTAATTGTCTACATGGGAAGTGGTTCAGTTAATAACAGTAAACTACTATTTAAATAAACACTCTACACTTAAAGCACTGAAAATTTACTGAGTTTGCCTAATATTTCATCTATTATTTCAGAGCAAACATTTATTTTACCCTATACCTGAAATAAATATATTCTTTGAAGACATTATAACCTTATACATGTAGCTGTCTCTACACTAAATTCTCTCCTATGCCTTTGTTACAAAGAATGGTCTTACAAAGTAATGAAAGTTATAATAATAGATATTCATTATCAAACTTCAGTAATAAATGCAGGTATATAGTTAAATATTATATCCAATCAATTCTTATACTTTCTTAAAAATATTATCATAAAAATATCATCACAGGTTCCCTTCTCCAGGTGTAGATTTTCTATAAAAGGAAAACGAAGAAAAAAACCCTTTCAATTTATTGTTTATGGCTCCAGTAAAACAGTGCAGGACAGAGGGTCACAGCCCTATAGCTGAGAGCCAAAAGTAAGTGCAAATTAGTTGATAAATTAAGTAGAACATATCACTCTATGGGTTCATTCATAGCTGCTATAATTTTTAAGATATTAGCACGGTTATATAATGTCATCATCAATAGTAAATCATTAAATTTACACACAGAATTTTGGTTCCTAGAAAATTCTGGTATTGTAGATTTAGTCTATAATATAAGCATGCATATTTAATGTTTTAAGTACGTATTGTAGATAAAAAGTAAAACTGTTTCTAGATCATTAGTTTGAACTAAACTTTAAAGTCTAATTATTTTTACTACTAAATTTAAAAAAAAAATCTATATTCATGGTGTTGAAGAAACAGCTTAGGTGCAAGAGGTTCACTACTCCCTGTATCTCCAACTTCTACGGATCTGAATCCCCTGGATCCTGTCAGCAACTGTATGAATGTTCATGTAACTACACATAGAAAGACACATACATTTAAAAATAATATAAATCTTTTATTGTAAGTTTTATAGAAGTGAAAACATCTGCTTTTCACATATTAATTTACACGACTTCGGTAGGACATATGTCCAACCCTAAATGTGTAAGATACCTTGATATCTATGTGCTAATTTAAATATATTTCCTAATTTAATATTTTATTATTCATGCATAATAACTATAGAGAAAACTATAGATTATATAGCTGTGTCAAAATCTCATGAACTACTATTGCCACAGAACAGTCATCAGACAAATCACTAGCAAAAAATTATTTTATAGGTTAGTTATAATTACCATAGAGAAAAAGGCTAGGAGTTGTATGGGGAAGTCATCTTAAACAAAAGATGACTGAATTATATTAGGACACTGCCTGGCAAAAATTCATGCCAATTTAAACTTTTACTAGAAATATAAAAGGGTACCACATATTTTCTAAAAGTAACCTTATTAAAAATGTTTGAAAATTTTATGCTAAATGTAAAAATCATTAAAACCTGAAGCAGAAATATTAGCATCATATTTTTGTCTTCCTGTCATTATGTTCCCATTTTACTTACTTTTCTCTTCTTTTTATTTAAAAATTAACATTTCAATGAACAATGAATATAGAGAGAGATGGCCAAAGATAAACTCCTGTATGATTTTAAAGAAAACCAATAGGTATTCTAATTTTAAATTGTGACATTAGGCTAAGTTTAAGTATTATAATATTTATCGACAACTAAAAACAGCTTGCTCAAATACCTCTAGAAAGCACAAAAAGCAATTGTTTTTATAAAACAGTAGCTAAGGATTATGGAGATATTTATTCTATATTG
The DNA here is from genome assembly GCF_903995435.1 of Acomys russatus. Classification (NCBI taxonomy): domain Eukaryota; kingdom Metazoa; phylum Chordata; class Mammalia; order Rodentia; family Muridae; genus Acomys; species Acomys russatus. The sequence continues at coordinate 50,868,516 of NC_067138.1, read as the reverse complement.
GTATATATTATTTATTTTAAAATGTATTAAACCATTGTTACAGATTTCTTAATGTGAAGAATTTGAAAATATAAAAGTATGAGGCACTATAAGTATAAACCAAGAATGTTCTGACATACTATGTACTATAGATATCTTTCCATTTACAGGGCTTAGAGAATTCATTCTAGATTTTATTTCTTTTGTTTGCTTTTTATTAATACTAACACCTTAAAGATATAAATTGAAAGCAAAACTGTATACCTTTAGAACATTTCTCAGTGTGTAGTAACCATAAACACACTTGAGACCTTAGTTTAGAAAGTATCAGTCAGGCTCTTTCCGCCCTCTCCTTCTGAACAGGCTGACAACAGAGAAGAGGAGCCCGGCCTCTATTTCATCAGAAGAATGAAATGAGGAAGCTGAAAAGAAAGACACAAAAAGACTGACAGAGGATATGAAAGTGAAAAGGAATAAATGCATAGCTGTTCTCATAAAACCCACTTCCTCTGGAATGGAGTAGAGTCCCTCTGTGTCTTGTAATTATTCCTGGGTAGAAGACAGGGAGCACTTCATGGTTAAAAGCAGAGCACTGTAAGTTTTGGGGTGGAAACTAATGTCAGAAGTCATAAAGGAAGGCCACAGAAGGGTCCCCAGATGTTTTCCAAGGATGATAAGGATTTCAGTAACTGATCAGTAAGGCCACAGAGGTAGTGATGAGAACCGTTTGTTTTCAAGGTCAATTATTAAATAACTGGACATAGCAGAAAAATAGACCATTCTTTAAGGCTGTGTGAAACCAGTATCAGGCAAAGGGGGCGGGGTAGTACTTCACCAGTGATAAATACACACTAAAATGACCAAAAATGGCCATGGCTAAGATGAAAGGATTTAAGTGCCAGCCTGAAAAATAGGGAATTTCTGTGGGTAATTAGGAGCATGAAGCTTCTAAATAATAAAGGAACACTGTATTATCAGTGAGATACATACCACACTCTACCATTTGAAGAAGTAGAATAAAAAAAAAAACATGAAAAAATGGGAATGTATAGTGTGTTTAGGAAAACAGAAACAAATACATTGAAATAGACAAAATATGAGAAAATGCTCAGGTTTGTGTCATCTTTGTAAATATTCTGAAAGTCAATTAACATGATTTTGCAACTGATAAAACTGATATGGTCCTCTATAATTACTCAGGTACTCTGGGGATCCTGAAAACAGAGCAAACTGATTAAAGAGCAGCCTTCCACTCTGTGATGGTGGGTACTTGGATCAGACTTAACATGATGCCTTTTCTTTACACTAGAAATGTGTGTGAGCTAGCAAGACTGCTCAGCAGGTAAGGACACTTGCTAACAAGCCTGATGGCCTGAGTTCAATTCCCTAACCTATGTTGCAGAAGAGGTCTGACTCCTCCAAGTTGCCCTCTGATCTCACATGTACTGTGGCACAGACAGGAACAGAAGCACATAAGTGCAAAAAATAAATAATAAAATGCATATACATCATGCACATGCATGAGATAAAACATATACTGAAGCAATTTGTTATTATTTCAATTCCTTATATTAGGTAATAGTGTCTATTGTCTGAAAGATTCAGCTCTTTCCATTACTAAATAAGTACATGTTAATTACTGATTATTATTCAAAATTAAGCAAACAAAATTTATGAGTTCTTTAACAACAAGAACAACAAAAAACAAAAACAAAAACAAATCACCTCATTTTTGCATCATTTAAAAAATATATATCATATACCAATGTTGGATTGGTTTTGCAGAAGCTAATGTCTATTTAGGACCATATTTTGAAGACACAATTATAGTTAATCTTGTGTGAGTTATTCGATTGCCTATGACTAATAATCATAATTAATTATAGTATAATTAAAAATATTAATTAAAATATAAAGTTATTGTTCTAGATATCCTTAATGTAGAGAGAATGAAATATGACTTCAAATTCCTACACTATATCAGAATCATAGTTATGATTACAATTTCAGCTATTTTCTCTAAATATGTACATATACATTTTTATTTTAGTTTTCATTCAAAATTATTAAAAAGATAATTCAAAATTTCTATGTAGAATCATTGATATTTTAAGAATTAAGCCTTTTGATATAATTTTAATATTTTAGATACTAACATTGTTTGAAATAAAAACGCCTGAGTAACAGTTATTATATTTTATTTAAATGCCCTTTGGTGTGTTTTCTGAGTTAGAATGCTAGGTTAAAGAATAATCCCCTGTATGCAGCCTGGACAATATAAGTTCACTCATTCATTGCCAAAAGATTTCTTTACCTAGAACATATCATACTGCATTATTAATAATGATAACATTACAAATTCATTGATTATTTTCTATGTCCCAGATACTATTCTTAGGGTTTAAAATGCATAATTCTATTAAATTCTGAGAAGAACCCTATGAGGGAAGTACTATTTTTATTAGCCCCATTTTAAACTTAAGGAAATTAAAGTTTAGAATGTCCTACTTTAAATACCTGGTAAGGTGTAGATATTAAATTACAGAATTCTATAATTCATGCATCACAGCAATTTACCTTGTAATACAGATTATATTTCTCTCAATATTTACTTAATTACAGAGTATATTTCAAAGACTCATTGGTTATCATGGAAATTTATGGTCATGTATGTGGTCCTGGTTTTCAAAACTGTAAACAAGAAGCAAATTTTAAATATTGTTAATGATCTTAAGTAAAGTGAATGTCTTAATTTCTATAATGGTATATTCTACATGCTTATTTATCACTAAAATGATATCTATATTAACCTATCAAATGAAAATAATAAGATAAAGCTGAAAAAAAACTATGTCTAACATTTGAATTTGATTTTCAAATCAGGAGGAAACTGCTAAATTTTTCTTTTCAGAAAATATAACTTAGCAATATAAACACAGAAATCAAATCATATTTCTATAATATCATATGCTATTTTACAATTTTTAGGATAAAATCTCTATGTTTCACAGCAGAAAGAACATTGAAAGCAAAGAAGATAGGACATTTAAGACAGATAATTTTTTAGGTATCCTTCATAAAATAAAATGGGATGAGTTCTGGAGCAAATAAAATCTATACTCGGGAGTGCAGAAGAGATTTTAGGGAAGCCGAGGAGGGACAAAAGTAAAAATGATCCCACATGCTCATCCAAGTTCTCCAGCATATTAGTGTCTCTGAGCTCCAGATTCTTAGTGAAGCTGCAATGATTAAATGAGAAACTGAGGGACTATTGTTTAACATCTACTGCAAATTACCTACAGAAATCTAAGAGAAAATTCAAATACACATGTGAATAGTGCAAAATCATAAAATTTTTAAATAATAGAAATAATATTCGAGAATACAATTTTAGTAAACTTCCCACATATATTGTAAAATATAATAATCTGTAGGTTTTTTAAAAAATGGCTATCGTCTTTACTTATAAAATATATTTATTTGTTTTCACTAAAGTTGCAGCTTAAAGACAAAATTTTTAAAAGAAAATTTGACAAGAAAACCTTACAAATTAGAATCAAGTATTTTAAAGTAAGTGTAAATATCTGCTCTTTAAAAACCACAACATTTAATTATAAAATAGAATTTTTTTGTGTATTTATAGATTTAAGAAACATGTGGCTTTAGGAAAATAATTACTTTGTCCAGCTCACAAGATAATCCCTTATATCAAGCAATAAATTTGTGACCAGTTTTCACAGTCACTCAACTTCCCCATTATCCTGTCACAAACACGAGAATGACCCACTAGGCAGTGCCCAGATAAAGCAGGCTTCAAGTGGCTAATCAGTCACATTTGGCTAGGGACATACCAGCATCCCCTCTCAAGACATCAGTGTTCCTCAATACGGGACAGGATTTGTTTTCCAACTCTTAACAGGATCATTGAGAGAGAACAGGAGGAATATTATAAAGGCAGGCCTGGATCAAATCCAGAAGCAAGTACCCTCACAGTCATGGGCTGGAGTCTTGCCAAGGAGCAGAGTGTTTCCACAAATGAGCAGAGTTCCTTCCTCAAGTATGTCACCGATGTATAAAAACTAAGAAAGATTTGTCATGAACAATGCCACTGATTTATAATGAGGCAAACATAAGACCTGAATAAGTGCACAGAGTGGCATCTTCTTTATGCTTTTAAAAAAACTAAGTGCCTACTATCAATATCCAAGTCTACTTATTACACTGCATAATTTCATGTAGAAATTACAAAGGGATTCTATTTTAGTTTTAGGTACTAAGGTGTAGTTCACAGGTGATACTAATTTTTGTCATCAAATGAAGTTATAATTCTTTAAAACTAAAAATAATTGTTTGTAATGCACCATGTTTAGCAGAATAATTTTGCTCATTTGGAAATACTTGGGGCCTTTTCTTCATGGTAAATCTATCTGTAAACTATGGTTAAGATATTTTTATTAAGTGCTCTATTAAAATGTGTACAACTCAAAAATTTCCTATTTGTTCCCTTTCCCCATTCATAATTGTGCAAATTTTAAATATTTTCTTTCACATTAAGATACTAGCATTAGCTTTTTCTTTACAGAAAAAAAATGTACTGTTACTGTCAATATCTTTTAAATAACTGTTACAATTGGACTCAATGTTATTTTTCAGTAATGTTAACTTTTACCAGATAAAGACATCATCTTCATCTGATTAGTTCATTATGAACATTATTGTATTTACACAGTAAGATTGCTTTCCACCAAGGAATGGTGGTAAGTCTTTGCATCATTTCATTGGTTCACATATATGGAATTCTTAATTTTCTAATTCACTACTATCATGAGAAATGAAAGAGGAAAGCAGGTGGTGGGGCATAAAAGAATGTGTGTTTGCTAATGGGACCTGAGCCTACAGACGCTCCTTCTGCTTGTTCTGAGTCCACTTTACACTGTTATCCACAGTGAAGATAATAACTGAGTGCTGGGTAATAAGTACTTTATATCTATCCTGGTAATCCACATCATGTATTTAGCTCTTCAAACAGGGTTAAAAAGAACGTAACAGCTCAGCTTTATCATCTAAAATCTGTGTTCAATAAGTGTAGATTGTGAGTCATACATTTGAATTTGACATATCACCTAGCTGTGTCAGAAAGAAAGATATTAAATAAATAAGGTTATTTTTCCACTTAAACAAACAAACAAATATCATTGTACTGTCTGGAATGCTGATGCAGCCCAGGTTGGCCTCAGATTTTCCAGCAGAGTACTTGGATGACAGATAATTTACAACTACACCTTTCTTAAAGTCTGTATAGCTTTGATGCGATGTTAAATTTAACCCAACACAACTAAATTATTATTTCAGGTTATGTTGAATATTGATATTTTTTAATTGTATTTTCTTTTATCCCTTCGACATTCAGTACGTAATTTCTTCTTATAGTCTGTCTCAATTTAAAACAACCATTGTTCTTGAAAGCCAAAGAATCAGAAGTAACTAAATGAATTATCAGAAATATAAATTCTGTTGGTATTTTTTTTCTGTTTGTTTCAAGACATTGTTTCAATGTGCAGGTCTGACTGGCCTGGACCTCACTATGTAGACCAAGTTGTCCTTCAACTTGAATATACACCTATCTCTGCCTCCAGAGCCCTGGTATTAAAACTGTGCACCACAACTCTCATTTCTGACATCTACCTGTTCATAATTATTGTTTACTATTTAAATAGTTCTATAAGTTTTTAGGGGAATAATGTACTTGACATATAATACGGGACAACTGGCTACTATGTGGGAAATGTTTAAATTCAACAATGAAGAATAATATTTTTTAGGACTATCCTTCCTTTGTGAAAGGGACTACAATAGCAATGTTGTTAAAAATGTAGGTCCAAGAGAATATGTGAAGTTTGATTCTAGACTAACACAAGTATTAGTAACAAAACAATTAACACCAGTGATCTATTCACTGTTCACAGACTCCCTTTTTTCATTGTGTAAAACAGATAGGACAAGGACAGCTACCTCAGCAAACAAGCTAATATATAGAAAACACAAGGATGAGTACCCAAAGTGGCTAACACAAAATATAGTTTGTTATAACAACTATTAACTTTAGTTATCGCTAACATAACTAGTCATTGCAAATATTTGCATTAAGCTGCCACCTAAGCAGCATACAAGAATACATAAAAGTCATTTTACAGAGGACACTGTGCTTTGTAAGTTAATATTAACATAAGTAATATAATTGTATACTGTTTCAGAACCTAGATTGTAAAACATAGTGCACATGCTGTTATTTAAAAAAAAAAAAAAAAAAAAAAAACCACTATAGCCAATATGTGATCGATCACATCGTGCTAAGAGGAAAATTTTAAATAAAAGGATACAAAAACAAACATAAACAATTCAATTGCTGCTTTGTGATGACTCAAACTTTGCATCAGACCCCTGCTACAAAAATATGACCCACTATATCATAACCTATCAGAAGGGCACCTATTTTACTCTTTACTCTAGGAAAGAATGACATCATTGGCAAAAGTAACTACAGAGATGGATTACATGAAATGGTGCTGTCGCAACAAAATTCCCTTACTTGTGAGTGATAATTCTAAATATAGGTACTATGTTTGTTAATATTTTAAGAATTACTAGAGCTCACATTGGTAAGCTCCTGTTCCTTCTCTTTTGTGCTATTCAAAGGTTCAGAGGATCAGGACTAAGAAACAGGAAGAGTTCCATGGAAACCCTACTGACATTCCCTCAGTCTAAAGTCTGCTTGTCCGATTGCCTCTTTTAAATTTTACACCCCAGTGTGCAGCTGTTTTCTTCCATATTAGCAAATACGTTATACAGGACAAATAAAATTTTAGTAATGATTGTTATTATCACCAGTATCTATTGCATATCATTAATGAAGATACCACTCATTAGAGGTAGTCTTTGTATTTAATAGTGACTTTTAAGATAAAGTGAACCAGGGAAGTGGCATAAAAGATTGATTTGGATATTCATTATTATGCAAAATATCTGATAACTAAAAAAGGCAAAGAATTTTAATAGCGAATATTACTTACGTTCACAAGTGTCCCCTTTTTGCTGATAGCCTGCTTTGCAGATACATTTTCCAATGGGTACTAACCACTCTCCTTCTGCACTGCAATGCATCCTGGGTGAATTTTCTGCCTCTTCCTCGGCACTGCTGACACATGTCCCACGAACCTCAACTAAGGAGGAAAATTCTGAACCAGTCACTGTATCTGGAAAGACAGCTAAGTTCTCAATAATGGACCAGCACTTCTTGTAGTACACTTTGACAGAAACCAATGCTATGCAAGCCCCTACGTCCTGAAAGGCAAGATAGAATCCCTTTTTGGACAAAGGTCCAATCTCTCTCACCTCAGTGTTCAGCTTCATCTTTCTTTCACCAAGGTCACCTTGTGTAAAACTTTCATCTGCAGCAATGGTGTCTATTTTTACGTAAAGATTTTCTCTGATATTCCTGCCGGTGTCGTAGTCTGTTTCATAATAGTACAAATTAAAGGTTTCCTTGCAAGTTCCCAGTACACCGGGAAGACTATTACAATCCCTCAAGGTGAATTTTAATTCTACAAAAATCCTTTGTGCGTTGCCTTTAGAAATCCAGTTAGTCCGCAGCCAGTTGTTTTGGTTGGGTTCCATGACCTGGCACACCTGGTATGTCCTTATCGGGGTGTAGTTCTCATCCAAACCGCTAATTTCTTCCCACTATAAATTGAAGGGGGTGTGGAGAATCATCAGTCTTTCAGCAAATAAAAATCACCAACATTTCCAAATAACAGGAATGACAACAGTGCCACAAGCACTGATCCCTGGAAGTCTGAGAGTGTAGGATTCCTACAGCAAAATCTTAGTGAGCATCCCTTGTGTCGTTTGCGTGTCTGAACACAGAACATACGATGAATACTTTATTCTGCTTCATGTCTGCTGCGAGAAACATCTCTTTTCTCTAGTGAGATTGCAACAGGCTAAGGCTAACGATTATTAAAATTACCCCTCAAAGCATATAGATGCAGAGCAGAGCTACTGATAACTCAATTGACAGTTAAAGTGTCTGTAATACCCTTAAATTCAAAGAGTCCTACAAACATTTGAAACAGGATTCAAAAAATAGTGAAATGTAAAAAAAAAAAAAAAAAAAAAGTTCAACAATGTCTTGCAACATGTTGTGTGGAATACTTTGCAATCTTTTGAAAATTAGATGTAAATGAGAAACATTTTACAGAGTTACGTATTTTTCTGTGGGCACATTTGTAATTGTACATAAAACCAAATACAATTATCAAGTAGTTATAAAAGTAAAATAAACTCTTATAAACAAATTGTTTTCAGTAGACAACCAAATGTGCATGTCAAATTAGCAAGCTACACATGAATTATTTGAAAATGCCCATTTATCTTTTGATACAATATATACTACAAGTGAATTCTTTTATACTCTTTCACACAAAAAATGGGGCATAGATAATTCAGCAAATTTAAAGATTATTGAACCATGTGTATTACTTACTGCTCATAGCAACAAGGTCAGTATGTCTAACAGTTTTAAAAGGTTCAGTCATAGTTATTTACGTCTTCTGTTATTATTATTGCAAAGTTTCACAACTCACAGTATGATCCTAATAATTAAACAGTCTTGTACTTGTACCCACTTCCCCAGTTACAAATAACAGATGCAAAATATTGTGTATTTTAACTCTGAAGTCCTCAAGCATCTGATATTTAAACTATTAATTCAAAGAATGTAGATGAAAAAAAATATAATAGTATACATTTGATAATGACTTCTACTTGTAAAGCCTGACCGGAATATTAACTAATTTAAACCTAGTGCAACACAATAATGTGTATTTTTGAAATAAATTTTACAAAATTAAGAAAACTGATGAATTGTTGAACACTACAACTCGTAAATGTCTCGTGAAAGAGGCACTTCTGTCATACCACATTTTTATTATATTAGACTGATATTACCAATGGTTCTCAAACAGAAAAGAATTTATTTTCATGCTATGTTCCTTGGCACACATTTTTTTCACCACATAATATTGTGTACATTTTCATATATTTCTTGAGTTATCTGTTTATAGTCTATTCGCATATAACTAAGGCAAATATCTCAAATTCCTCCCGGGGTAGATAGATTTTTTTTTCTCCTAAGCTGATTGAAGTTATTAAAAGAAGGAAAAACAGTTATGATGTCTCTGCAAAAGCAAGAGCTCCAGAGTGGAGTACGTCCTTCGGACCATGCCACAGCCAGGAGGAATCAAACCTGATTATTTGAGGGGCTAATCTGAAAAATTCACACATTTAATTTTAAGAGTAATTACATCATTCCAGATATGAGAAATCAATTTTTTTTAACCCATGAAATAGATTTTTTGAAGAAATCCATGAAGGCAAATAGTCTCACTACTTGATACTTATGCCATTGTTTCATTACACACTTTTAAAGATTGAAAGCATTCCACAGATGATGCTATTGGGATATAGATCTCAATTCAGACAGTGGGTTTTATATCATTACACATTCTTTTATAAAAGTATAAAAATATGTTCTCATTACTCAGCAGCAATATTGCTGTATCTAAGTACAAGTGAATAAATCTGTCTCATATAAAGAAAATGTTGTGGAGCATATTTTCTTGCACAAAATATTGATTCTTACACACACACACACACACACACACACACACACACAGAGAGAGAGAGAGAGAGAGAGAGAGAGAGAGAGAGAGAGAGAGAGAGAGAATATGAAACTTTAACTCAAGATTCTCTGGACTGATAAAATGCTCATTGGAGTCCGAGATAACACTGACAGTCATAATTTATCATGTTGTGGATTACATGGATGAAGTACTACAATCATTCATCAGTTTACTTCTTCTCACAGATAAAACCATCTTCTGTATCTATTTATTTTAATTGATGGATGGTAGAAAATGGGCTGCATCTGTCATTGGCAAGAAAGGTATTTACTTTTAAAAGTTATGAATGTCTTTCTACATTGTATATTTTCTAATGGAAGCAATTTCACATTTAAGGAAGTACCTCAAATTCTGTGGACTTATAGATTAAATTGGTAAGTTTTTTTTTAACTTTCCCATAATTTCCTATGGCCAATAAAAATAACTAGAATATGATCTCAGAAAATTTTCAGATTTTAATGTAACGAAAATTCTGAATATTTTAAGAATGTTTAAAATTCTCATTTTACTATTAAATTAGAAGTTCTCTTAGTGACGTAAGCTAATGTTATATTGATTCTATTACTTTGTTCTTGTGCTTTCATTCACATTGTAAAATCAGTTGACAATGTTTATATCTTCATTGATATGTCAAGACCCTTTAATCCCAGATTTCCTCATGCATTAAAGATAAACTTAAATAACAATGGAGATTCTTCATTTCTCAGAGTCCACTGGCTTTACCAAAAATTAAGATTTTTTTCCTATCTCATCATCACACATAACTCACAAAGATCATATTGAGCTAAATTTAAGCAATATATCTTGCTGAATGTATCAAAAATGGTAAAAAAAAAAAAAATGAAAGGTGTACTTAGGACTTTGACAGATTTGTTAAATATTCAGACTCATTTGCTATGGCTGAGTTTTGTTGTAATATGGAAATATTTCTACCATCTATTTTGATTAATAACAGTAGATAGTACAACACAAATATTAAAAAGCTAACATTTTACAGTAAATCTTATGTCTCAATATTGTTGTACAGTTTTAGTTACCCTCTGGAGTCTACTTTGGACAATGTTAAGACTATTTTTAAAAGATGAAAACAGGTTCCATACTGTTTTAAAGAATTGCACAAATTCTACCTGGTGATTATTACACAGAAGCATAAGGCAGCTGCAGAGGCTTAAGTGAGTTAGTGAAAAGAATGTTCTCTGTAATTAGTAAGCATTTATAATCTGAACGCATAAGCATGATTGATACAACTCAAAAAAAAAAAACTCAAAGCTATGGGTTTGGTTTATTTTTTTCCCTTTTCCCCAAGTTCTAAGTATACCTTCTATACTCAGAGAATCCAATCTCTTATGAGAAAACATAACATTTAACAATATACTGAGTTTTAAACATTTTAAATGTATGGGTGTGAATACTTTCCCTAGGGGAAAGCTTTTGTTTCTTACTCTAAACAGATATGATGATACTGAAGTAAAGATGTACTTACTCCACTGGGTGGAGAGGAAATCCATTCCAATTCTGTCTGTTGTGCTTTAGAGTCCAGTAATAGAACTGAAAAAGAAAGTTTTATTTCCAATGTTACAAAAACTCAAACACACCTCTAAACGCTTTAAGAAAAAAAATCTAATTTTTATAAAACTGGTACTTTAAGACTCAAGATATTTATATAAATGAATTGAGCAGTGAAGAGTCACATTCTATAAGTAGATTATCCTTTCTGGAGGGGGAACATTATATGTCCATGCACTTCATACCATTCAATTAAAACAAATAAACCGAAATAATACTAACACAAAGGAGTGTAAAAAGCTAAAGTCAGATACAGTGATTGTGCAGCAATAACATACAATAGCATTGGAAGCCAGTGAGTTCAAATTTCAAGACACATGACAACATGAGCATAAGAAATAACCCCACACTATTCTTCAGCCAGGCTCTACATTTTAATATGCTGCCAGCAAAATTTCCTATCATCTCTTGACAATTGGAGTTTGATGTTTAAAGAAACCCCTCTACCAATGTGAATATAGAAATGCCAACTCCATGTTAAACAATGTTACCATGAGAAACAAGTCCCTGTTATCTGCAAGTTGTGCTTTGGAGCTAGTCAAGCATCAGTTTACACACACACACACACACACACACACACACACACACACACACACACACACTTTAAACTGGAAACATTTCACCATCCTAGCTATTCTCTAAACGGCTTAAACTCTAAGCTGAGATCTACAAACAATTGTATACCATCTTTACACCATAAAAAGCATGATTAACATTTATGAAAAGTGTGATTAAAGTATTATTAATATTAATTGAAGTATTCATTAGAATGTTATCTATTAGAACACATTATACTTTCAGTTGGAGATGTCGTTGCTCTAATATAATTTTTCTCACAAAATACTTACTGACCAAACTGGTTTTACAGTTACATAGCTTTGGTGCTTTAAAACAATATACCTGACCTCTAAAGCATTTTCACAAATCATGAATATTCTTTACGTATGCTTAATATCAACCCCAGGAAAATATTCAAATTTTGACTTGAAAAATGTGTACTCGCATAAATATCTTGATATTGAAACATTTTCCGATTCCAGTTTAAAATATTTATGCTTTGAAAGATAAAGAAAACGGCAGTGGTGTTAAGAGAGCAAGGAACAGTTGACTATGTGCTCAGTTCCTTCACCAGGAGTCAAACTTATCACCAGGGACTGGAAATAGATAAATACAAAGGCAGGAGATTGTGTTGCTTGGTTTTGTGTTGGACATTTAAGATTTTCAGGGGAGTGAAATCAACTCCCACTCAATTAAAAACATGAGTCGCTTATCAAATTTCAACGTATGTTCTAACTTTAAACACCAGTAAGTCCTTGGATTAGTGTTTTTAAAGAAGAATAATTGTAGAAGGTTTGTTTTTCCCTGACAAAGAGAAGAAGCCCAAGGAAACAAATTCAAGCCACAGTACTCTCTTTTGGAATTTATTGTGAGGGAGGGCGCTTCTATATTGACAACACCCAGTGAGTTTTAAACCTAAACTGACCTTTTGGGTTTTTTTGTTTTGTTTTGGTTTGGTTTGGTTTTTTGTTTTGTTTTGTTTTTTTAGAATGAAATAAACACTGCGATTATCCTTTCCTGCTGTGCCTTTACCCCTCAGCTACCTGCTGGCCAGCAAGTTAGCAAAGAAAGCAGCAAATCAAGAGGACATGGGGTGGCCACGGAGCCGGTGGTGCTTCAGGCGGCTCTAAAGTGCTGAATGCAATCACCCCCAGTAACCTTCTTCCTTCTGGACTCCCGCACGGGCACCGAGGAGCGCCAGGAGAAGGCTCTGGGCTGAGGGCCGCTACTAGGGGTCTAGGGCTGTTTCTTGGTAGCCAGCAACGCGGCTCCAGTGCCGCCCGAGCATCGGGGCGGGGCGGGGTGGGGCGGGGCAGGCAGACGGTTGCGCCCGCCAACCTAGCGTCCATTACACTTCCAGACCTGGTTCTCCTGGGAGCCGATGGCGCCCAGCCTGGGCTGGAGTCGCGAGAAACAGACCGGTTTTCGGTAAGCGCCTCCTCTGAGGGCGCGGCGGCGATTGTACTGTCGGGATGGAAAGCAGCAGCCGCAATTAGCCTCTGCGCTCCCCAGCCACTCCTGCGGCGCTAGGGAAGAAGGGAAGGGGACCTGGACGAATGGTACCTACCCCAGCCGCCCTAGAGGCCGCGCACCTGCTCGAGGCGCCGCGGGCCACGCTCCTAGGGTGCCAGGATGCCACGGGCCACCTCCGGGTAGCAGCGCTCAGGGACCGCCTTCGCCTGATTGCGCTTGAGCGCCCGGAGCGTCGCCACCAAGAAGTCGGGCGCGTTCCCCACCACCTGCCTCTTAAACATCTCCTCTGCATCTAAAGAACTCCGGCTCGGAGCATCAGAACCCTCTCCACGTAGCACCGGAGGAGGAGAGCAAGCAAGGCCTGCTGGCTGCAGGCACCTCTCCCCCTAGTGATGCAGTTATTTATAGCTCAAACTCCTGCTGGAGTCTGCCAGAGCTCGCGCGCGCCGCTTCGCTGTGCGGGGCAAACTTTTCCTCAGATCCCGCTATTCGGAGGAATCAGGACAAGGTAGCAGGGTAACTTTCTCATCGCAACAGTCCAGAGCCTCGAAATGTGTGCTCTGTGGGTGGGTGGGTGTCTCTAGCAGACGCTGGTCCACCTGCAGTCATAACCATCAGCACAGAGGCACGTTTTTCTCAGAATGGATTCAGTATAAACACAGATTGTAGATGTGCAAAGTGGAGTCAGAAGGTCAAGCTATTCCAAAGTAGAATACTGCACCGAGTTTGGGGGATGTTGAAAGAACGAAGAAGGGTGGGCGAAGAGAATAAAGAAAAGCTGCGTGAAATCCTAAGTTTTGGGGATAAAAGAATCTAGGGCCAATATGCCCGCTCCCTTTAGTACTACCATGACCTAAATCTTAACAAATCTCTCACCCTCTACACCTCTGAACAGGCTTCCAAGTATCCGAAAATCAACCTTAGATACGCAGCTTGTCAAATGGGGCACGGGTATTGTGGTACTGCTTAGCAGCAAGACACTTCCTTTGACAGGATTTATTTTTCCCCAGCTCCAACTACAGGCACCGAAAGGTATTTTACCTTTTGCCAATGGTTCAAAGGAGACACAGGGAAAAATACCCACGTACAGGCGTTCCCTGTGGTCAAAAGAAACCTCCCCTCGCGTACCAGAACTGGTCCCCAGAGGCCAGGGCTTTCAGCAGGGATGGCCACTCGGACTCCAGGAGTACAGAACCTGGGCCAAGTGACTGGACACTTCTCACTTGGTGGCCTCTCATCGCAGACTGCCCGCTGAGGCCAGCCTTCCAGGCGACGGGTCCAGCCATGGCCCGCGCGCGCTGCCTCCCTTCGCGGCCGCATTGTTTCGAGCGGCAGCCGGGCGCCCACCGCAGGCCCGCGCCGCTGCCGCCGCCGCCGCCGCAGTGAGCGAGTCAGCGGGAGCCTGAGCGCTCGCAGCCACGGAAGTCTCGGCCCCTCCAGGAAGGCTGGGGACGATGCGGGGCTGCGCTCCTCAGGTTTCGAACTAACTATGACCCGGGCGCCCAAAGCAGGCCGACCACAAGAGAATGACCGGGCGCGGCGGTTGGAGCAGAAGACGGGAGACACCGGATGGAAAGAAGAGAGCTCTCCTGCCAGCCTCGCCACCCCAGCGCTCCCCGCCCCCCGCCCCCCGCCCTGGGCTGCCCCGGCTGCAGAGTGCGCGCCGGTCCCCGGCCACCCTTGAAGCTCAGGGCCCCACTAGTACCGGTTCACGGTGCTGGTCGCTTGGAGCTGGGGTCGGAGGATCGAAGGAGGGTCGCCCAGCGCCCTAGGCACGGCGGGCAGCTCCGCGGACCCGTAGGCTCGTGCAGGTAGACAGCGAAATAAATAAGTCAGAACAAACTTTGCTTTCCTCTGGCCTTACCTTCCTTCGCAGCCTGCGCCTCCCCCGTGTGTGCAAAGCCAAGCAGCCAGATGTAGCACAAAATAATCCACGAAGGATACCGAGTTTGAAAAACCATGGTGCATGAGCAGGTTTGATTTTAGGCTGCAGTTGAGTCGCAGCTCTTTAGATGCTGTTTGTTCCGAAGTGGGTTATTATTGTTGTTATTATTGCGCTCCTCGCATCGATCCCCTTCTGGGTCCCAGGCCGGCTGCTCCACGTTTAGCTGTTTGATTTCTCTCCCCCCTCCGTTTCGTTCGCACCGTGTTTGCTGCCTGCAAGTCTCCGACTGCAGACCGGCCGCTTGCTCCACACTCCAATAATATTAATTAGGGGGAGGGGGCGGGGCTCCGAACAGAGAGCCTCCGCCACTCCGACTGAGTGGCAGACGCAGCCCGCCTGCTAGGCGGCAATTCCCAGGGCCTGGGGGGCGGGTGCCTATGAAGTGGCCGCCTCTACCTCAGAGGCGGGGTTCTGAGCGGGAGCCAATCAACGCCGAGCGGAGTCTGGTTGCGAGTCCAGGATTCCCTCCCAGTTCGGTTGCCGGGAAAGCGGAGGGACTAGCGGCTTTAGGCCAGCGGCGTGCAGCCGGGAGCATTTGGCTTTTAGCTACTGCAGCTTCACTGAGCTGGATAAACCCAAGAATAACTCTCTCGACTTACACTTCTGTATAAAGCAGTGCTGCTCAACGTTTTCTAGAAGGCAGAGGCGAAGCAAGCCTTTCCTCAACTACCAATCACGGATCCCGACATGGACAGTCAAATTGAGCTATGCTTTTAGAGCGGCTATTACTTTTTTCTCATCAACCGCTGCGGGTCGGATAACTTTGATTTTCTGTCTTTTTAGAGAAGTGTGAATCTCTCCTGTTCCGTAACGAGACGGTTTTAGCTACTTCTCTCCTCAATCTCTGGAAGAATAAATTTAGTCGAAAGTACTTTCTTTTTCTAAACAATGTTTGCCAGAGTTTGCAACACCCTGTGACAAAAGAAACACTGAAAAGGGAGGGGGGGGGGCGGCTGGAGAAAGGAAGTCCTTTGTTTTATGCTTGCCTCTTTCCTCGCCCTATCTTCAGTTACTTTATAGGGCAAATGCGACCCTGGAAAACGTTCCCTATAGTTTTTCTTAAGTGCTTCTCATTTTCTGGGATCTTTCGTAGACTGCCCTATGTCAATCGTTTCCCATTCGGATGTGTAAATAACACTTTTAAAGAAAGCTGCCAGGTATTAAATTCATAGAGCCATCCTTCTACTTGGGCAAACATTTACTATTTTCTGTGGTTAGTCCATAATTATTCTGTAATTATCTTTCTAAGGAAAGCCAAGACTAAATATGCAACCAACATTTCCACTTGAATTCATCCAACCCGAGCAACAAGGATAAGTGCTGCGAGAAATCTGTTTTCCATTAGGCAGTTTTGCACACTTTGCAAGCAAGAGGCCGACATTGTAAAATGAAGAACTTAAAAACATAATGGGCAAATCATATATTTCAAGAGTCACATTGTGTAGATAGATAGGTCACATATTTAAGATGAAAATTTATTATTATTATTCTACATTTCTTCCTTAAGAAAAGGGAAAAATATTCATTTGTGATCAGCCTTTATTCCTGATGGAAAAAAAGTTCAACCTTGGACTGCAGACTTACTGGTTGACCTCTGGAAATGTGCTATGGAGTATATAGTAAGAACTTCAGAGAGATAACAGCCTTAGCCACTTTTATTTTCTTTTTATGGTTTTCTTCTGTTGTTTTACTTGCCTAATACAATTATACGGAAGAAAAAAAATGAACTTTCCTTTTTTTCCAAGCACTTTGCTTCTGTAGCTTATGTATTAAATGTTACATATTGCTAGCCATTAAGTCTATTAAATATTTTAGAAATTATGCTTAAAAGCATCTTAAGTGGCCTTTAAAGATGCATAGAAAATGTAAAAGGCTTAATAGATTAATCTTGGAAGGAGACAAAACAATGTAGGCAAAGCATACTGGTTGCAGAGGAAATCAGGGTAAAAATTGGAAGCTAAAATTCAGAATTAAAAATATAAGTATCTACACCTTAAGCTTCAAAACTCACAGAATCACAAGCTTACAAAATGTTAAGCAACTTCTAATAGCCAAAATAAATTGTCCAAGATTTCAACATTTTCTGAGGACTCATCCTCCTAGGGTGCCACCAAGATAACCTTGACAGTTTAAAATACTCCTTTAACCCATTGAATGACTTCTACTTGGTGATAGAAATACAAATACTTTTCCATTAGACCAGGAAACTGCAGAAGGAATGTGTTGTTTCCTCTGAGGAGTATAAGCAGTGTGGAGACTCTTGTTAGTGTGCCTCTCTTGCCACCAGACACAGGCGCAGCTATAGACACACTCTTATCTTAAGAGAAGAAAGTTTCAGATTAACTCCTCTTGTACTGGACTGCTGACATTGTCCCTGCAGAGCAACGCAACGATGTTCATGTCTAGAATCAGCAACCTTCTTTCTTTTGTGGTACATATGTATATTGATAGGGAAGTCAGGACATTGAAATGGAAATGCTTTATAATCAAGAAAATAATGTTCAATGTATTATGTTTTATAACATATCTTAATAGTTAAATTTATAATAGAATATATTTGATAAGTATAGACCTTTATTTCTATGTAAAGCTACTGAAATTAAACATTAACAAAATACTGAATTTCAGTTGGCTACCTATGTCTTACGTATATTAATTCTTGAACAAATATTAGAAAGTAATATTATGCATACAGAAAGTGAATTAAAAACAAACTCATCTTATTGAGCAAGACTAAATGATATATAAAACTAACATGTTTGACCAAAAAGCAGAAATTTTGAAAATTGTTGTTTTTTATTAACTCATTGCGAATTGTTGTTGCTAAAATAGCCTATCTCAAGTCATAAATTTTAAATACATAGAAATGTATAATAAAGCCCTATTTTTCATATCCTCTTTTTGAAACATCTACCATAACAGCAGAGTAGACAGACGAAAAATACCCATTTCAATATATGTTCAAATATGTTCTAATTAAATGAACATTTATTTCAGATACAAAGACATAGTAAAGTGTTTTCACTTTGCATCATTTCTCTAATAATTTACTGGTAGTCACAAATAAGTATACACACAAGGAAGTAAATACCAATTTAAGTCTGTGATTCTAAGTGAGAGAGTCAGGTGTTATTTTCTTTTAACTTTCTACAATGCTGATATTTACCTTAGAATGTACACCAGTGAAATAGCTTTGGGTTGTACAAAGATAAACTTAGGAGTTATTAATAATTTCAAGCAGCAAGGTTTGTGCATTTTCCAAAGCAAAAATGGCTCTATGTGTTCATGTGTGCATGTCTAGGAACTGTATCTGTGGAGGTTCATGGACCCTCAGTGAGCTCATACATTATCATGCAAAGGCAGGCAAAATAAATACTGTCCACCAACAGCTAATCACTAAGCTGCCTCTGCCCTCCTCTTCCCACTTACTGTGCAAATACAAGTTCATCACAGAAGAAAGACTACTTAAATGAATTGAAAAAGCTACCCTGTACAAGAAAAACATAAACAAACAAACAGAAAAAAGAAGCATTTTATCTTGGTTAATAGATACTGAAAACTGAATTTTCAAGTTGTTGTTTGAATCAAAATGTATAAACGTTTTTCCCATTGAATAAGAAAATCACTTATATATTTACATTAGCATGATTTGTGTACTGTATACAAAACATGTATTTGCAGTCAAATAAAAGCATTTTTTAAAAACAGAAAATAATGTCACCTTGTCATCTCAGCACCAGACTTAGCTTGCAAAAAGTCAAAAGTATACTTTGAATCTTTATGAAACTATATTCACTTAAATGACAAAATTCAGAAGATTACAATTCTAATTTTTCACCTGTTTAATACAGATTAGCTAGGAAGAGCTTACCAGAGTATTGCTACAGTGTCACAGAAATGCTCATACATGCAAAGCATGAAAAGTTGTTCTAAAAATATCATTAATTGAGCAATATTAAGAGAACTGATTGTGGCAAAAAAATGTGCCACACATTACTCAAAACCACTTTACGTATGGTTGATATTCTAAAGATTATTTTTTAAAAGTAATTTTCTGTAAGGAGATTCTTCCTATCCAGTATCAACATTCATTTTTTTCCCATAAGACACCAGTGTGGATATGAAGATGTAGCTTAAGTTGTGTAAAATACTTTTCCACATTTTCACGGTTTCCTGTTTTAAAATTTGTTATCTCTTTATCCTGATTATATTTAGCTGTCAAGGAGAGCCATGATAGCCCAGTGACCACCAGGGGGCATCAGGTCCTCTGGGTGTCCTGGCCAATCAAGTTCACACTAAGAACTAAGTTATATAAAATTTGAATATAACCCTATTGTTACTTTTAGGTTGCTTCTTGATATCTGTATTCACCTATCAAAAGCCTTCACAAAAACATTGTGATGTAACTGGCTTCATTTTATAGAGGCCAAGTTAACAGAACGAGCTCAAAGGAACTTTAAAAGGTAAAATATGTTTCAGAAAACTCAATGCTTTTTAAAAATAAATATCTGAGCCCTTTGAACCTCAGAATGAAGTCATGGGTAGTATTTCTCTTCTTTACTTTTCATCTAGTTATCTTCAACTCTTTTAACCTAGAAATATAGCCCCCTTTCCTCCAGAAAAGAGTTTTCTGGACCTAGACCTCTCAACAGATCCTCAACTTTTACGGGTCCCGCAACTCTCTAACTTGAAGAATGTGTGGTAGACTTTTTCTCGTCTGATCCACATGGCACATTTAATACTACAATTGGAATTGTCAGGAATGTCTTGCTAATCTTAAATGGTTCTTTGAAGAGGTGGAAATATCTAGTAAGTGAGTTCCATATCTCACGTGAGTTCAGAAAAGTTTCTGTTACGAAGAAAGAGATAAATGAATGGTGCCCCCTAGCAACAAAATTATAAATCTCTTGGCATGACCCTCTCTGAACGCCTCTGTATGCTGTGGAAGGTTGTACTTCATAGTACACATTGACTTGATATATGTCTGTCCTTTGTGAGTAAAAAGGTATTATTTGTATGAGACAAAAACATTCCTGGAAGGAAAGGACTCTGACTCAAATTCCTCTGACTGTCAACATTAGAACTATCAGAAGATCAGAATTGTCTGGCTGAGATTGGAATGATCCCAAATACCTGAGAAATGTATTCATGACAAGAGAAACCACAGGCCTGAGCATGAGATTTGCTAGGTAAAGGCCCGATTCTCTGATTCAAGGCCTCAAAATCGAGCAACATGCCTGATCTCTTTTTCCACATTTAGAAGTATAAAAAATATCAGAAAAGTGAGGTCAGAGAATTGTTATCTTTCATATTTTAGAACTGCACTCTGTAGTTACCGTAATATAACAAAAATGTCTGTTCTTGGAGTTACTAATTTATTATTTACTTTTTAAAAAGCTTTCATTTTTAGTTTTATTTTCCTTTATTTATTTAGCAAATAAAACATGACAGCAAAAAAAAAAAAAAAAAAAACACTTCAGAAGTTTGGATATAATAAAAGGTCAATAATAATATAATTTTAAAGCATGAATACTCACACATTAACAGTAAATCCATGGTTAAAACAATGATGAATGGTGAACTTATAAAGTATGTTCCTACAGTAATAAGTCAAAGAATAAAAATTGACAATGCATTTCAAGTGGTTAGTTAGGTATAATAATTATAGGCATGAGGAATTCTATGTGAGACATCCAAGTCATTTTTACCAAGTCCACCAGAAAACAACATTGGATCACAGACATATTCACAGATGCTGAAGGACGGAGATATTGAGAATCAGGGTGTACAGAACATATTCCTTGTTGCACAAGTTTCAACATTTTCTTCTAAATTCACCATGTTTACACACCAAGTCAATACTATATGCCAAAGACAATGCATAAGATGAATTATAAGACAGAAGTCTTCATACAGTTCATTCTGCCATTATTAAAAATGGTGTAATAGTGAAAGTCATAGCATTGTCAATGTAACAGAAGATGCTACCAATTAAAGTTTGGGGCAAAAACTTAAAAGAAAATTTAACTCACATAAAAAAGTATTATAATGAAATAACACAGGCACAGATACAGTCTGAAGAGACGGCCCTCTCCATGACTTGCTAAGCTTTGAAGTCTTGCATTCTAGTGAATAAATTCTTCTCTCTCTCTCTCTCTCTCTCTCTCTCTCTCTCTCTCTCTCTCTCTCTCTCTCTCTCTCTCTGTCTCTCTCGATATGGTTCACCTCAGAGAATATTTTCACATTCTTATTCTATCTAATAGAACTTCTCCACCTACTTTGTTCATATGCGCTAATCTCTTTTGGAAACACACACACACACACACACACACACACACACACACACACACACATCAGTAACAACAACAAACCCAATACCCTCTCAGTTTCGAAGTATTCTCTCATCCATGCATGGTGCAACAACTGTGCTCACAATTGAAAACACAATAATTGCTTTCTGGAGATTCCTTCTATTCCTCTTCTGGAGGCTTTTGTTGCTTTCCTCCGGCAGTTTGTGAGATTTCAGCTTTCAAGGTTTCAATACTTGAGGTTTTAAATTTTCGGGATTGTAAACTTGCAGATTTTAGGCCTTGGGGAATTTGGACTTTAGATATTTTGGTCTTTCAGGATTTGCTACTATCTTTTGATATTATGAGTGACACCTCTGTGCTTCACCTCCCTGGGTCTATCAGCTACCTCTGCTTACTCAGGTTTGCCCTGGGCTCCTCTAGCCCTTTTGTTTTTTTTTAACCACAGTTTTCATAGCCAAACAATATACCTTTATTTACACTGTTCTTGTGTCTCCAACCTGAAGGTATGACTCAGGAGAAAGAGGAATTGTAATTTAATTTCTGTGGTACTTACATCACTGCTTGGATATGCACTAAATATCAAGTTGTTGAATAAATTAATAAATAATTTTCAATTAGTTTCCCCTCATAATTTATCTTTATCTCTGAAAGGTTGTTTGGCAAAGACGTTTCCTCCTATATAGATTATCTAGAGGCAAGATTTTTGCCAGTACCATTAGTGATATCAGTTCAAATCTACGGATTACTAGAGTCTCTAATATGTAACATTCAAAAGAGGAAAAATATATTCGAGGATGTATATTCATTTTTAAAGAGAGCTATAAATATTAAAACAGGGAAGATAATTATTAGGGAAATGGGAGAATTAAACAGGATAAGTTCTCATTATAAATGCTTAGTGCATTAATTAAAAAAAATATCATCCCTGGCAGTATGAAGCTAGGAAGCGCATCCCAGCTCAAATTGCTCTACTTAGAAGTGAAGGGTGATAACAAAGGCATAGATCCTACTTTATAAAATCTATTCTATGTCACCCAATTTAACAAAAAATGAATCTTATACAAGTCCTAAAGCCAGGGCTTTTTAGAAACTTCCTGAATAAGTAGTTCTGCTGCATTTCCCAAGCCGAATACTCAGAAACATCCTGGCTGAAAGCATTCAAACATGAACTTAGGTTCCTGAGCCTCATCTGGGCAGCACATTGAAATCCCCCCGGAAGCTTTTTAGCTAATTTACTTACTCATTTAATCGTTATAATGTATACTAAGAGTTGGGTAAATTTTCTATTGAGTAACACTGTTCAATATACATGCAATATGAACTTTATGCATAATTAAATTTTTGTAACAGCCACATTAAGATAGAAATTAATAGGCCTATTGATTTTAACAATTATTTTTGTATAATCTATTACATGAAAATTATTTCAATGTATGGAAACAGCCACATTTCTAGTTCTCTGGATCACATGTAGTTAGTGTTTTTTTTTTTTTTTTCTACTGAACAATATATGTAACAGTAGCACAAAAATCTTCTAAAAATACATATTTTGTAAAGAGAGGGGCATGAAGTGTACATAACTAACCTACTTTCAAAGTGATTAAAAACTTCTGATCCAGGGCTCATATCAAGAGAATGACTGTTGGGGAGCACTACTTTTCAGTTTTGGGTGCTCAGAGATAATGTATAACAAGTTTTCCCATGAGGCTAATTAGAGTCCATATTGGATTCTTACTTAATTCATCTGAGGTGAGGCCAGGGCTTGTGTTTTTTAAGTGATTACTAAAGTCTGAAACAGATAATTAAAAATCATAACCTTTATTTTGAAAGAATTGTGGAATCACAGAAATTGCAAAAACACAATATATATCAAACAAATGTCATGTATATATATATTTGCAGGGAGAGACTATACAACAATCATCTACCTTTCTTATTTTCTGTTTTTATTTTTAATTTTTTACATTTTAATTTACTCACTTTACATCCTGATTGTAGCCCCTTCCCTTGTAGCTTCCTGATTCTACCCTCCTTCCCTCTTGCTCTCTCCCTCTCTCCATTAGACTTCAGAAAGGGCAGACATCCTCTCCCACCATCCCCCCTCAGCCTATTGAATCTCATCTGGACTGCCTGCATCCTCCTCCTCTGGGGCATGGCAAGGTTGCCTCACCAAGGGGGAGTGATCAACATGTGGGGCCAGAGTCCATGTCAGAAATAGTCCCTCCTTCCCATGTTGTGGGACCCACAAGGATATTGTACTGGCTATTTACTACAGCTAAGCAGAGGTTCTAGGTCCTTTGCTGGTGTATCAGTCTTTGCAGCACACCCTCCTCCACATGGATTTGTTGGCTCTATTGGTCTTCTTATGGAGCTTCTGACTACTCCAGGTCCCTCTATTCCCCAATCCTTCCATAAGACTCACTGTGCTCAGCCCTGGTGTTTGGTTGTATATCTTAGCATCTCCTTGGATCTCTTCCTGATTATAGTCTTTCAGAGGCTCCAGTCCTCATCCTTCTATTCAACTGCTTCTGGTGTCTATTCTATTTGTCCTTCTGAATAAGAATTAAGCATTCTCCATAGGGTCCACCTTGTTGTTTAGTTTCTTTAGGTCTATGTATTGTAGTGTGCTCATCCTGAATTATTTGGATAATACTCACTTATAATTGAGTCTATACAATGTGTGTCTTTCTGGGTTTGGGTTTCCTCACTTAGGATGACCATTTCTAGTTCCACCCATTTGCCTGCATTGTTGATATTCTACCAAATTTTTGTACAGTGAGCAATATTGCTCTAATATTTTCACAACA
Organism: Acomys russatus; assembly: GCF_903995435.1. Classification (NCBI taxonomy): domain Eukaryota; kingdom Metazoa; phylum Chordata; class Mammalia; order Rodentia; family Muridae; genus Acomys; species Acomys russatus. The sequence goes on along the minus strand of NC_067138.1, from coordinate 50,844,137 downwards.
TTCATGTGTCATTAGTTTCACATACACTGGTGTACTTTTAGCCAATGTCTAAATTAATGTAGATATTGCTACTATGAATATAGAAATCATATCAAAGATCCCACATGCTATCTTTTTATTACATCTGCCTCATCTTTTCAAAGTTCCTTGCTCTTGGCAAACACTAATACTTTTATCTATTTTTTTTTTACAAGTGCAACATTAGGCAAATAAAATAAGATACTACGCAACATTTAAGATTACCTGGTTGATGCCCATTACTCCCCTCCCCTATGACTGTGACTGAGAGGGACCTCCTCCCCCTGTATATGCTCATAGGGTATCAAGTCTAAGGGGAAAATGGGAAGGAGGGAGTAATGTGAGGATAGAAGGGATGGGATAACACTTGAAATGTAAAATAAATAAACTAATTAAATATATTTTTAAAAGATTACCTGGTTGTATTCTACAAGTATTCTTCAGGTTCCAACATGTGGTTGAATGTATTGATATCTCATTGTAGTTGAAGAATGACATTGTGCCATAAGGATGGACTGCAGCTAATTAACCCACTTATACACTGAATAACACTTGGCTACTCATTTATTAAAGACATTTAAGTAGTTCCCTTTAAAATTGCTTGCTTATTCATTATTACTATTTTAGTGTTTGAGATTTTCTCCAAATCTCATATATTCCAGGCAGCTGTTCTACCTCTGATTTACATCCCAGCACCTCGTGTTTTTACTATTGCAAACAAAGCTTTTATAATGTTCATACATAGAGGCTTTTGTAGGTTCATACATTTTTATTTCTCTGAAAAAATGCCTATTCTAATGTTCTTTCAAACACTCTGACCAGAGGAAATTTAAAAAAGAAAAGGGTGTTTTTGTCTTATATTTCCAGGTCACTGTCCATCAGTGACATAAGTCAGAGCAGGAATTTGAAGTTCACACTGCTGAGGAACTGCTTGCTGACTCACTCACCAACCATGTTGAGGTTGTTTTCTTATACAGCCATGATCATATGACTGGGGAATGGAACTATCCACAATGGACTGGACCCTCCTGTATCAATTAAAAATAAAAAACAATTGCCTATAGACATGTCCACAGGGCAATATTATCTAGGTAATTCCTCAACTGCAGACTTCTTTCACACATGACCTTAAACAATATGAAATTGACACTTAAAGCTAAGTACAACAGCACCCAACGTCATAATTGGTATGTCAGATCAGACAGAAAAAAGTGAAATTACCACAAAAGCAATGGTTACATGTGTCATATTGTGTCCCAAAAGTACAGTTTCTTTGAATTTTTGTTGACATGTTTTATCATTTTTGTTTATTTTAACCACTCAGTTTAGGTATTAAGTGATTTTTTTTTACCATGTCTTTAATTTCCATATACCAAGTGTATAGGGATGGTGATAACTTTCAGTTTGCTACCTTGCCATCTGTACACACTCTTTGGTGAAATGTCTGTGTTTCTTGCCCATTTTCCTATTGGATGTCTGAAATATTGAGTTTTGAGATTTCTGGATGTTTTATAGATATGTGTGGTTTATAAGATATCCTGGTCTCTAGTTTTTCATTCTCCTCACTGAATTTTGTATATGGAAAAAAAGAAGTTTCAGTGAAGCTCAATTTAATATGTTGTTTATGCTTTTGTTGCTAGTCAACTCTTCACTTACATAATATAAATTTGCTTCTTAGGTCTTTACTAAATTTGGATAGCTTCATATTTGCTATTTAAGTCTGTTATCCACTTTTTAGTGATCTGAGATTTTGGTCAGGTTTTCCCACCACCACAGACACCAGCTTATCTAATGCCATTTGTTTAAAACATTATGAACTCAATTACTGCCCTTGTATCTAATTCTACATTTGGGTGCATTTTTTAAATCACTAAGTCACATTTCAAGTGCATTGGGATCCAGATTTGCTAGCCCATAGGAGAGCAACTCAGTTATGTTACTATCTTCTCCACATTTCAAGACTATTATTTCTGCTTTTTCTTTTTTCCCTTTTTTTCTCACAACAGTTATAGATATTAGCATAATGGCAATGAATGAATAAGATTTGTTTTTATGGACCTTAAATTCTGTATGCAGGGCCAAATTGTGTGAAAAGCTATTATAAGGCATGTTCAGAGAATCATGCTTGAAAATAATAATGTGTTGCTAATACAATAAGATTGGTTGGAAAACTATTTTAAAACAAATTACAATAAAAATGCTCATAATAAATCATATTCATTGTTAAATTGAACAATGAGATGAAGGAAGTAGCTAGGTTAAATCTGGAGAAAGACTGTCCAAGGTCAAAGTTCTATTCATATGAAGTCCCTAAGTAGTCACAGAAGTTGATAGTTTTTAAAGAACACACTCAAAGTCAGTGCAACTAAAGTTGAAAAGGAGAGTTTAATACTAATTAGGGGTTAATTGCAAGAGGCCACGTTAGGCGAATCTTGTAAGCCCAAGCAAGAAGTTTGTGATTAAATAGGAAGGCTTCTTAATTTGAAACTCTAAATAAAGGAGTAACATGTCTCTCATTTTTAAGCTGTGACATTGGATAATGGAGAAAATGGCATGTGGAAAACAGGTAGTAGGTTTTAAAGACATCCCAGTGCCAGATAATGGGAACATGGACCAGGATAATGGCAGTAGAGAAAAAGAGAACTGCCTGTTTTTCTACAGTCAACATGCCTTGTAATAAAATGTAAGGAGAGCCTGATATATAAAAAGATGAAGATAAATTATTGTATTTGAGAAATTGTTTGAATTTGCTAAGAATGGCAAAATCTATAGAAAATAGGTTAGGTGAGGTGATAAGTGTTCAGTGTCCATTTTTGATTTATTAACTTTAGATGCTTACGGTACATATTACCAGGTATGCATAGATAAAAGTCTTGGGATCAGGAAAGAAAGTGTGTGCACAGCCACAAATACCATAATAACAGTTAGAAACATTGAACTAGACATGGAGAAACAAAAGAGAAGCAAGTACATGAAATCTCATTATTCAGAGTTTGTCCAGAAGTAGGGAGGGAAGCATCGAACGGAGATCATGGTGTCTCAGAAGAGGACAAAACACGTTTCAAGAGAAGTGCTCAGCTCTGCCAAAGGCTCACCAGAGGTCAGGAATGAGAATTTGAAGCAGGAGGAAAAAGGAAGGGTTTTACGCTGAAACATTAGCAAAGGAGATGTAGTTTATCCCTGTGTTATCTAAAGAAAAACTAAAACAGACAAATTTAAGTCACTTTCTTGAACTGTATTATTTTCTCCTCCTTTTGTGCTGAAAATCCAGTCTGTATCCTTGAACGAGTTCAGCACATTATCGACAACTGGCTTGATCATAGTGTCTACATACTGTCTAGTATCTTTTTGTGTGTGTGTGGTTTTTTGAGACAAGGTCTCTCTGTGTTGCCTTGCCTATCCTGGACTCACTTTGTAGACCAGGCTGGCCTCGAACTCACATCGATCCACCAGCCTTTGCCTCCCGAGTGCTGGGATTAAAGGTGTGCGCCACCATGCCCGGCAGCATCTTGTCTCTAAAGGGTGCATAGAAACAGAAGATGAATGATGTGATTACTTGAAAAGTTTCATGATATTGTAGAATATGTATGACTGAGAAGTAACGGCAGTGTATTTTAAACTAGTTGAAATATATTTGCTTAAGTAATGAATTTAAACACCAGGACTGCCTTGTAAATAAACTCGGGTGGGGGAAGGAGTGACTGCGAGGCTGTTGAAACTGAGCCTAAAATGTCAACTTCCCAGTTTCTAAAATCCATTCATGATTTTTTTTTTCACGACAAAGATTCAGAACCCTACGACCTGATGTAAAATGATTTCAACATAGTGCAGGACCTAAGCTTATGCTGTCAAAAGGACTTGAAGAATGAGAAGGGTAGTATGGACATAGAGAAAGGAGCATCAGTCAGCAGCTACCATACACATTAGGATCATCTACAAAGCTTCACCCATACCAGATTATTCCACACAAGTCATTATTACAACCTTTAGCCTTTTATTTCCACTTACCTCAAGCCATATGAATTCCTTTGCTGCTACTGGCCTATCATGATACTTAATGTAGACTCTTTCTTTGTTGGTAAATGTACAATAAAGTCCATCTTTTCACAAGTCAGTAAGTGGGTAATGCTAGATTACTTGTGTAATAATCATTGTAATATAGTCTGCCCTTGCCTTTCTACCCCTGCTGTGTTGCATAGTGTTTGTTTCTGGGACTAAGAGACTGCATGTTCCAATTCCCAGCTGTGGAAATGCAGATGCATGATGACTGATATTCTGCAGGAATAGATGCAGATAAAATGAAGGGTTGCTATCTCTCTCTCTCTCTCTCTCTCTCTCTCTCTCTCTCTCTCTCTCTCTCTAGCATCTATCTAGCTCTCTCTCTCTCTCTCTATCTCTCTATCTATCTATCTATGTATCTCTCTATCTCTCTCTCTCTATCTATCTATCTATCTATGTATCTCTCTCTATCTATCTAGCTCTCTATCTATCTATCTATCTATATCTATCTATGTATCTCTCTCTCTCTCTCTAGCTCTATCTATCTAGCTCTCTCTCTCTCTCTCTCTCTCTCTCTCTATCTCTCTCTCTATCTATCTATCTCTATCTATCTATCTCTCTCTCTCTCTCTCTCTAGCTCTATCTATCTATCTCTCTCTCTCTCTCTATCTCTCTCTCTTTCTCTATCTATCTCTATCTATCTATCTATCTCTCTATCTCTATCTATCTCTATCTATCTATCTATCTATCTATCTCTAGCTCTATCTATCTATCTATCTATCTCTATCTATCTCTCTCTATCTATCTCTATCTATCTATCTATCTATCTATTGTTCTAATTTAACTATTGTTTGTTTATTTTACATTCCAACCAGATTCCCTTCATTATTTTCCTCCAAGTTCTTCCCCCTCCTCCCCCCACAAGTATTTATTTCAGTGTTATCTCCCACCAGCAGGGTGTATTAAATTTAATATTAATTTTTTTGTTACTGTTATGACATTATTCTCCTGAGGAAAAAAAAAGTCTCCATTATCAGGCCCCTTTTCTTTCTATTCAGGTATAAGTTGCATTATAACATAACCTAAAACACGGCTGCATTAAATTCTATGTTCTTGGTGTCCGTTGTTGCTTCCATATAGAAGTTCCTAATACATTTTTCTCTACTATCTCTCCATTTGCTTTCATCTACTTCCCATAAAGGTTTTTAATTACTACAGTTTCAATACCTTGAATTAGATCAAGTGCTAATACTTTGCTGCTTAAAAAAATGTATGAAATGGACAGAATTAATGGTGCCTGTCATTAACTGGATGTGAATTTCTGCGCTAAGTTAACCTTTTAACCTAGGCATAAATCTTCAGAAAATATTCTCTAGGTTTTTCCTCTTGTTTTTTGTCAACAATAACCACACAGTAAGATGGTATTGCTAAGAACAGCACTGCATGCTTTGTCTATAGGTATTGCTAACTCTTATGAATGACTCCTTAGCCTATTTCAATATAAACAATATCTAAATGATCTTATTCTGTTCCTTCATCCAGTAATTTCCTCTGAATGCTTTATTTATCAAAGCTTTCTTATGATGAGAGTTTCAATTCTTGTAACAGGTTTTCTTATGATGTTTTATACATTCTTCTGTTTCTCAGCCACACTACTGATTTGAAAAGAAGTTTAAATTATTTGTTGTAATTTATTTCAATTAATGTAGAAACCAATGTATACTTATTACAACCAAAGAATCAAAATAATGCAGACATTTGTAAAGAAATATGCTCTTCCCTATGCTATACCCTAGACTGGTCTCAAACTTACAGCAATCCTCCTGCATCATTCATGTAAGTACTAAGCTTAAAGGAGGATGCCACCACACATTGTTTTTCCTAGATTTACAAAAGTGTTTAATAATAATCACCATAACATCTTTCTGTTTAATGATGTAATAATTCATCTCTTCAAATGTGAATTATCTGTGTAAAATATGTTCCAAGCTTTACTTACGGTTATGACTCAAACATTTGCTTCACTTAAAAGTAAATGTTGCATACAATGATTAATCAGACTTCATCTTCATTTTTCCTAAGGTTTGTATTTGACTATATAAACAGTTATACACTAGTGTGAGTCAACCAATGTATCTACTTTTGAATTCTCTGTTCTACTTCACTGACATTTTTTTCTTGTGGTGTCAAAACTAAACTTTTTATTAGCAATGCTCACTTCTAAGCAATTTTTCTAGAAAATCTGCTAAATGTTATACAATTTGTTTTGTTGATTCAATACTCATGATCTTAATTTTGTTGGCGATTGATGAACTATGTAAATTTGTAAATTTTGTCACTTTAAAAGTTGCCTCAAAGAATTGGGAAGACAGTTGACTGCATAACGAGCTTATGTTGCAAGCATGAGGACTGGACTGCAGACGCACAGAACACATGTAACAAGCACAGTGCAACAGCGTGCCAGATATCCCACCAGTATAAAGGGAAGCAGAAACAGTATGAACTGAGGGGCTTCATGTCCAGTCAACATAGCTGAGAAATGTGAGCTCCACATTTAGAGACAAAAATATAGGGTAGTTCACAAATAAGTATATTCACCTATACATACACACAGACACACACACACACACACACAGAGAGAGAGAGAGAGAGAGAGAGAGAGAGAGAGAGAGAGAGAGAGAGAGAGAGAGAGAGAGAGAGAAAGAGAGTTGAAATTTTGCTTGACCTTGTTCAAGTCTTTTTCTCATGGACAAGATCCTCCATATCTACCAGTTATACATCTGTTGATTCGCCCAACCATATACTGAAAAACTAAAACAAACAAACAAACAAACAGATGTACAACCTATCTATACTTAACAGGTCCATATATTACTTTTCTTGTCATTGTTCTCCGTCATACAATGCAATAGCTATTTACAGAGCATATATACTTTTCAGAAAATATGTTAAACCTAGAGATAAAAATATATGAGTGGGTTGTATAAGCTATATGCTAATATGTCCCATAATACCTAAAAGATGCAAGCTTTCAAGGAAAAATACCTATAGAAGACAAAATTTATCTCTCCAGGCCCTAGGGATGTCTATGATTTATAATTTCCTTTACTTAGGTTCTATATTTTAAAAATGATTGTACTTTATAGATTTTAGAATATCTTCATTGTTTTCTTATCCATATATTTTTAATATGTATATATATATATATGTGTGTGTGTGTGTGTGTGTGTGTGTGTGTGTGTGTGTGTGTGTGTGTTTCTGTGTGCAGGTGTATGCACATGAATGCAGATGCCTTTAGAAAGTGGAAAAGGTTTTTGGATGCCCTGGTGCTGAGGACAGAGATGGTTGTGAGCTTCCTAATAAGAGTGATGAGGACCAAACCTAAGCCTTTTTAAAAAGCACTGTGTGTGTGTGTACTAATTTGCTTTATGTTTTTGTGAGAGACCTTATGATCAAAACCAAACTGGGGAAGAAATGGTTTATTTGGCTTGTTCTTCCAGACTAGAGAAATTCACCGATAGAAATCAAGACCAAAATTTAAATATAAACTGAAATCATGAAGAAATAATGCTCATTGACTCACTCATCCTCTTTCTCCCCTTTTCTCCTAGCTTTCTTAAATAGACCAGGTCCATCTACCCCAGGGAATGGAGCCTGACACATTGGCACAGGAGACAACTTTCTGAACAGAATTTCAACAGCCCAGGCCTTAAGGTCAACAATTAACAAATGGGACCTCAAGAAGCTGAGAAGCTTCTGTAAGGCAGGAGACACTGTCAACAGAACAAAGCTACGGCCTACAGACTGGTGAAGAGATCTTCACCAACCCTACATCTGATATGGGTCTAATATCAAAAATATATAAAGAACTCAAGAAATGAAACATTTATTTTTATAACGCATACGTTACTGACATCTTGATATAGCAGCACACACGCTGGACTAAGCGAGCAAGTCTGGCCTTTCCACCTAAGTAGACGGTCTCATTTTGCCATGTTTTCTAAAAATGAATAAATTTGTCTATGACTTTTAATAGTTTGACTCTTTCATGCATTTTTCACTTCTACTAAGGATAAATTAAAGCAGTATAAAATCAACCACTTTATGAAAACAACCCAATTTAAATGAAAGTGACAGGTTTCACTCGTAGCTTATCAAAGGGAACACTGTCAATTCTTGGAGACACTTTTCATGACTCACTTATTACAATACAGCCTTAAAGCACACTCCAAACACACAAATTTCTGTTACCTTTTTAGTCTGTCCTATAGTGCCAATACAGAAATTCTAGCACTGGAAAATTTTAATAGTGCCAATATTTTTGTGGTTTTGAGACTGGAACCAGAAGCGTTTAGCACATGCATCATTAGCATTGGTGGAATTACATTTCAGTGAAATCTACTACTTACTAAATTATATTTGTGCTTACATACATTATAAAAACTTTTTGAGGAAAAAATAGCCCTTAGAAGGATGCAGTTAGGCCGGGCGGTGGTGGCACACTCCTTTAATCTCAGCACTTGGGAGGCAGACGCAGATGAATCTCTGTGGGTACGAGGCCAGCCTGGTCCACAAAGCGAGTCCAGAACAGCCAAGGCTACACAGAGAAACCCTGTCTCAAAAGTAGGAGGAGGAGGAGGAGGAGAAGGAAGCAGTTATTTCCTAGAAGATAACCATCGATTTTTCATCCATTGAATAAGAGATGGAAAGATGAAGAAAATATAATAATGTCCAAATAAACAAACCTCATCATGTATACCTACATGTACACCTTCTCTTCCTTCTGCATTGTTTACAACGTACCTACAACAATGACACACTGCAGATGGCTGAGCTTCAGAAAACCCCACTTACTCTTGTTGGTTCTCTAGTATTGCTGTTATGACATTTCAGTTAATTTTCCAAATAGTTTTAAATGTATTTTCTTTCCACCACACTTTGCTCTTCATCCCCAAAGAATCTGTCACAATGTAAAATATCTGATACAGAAATTGTTCATAGATTTGAATTTAAAATTTTTCTGAGACCAATAGTTCTATAGGCTTCTCAGATATTTAATTTTTTAAAAAAAGACCTAACTTACTCTGTCTTTGGAGTTCAGGTGGTGTAAAGAAACAAAAACATGTACAGCATGCTGAGAGGAATGGATCCTGCCAGGTCTGATCCAGCACCAGTGTTCGATTCTTTTGTTATGGAAACATAATTTCTCACAAGCATTATACAGTCTCAAAATTATAAATGTATGAGGTGTGTGGAATTCACAGAACAATTAAGGCTGGTTCTCTGCAATTTGCATGGGCAGAAGAAAGACATTTGTAAATCTTCATGGATGCTATAGGAAGAATGACTTCTAATAATAAATCACGAAGAATCTTTGATCAACAAGAAGCTTTGTCTATGCGTACACATTTGTATCTCAGCCAGTCTCAAAGCTATTCCCATGTAGTGGGATTAGCAATATAAATTGCCTGCTTGTACTTCAGTTTGAATTCCTCACATCCTGATTGTAGTTCCCTCCCCCATTCCCTCCTGATCCCCCTCCCTCTCTCATCCCCTCTCTGTCCCTCCTCTAATCCTCAGAAAATGGAGCCCTCCTCCCCCAACATCTGACCTCAGCCTATCAAGTCTCATCTGAACTACCTGTAACCTCTCCCTCTGTGGCCTTGAAAGGCCACCCTGTCTGGGAGATTTCCAACACCAAGTGCTTCAGTTGCTGTTCCTCATCAGAATAGGAAAGCTTTGAAGAAAGCTTCCAATCCCAATTAACCCAGAATTTCAGACTGTTCCACACAGGACTTTAATTACCCTGGAATTTCTCAACAGAAATTGGACGACAAATGATATTTCTAGCATGTTTAACCACTTTCTCCAACTTTATTTGGGCCTCTACAAAAGTCTTATTTGTCCCAAATCAGTCAAAAAAAAAATCTTAAGGATGTGCTATTTCCCTGAAGGGGGTTGGGTAGGTGTTGATTTGCTGTCTTGGGCCATAGATGTTAAATTTCATTGTGAATTGGTTATACGATATTACTATTCTTATTCAGAGAGAAAACAAGGTTGGACTCAGGGATGTCTCTCTTTTCCTTTATCTTTCATTCTTAAGTTTGGAGAAAGGAGTTGAAAAGAAAGAAGGGAGAATATAGAAATATATAGGGATGATAGGACAAAAAGATTATTGAACCTACTCCTTAACTTAATGCCTTGATTGTTACTCATAAGGTTCTTCTAAATTCATTGGCATAAAATTTTGTATATCAATGCATTTTGATACATTAGTATTGAATTCAGATTTAAGGTTATTCTTTATACACGTTTTATATATATATATATATATATATATATATATATATATATATATATATACTTTATTATGAAATATTGTACCCATACAAGAATAGTACAAGGTTGCCTCCAATACATTGAAAATTCTATTGCAGACTGCTTAGGATAATTAAGTAATACAAGTTAATTGTTAGTTGATCAAATCATAGACATGTCAATTACTAGTTATTTTTATCATAAGACAATATATCCTAAGTTCAACAGATAGATAAGATTCTATAAATAGGTAATTTAAAACACTTAAATAAAGTTTTCATAAACATCAGAGACCTACAGGATATGGTTTTTAAAGATTTTTTTGTGATTTTAAAAATTCTTTGATGACAAGACAAGTTAACTCCTAGCAACACCCAGCCTACCTCAAAAAGAACGTTGAGCATCAGTGAACTTCCTTATGGAGATGGCTTTAAATGTGGAAAACAAGCCACTGGGCAAAATGTCCTAATTTTGGCCACTGACAGAATTCTGCCTAAAAATGGGCAAGCTTGGATGAAGGCCGAATCAAAGGCCAAACTCTGCCAAAACAGGGTAGGCAAACCCTCAATAGTTCCTACCTCACAAATATGTCTGTCAGATATATTGGGCTAGAAGACTGAAGATGATGCTCCAATGTTATAGAGAGTTTTGGGTGACTCTTTAGGCGTCAAACTGTCTCTGTCTTCTTCTCATTTTTGGAAGCTAGTAACCTGCACTAGCTGTATGCTTATTCCTTCTCAAGTTTCAGATGGGATTGAAGACCAGATAGTTTAGCTTTACAATTAAGCTTAGTTAACAGGGGTTAAATGGTTTTGGTCTAGACAGATGTTTTGCATGATAAAGATGAGATATGATAGATATGGATTTACATTCAGAATTCTAGACACACCAAGGTAGGAAAGATATTTTGTTCAAGGTTTCCAAATACAAATAGCCAAAACACTATGAATGTAACATTTGTGTAACTATTGATTGTTTCATGGTACTCCTACCGTAGACAGTTTATTGTATATATGTGCAATAATATAAATGTATATGTAAAAAGAAAAATAATAAAAAACAAAAAAACACATTTTTTTGTCTTCTTCCTGAGGCTATTCTGGCAATGTGTTTTATTAGCTTCCCAAGAGACATGGCTCATTTCACCATTCTTTTTGTGCTGGCTAGTTTTGTCAACCCATTCAATCCTAGACATACAAAAAATAATAATAATAATAAAATAAAATAAAAGGAACCTCAGCTAAGAAAATGCCTCCACTAGAGTGGCATGTGGGCATGATTGTTGGGCATTTTCTTGATTAATTTTTGTTGAAGGATGGTCCAGCTTACTGGTGGTCCTGGTTTGTATAGGAAAATAAAGTAGTAAACTCTGTTCCTCTTTTATTATCTGCTTCAGTTTCTGCCTCCAGGTTCCTGTCTTGAGATATTGCTATGGCTTCCTTTAAGGAAAGACTATAAACAGGGCATAGTGGCACACTCCTTTAATCCCAGCCCTAGGGAGGCAGAGGCAGACAGGTCACTGTGAGTTCAAGGCCAGCCTAGTCTACAAAGTGAATATAGAAGTCTAGGACAGCCAAGGCTTCACAGAAAAACCCGGTCTCAAAAAACAAAAACAAAAACAAACAAACAAAAAAACAAAAACAAAAACAAACAAAAACAAAAACAAAACAAAAACAACAAAAAAAGGAAGTACTATAACCTATAAATTAGAACAAACACTTCTCTCAAATTTGCTTTTGTTAATGCCATTTGTTAACAGCAGTAGCCAAACAATGAGGACACTCCTGTACTGTCAGTTTAGAAGCTACTATTGTAACAGTTACATGACTGAAAATATAAAAGAGTCCACAATCTTCTAATCTATCTAGTGACACAGACCGGAATCCCCCCTAGAGGATAGAACAGGGAGTTCAAAGCCTAGCTGGGTGAAAGGGTGCCCACACAAGACTGGGAAACTTAATGAGACCATATATCAAACATATAAGAGGAATAAATAGGGCAGGGGGTAGAGCTTAGCAGGAAAGCACTTCCCCAGCCTACAAGAGGGCCTAGGTTCAATCAACAACCAGTGATGGTTACCAAACAAGGTTTAAATGAAACAAAACAGTAGCCATGCAAGTGCAAATATGCTGGGAATCCCAGATGGGGAACCACAAGAAGAACGGACATGGTGGCCCTCAGAATTCTATGGACTGTCAGAAAAGTCTCAAGATTTGTGTCCTCCTGTGGTCAAGTGAAAAGGAAAAAAAAATATGTGAAAGAGTAGAACATGGTTTATAATTTGAGTCAGTAAAATTCTAAGATGAAAATAAAACACTTTCTCCCCTCCCTCTGTTTCTCCTCAAACATATCTATAATTCAGGACAATTTTGTCACTAAACACCTTCATAGACTCATTTCTCCAACAAAAGACTCAGTCATTTTTTTTTCTAGTTCCTCTGCTTGTTACTTCTTTTTAAGTGGAAGAAAGATGAGAAAGACAACAGACAGAGAACTAGCTCCATGTGGGTACAGACAACAAGCATTGTGAGTCTAGGGGACATTTGGAAATTTTTATAATTTACACTTACTCATTAGAAAGTAATAATGTTCTTGCTCAGTTCATTTCCACTTGAGTGAGAAATTACTGTAAATTTCATTTGCTACAGTTCTTATCTATGGATGTCTAGCCTCCACTCCCACCTGATACCCAAGTGGATTAATAACTTCTTTTCAGAATCTAAACCTTACAATACAATTAAACGAAATATGTGTGGATTTGAAATTTCCAGCAAATCACATGTTCAAGAGGTATGAGATAACACAGATTTCTTTTACTTTGAGAGCAAGGTTTCATTCCTAATTAAAAATTTTAGTTTTCGATCACATCTTGACCTCTAATCCCAAATTAAAGTAGCAGAAGAAACAACTATTCTCAAAGAACACTATGAGGCAAAAATTCATCATCGAAGTTTAAAAATAAAGTTATATTTATAAATATTTGTAAAGCATACATTAAACATTGTGTAATACTACTTATATATGATTAATATATGTATGTGATAGGATATGTATGTGACATATGCATATGCATGTGTATGTTTATTTATGTTCAATAACTTTCCTTCATTTCAGTTTTTGAGTATATTTGTGATAATATAGGCATTTTGATTCAATGTGTAAGATCACTGTAAATGCTACAGTAATTTACAGAGCTGGACATAGGGCTGTTCTCAATGTAAGAGATTCAATTAGCTGAAATCATATCTATGCTACATTTAGTGTTAGATAAAATTAATCTATAACAATGAAAGTTGGATCAATGTAAACTTGAAAATAATAGAAGAGACTGAGGCTTAGATGAACTATTTCACACAACCCAAAAAGGCAAATCCCAACTCATTATCAAACATGAAGAGAACGAGATGAGGGAAAACTGAATGATTAAATGCTTTCATCTGGAAATTTGATTTCAACATTCAGAAACCCTGCAATTCTTCTACTTCATCATGGTCTTTGTTTATTACTAATAAATTAATGTGCTGATAGAAGGATTCATTACCCTCCCTGCACACTCCACTAGTTGCAGGTCATTTATTAATCTGTGTTATCTGGTGAGACTAAAACAGCTGTAATTGCATTGTTAAACATTGATTAATAATCAAGTCTCATAAGTAATAAAAGAAACATGTGAAATGTGTATTCTTTAAAGTATTTAGTTTAGAGTTTTGTTCTCCTCACGGGAATGAAGAATTTCAGCATGCTGTTAATATTCCTTCTGAGTGAACTCCATTTGCTTTTGCAGCTGGTTCTAGTCACACCTATGAAAGCTGATTACCAAAAAGAATTCAATTACATCAGGGAAACTCATCTTGCTCACAAGACAATATTAATTCCCCCCGAATTAACATCTAAAATTGAAGCATATTTTTATGATTCTCAGTTATTTTCCTTTAATTTAATGTTAAAAGCCAATGCAGTCAAAGCTGTGTTTTTATTTCCTCTATTTTGATTATACAATTGAATACACATCCATTTGCGGTTTGGAATTCAAATATATTACAGATTGGCAGCACTTCAACAGCCAGAAGCATATTAAAAAATGCCGTCGTTACCCTTTATTAGATTTCCAGTATAATCAGCTTGATTTAACTGTTACCAGAACATTATTAAACGTCAGCTATTTTGATTATCATTAACAGTAAACAAGCAGACTACCTCTGACACATGAGCAAATTATACAATTTCCTTTCTATCAATACCATAAAAATAAAATGGTATGTAAAGGGAGTGTTGTAGTAGATGTTTCAGACATAATCCAATCAAAGTCACGGCTTCTACACAAAGTACCTCTCCTGCTGTCAAAACCTCATCCTGAAACTTGAGGTGCCATGCAGTTTCTTGTACCTTTGTCACTGAACTGACTGATGCCATTAATTTTCTCACATTCGTATCTGACTGTCAAGATCTATAAGGAGGTAGCTGTCAGATTCCTACAGTGCCATGCATCAGGGTCTGCAGGTGAAGTTACGTGTTCAGTCCCAACTTTGTCATGAGTAGCCACGATTTGGGGAAGCTGACTGAACTTTCTTCATGTGTGAGCCAAAACCAGGCATTCACAGAGCTGTTGACTTATGGTTGGCAAGAGGAAAATGTAATTTTCCCACCTATCCCAGCAACAATATTGGTGGGCAGAGCAGTCAGTCATCCAGCTAAGAATCATAGGCCATTTTCCAAATAGTTCTGATAAGAGCTTGTTCCCTTGAAGATAGATTTGTCTTCTGATCAATCCTCCATCGTTTACTCTCATGTAAATCAATTTGTTAAAGTACTCCCCAAAAGGAAATTGGGATGTTAAAAATGCTGCTATTAAATAGAAAGAAAGAAAGAGTACTAAAAGCATATAAAAGAGCAGAGGCCAGTGTTAATGGAAAGGAAGGTACATGCAAGGGGCGAACAGATGAAGAAGAAACCAGTTCACCACTGCTACAGCAATGGTTCACTTATTGGGTGTCATCAAGGTTGTGGTTAAATCCTGGAAACAGCCCTGCATAGAATATTCTTTTGGATTGAAAAAAAATGTAGCAAGAGCATTCTGCAGGAGGACTTGTTGTGTTCGTATAAGTGCAGAGAATCTGAAAAGCTAGAATGCAGCAATAGATTTCAGTAGATATTCCATGGCATTAAAAGTATTGGAAGCAGTCAAACATTTTTAGCTGACATTATCTGGCCAGGGTATTACAGAAAGGTGTGTGTAGGGGAGACCCTCTCTGGAATAAATTTAAGCTCTATACTTAATTGTGTTTGCATTCTCTATATTAAGAGGATTGGAAAGGAGACTCATTTGATTCATTTAACTAATTAGTTAATTAAGTAATCCATTAATCTTCAGATTGGAATTTATGTAGCCCAGGCTGGCCTGGAACTTACTGTTTAGCCAAAAATAACCTTGAATTTCTGATCCTCCTTCTTTCACCTCCCTAGTGCATGGATTATGTATACACTACAATATCTTGTCTATAGGGTACTGTAATCAAACCCAGAACTGCATCAATGCTATACCAGCATACAATCTACTGACCTACATCCCAACCCTAATGAGTAATTTTTTTAAATCTGGAGAATTGACATAGAAAGCTGGTGTAGAAAGAGAGGCTTATTTCTCCTCCTTGCATAGCAGGAGGAGAAGGAAGGAAGGAGAATTTCCTTATCTCCAGCTCTGAGGAGGGTGGGGTTTTCAGACTGAAAAAGTGAAATACTGACAAAACAGGCAGAACATAGCACAGAAAACTGCTAAAAACACCAACACAGTGCTATTTCAAACAGTAAGAAAGGAAATGAAAGGACTGCCATCTAAGTGGGGGGTACATAGCTATCCCATTTTATTGAAGAATATGATTTAATCTAGGGCTTGGACGACTGACTGATGGATACTGCACTTATGTTCTTACTAGCGCACCTTTTTTCTTCCCTCTCCTATTTTGTTTGATGTTCAGGTAGGCCAATTTCTATGGTCACAAAATTTTGTACCCCCTTATTTTCAAATGGGAATCAGAAAACAGGAGATAAAGTCGAGATGATACCAGGAAGGGAATGAGTCTGACCTATCTATTTGGCTTGCTGGTTGGGTTAGCTATCTTGCCACAAGGAACATATCTCTGCTGTGTGTGTGTGTGTGTTTTTTTTTTTTTCCCCCTTGGTGCCCTGCTTTGTAACCCAGGATTTGGACTTCCCACTACCATGATCACTTGGACTCACTGTCTCTGTTGAGTGCTTCCATTTAATCTAGTTTTACAAAATACCCTTCTGCACATCCTCCTGTCAATCATATACTACCTTTAAATTAGTCTTTTTTCTTGTACCAACTGCGATGAACTGTGAGTGCTGTAGACCAGACCACTGGATATGAAGCAAAATTCATTTGACACTTTTTGGAAATAATGTAGGCTTTACTATTTCTTAATTCACCAAAAATAATGAGGACTGTGTGTGTCAGGGATAGGTTACATTTTTTCTCTCTAGCCTTATCTGGAGTCAGGATCCTTGAGTCTTCAGCCATCCTTACCTTTAAACAATGCTGAGAAATAGACTGCCTCATTTTTCTCTTGGTCCAAAATGTTCTTAGTATGATATGCACACCCAGAAATTAAAAAGTACTTAAAATCAAATTTAAAAATGAATGTGGTTGCACACACTTCGAAGCCCAGTACTTGGGAATCTGAGGTAAGAAATCAGTTAAAGCCACCATGTGCTGCAGCTGGACTTCCAGGCTAGACCAGGCTACAGAGTGAGAAGCTGTCTCAAAAATAAATATATAAACAAGACAAGTTTAAGGAAAAATGTGCTATTTGAGATATATATTTCAAATGTCTTATGTACTTTTAATTTGAAAAACAGTAAAAAAAATTATGCCTTAGAATCAAAGTGCATTGTGAACTAAAAACCAAATTAAAAAAATAAGCCCCTTACTGAGAGATCTTTTTTATTTCATTATATTCATTCACTTTAGCACTTTCTGATTTTCTAATGTGATTGAAATCTTCCTCAAGGACAGTGATCACCCTACTCCAAATTTGTTGGAACATATTTTTGACCTAATGGGACTGCTTATTTTTTTGGTGGGAAATTTTGCTAACCTTGGCCTTTGTCACAGCACAAAATATTCTTCTCATTCTTTCTACTGCCCTCTTTGTTTTTGTTTGTTTGTTTGTTTGTTTGTTTGTTTTTTTGGTACCTTTACTCTCTGTGTTTGTTTCTTTTCCCACTTTGTTTTCCAGTTCATTTTCATCTTAAAGGGATTTTTCGAACTATGAAAACAGTAAAGTCCACTACAGCAGAGGTTTTGAATTTAGATATGAGATAGTGCCCAAAGGTCACACAAATGAGTGAGGCCAACCGACCTAAGGACTAGTGCTTCCTGTCACTGGCAGTGGATTAAGGTGGGAAGACTTAACAGAGCAGCCTTCCCTTCACAAGTGGGTCTTTTATTATGATGGGACTGGCTCTGTGGTTATCTGAGTACACTTTAGTTTGAAAAGAGTTCAAGTCAATCTCTAGCTGTTCACATGTTAGTTCACAAGGATTTTTAGCCTTCTGAAGACTACAGAAAATAACCGTACAGGCCAGATTGAACTTAAGAGTGTCTAATGTTGACTCTAAATGTAAATCTTTCTTTTTAGGACTGCAGAGTTGATTTACTATCAGTCCTGTAGGAGCTGTTCTTTCGGTGTCATGCTCTCAATATGCTCTGAACTAGGCTCATATTTGATTCGTAAATTCTACTCTTTCCCCAAATGTATCGCCAATAATTTCCTGAGTTAACACCGAAAACATCATTCTCTCCCGTTTTTCCTCTTTCCTGGAGCTTCCAGACACTAGATACTACTTTTCAAGAGCCAGTTTGATTTTGACACTATCACTGTCTCTATTGTGAGCCTAATATTGTAATATGATCTTCCTACCACCAAACTCCTTCTTTCTTAAATGTTGTGTTTACTCTATCTACTTACATATTTAAAATTCAATTGATCCTCTCTGCCTTTTATAGAGCTTCACATGTGTGCTTTTCCAATCCCCTGGTGAGAGAATACTTAGATTATTCCAGAGGCTTTAAGAAGCCTTTCACTGGTGTGGCTGTTTTCCATAGTGCCTATTTTTCTCCTTCCTAAATAGATCAAAACATCTCATTCAGGATATCACGTGTAGAGAATATAATTTCTTCATTCGTTTTGCAACAAAGTACAATACTTCAATTTTTTTTTCTTTTGCAGGTGTACCAGACAGACCTCATAAGCCACTAACCTGCTTTAATTTGTGTCCTAATATTTTTGGCAAAAGTTTGCAAAAAAATTACCTTCAGAACACAGCTTCCATTGCTTTCACGGCATCCAAGCTGTGCTATTTGTTCCCTCTGCATCCTTCCTGCCACATCTGTGTCCCTTCTCTATAACTCGCAATACTCTGCGCTCTCTGTGTTTTCCTATGTGAACCAAACCCTCTCCTTGTTTCTGGAAAAGTTGCCATCTTTTCCAGAGGAAGGCATCTGAGAGCCTTGGGTCAAAAGTTAGCTTTTTGTAAAGGCTTCCCAATTTTGAGGTCTTTAAGTACCTTTCACTTACATTGTATTCTAATTACTTGCTAAATTTGTCTCCTTCATCACACTCTGACTTTCCCTCCATTTAAATCCCTAGTGTCTAGCAGAGTGCATGTTAATGATTGAAAGAATGAATGATGAAACTAGCAGTTGAATATATTAATATTTAAAGTGTGTGTGTGTGTGTGTGTGTGTGTGTGTGTGTGTGTGATTATGATGTACTGATGAGATAGATTCTGTTAAACCAAATCATGAACTCTATTAACCATGATAGTGAAGCAGAAAGGATTCAATTCAATTAGTTATTGGTTGCAATTAGTCACATGACTGAATATTTTTGACCATGTAAACACATTACAACAAGAATTCAGCAGAAAAGCTTCAGCCATGTCCCTTGGATTTATTCCTTCACATGCTCTGCTGGTCCTTCTTACTCTGTCTAAAGAAATGACTAAGTACCACTATCACAAGCCAGATGCCTGAGCCTAGCCCAGCAGGATCTGAAGGAGGCAAAGGTGTGTTCTGGTGTAATTCTTGGCTTTTTGCAGAGCTTCCCCCTCCCTCCAGCTAGGCTATGCTATGCTCAGGCAGCTTTACAACCCTTGGGTCAGAGTTGCTGTGCTGGGCATAGAGGCTTTCCTCTGCCCTATGTCTGTAAACAGCTTCATGCCTGAGACATTTGAGCCATCTGGTTTGACTGCATATATCTTTCTTGTTGAGATTCTGAATTATATAGTTCTTAATGATTTCTTACTCTATTGAATAAATTCAAAGTCATGATGTTTTTCTCCATTTGGCTTTTTCCTATATATTGAAAAGTTTAGTTTCCCTGAAGCCAGTGTGTGTGCAAAACTAAGTTAAAAGTAAGTAGGGTACTTTCACAAACTGTAAACATATTTTTGAATCACAGCCTATAGTTATGTAGAATGAAGTGTTAGGGAAATCTCTTGTTAAGTGAGACTATTTATTCAAGAATATTAATCAATTAAAATATATTAGAATATTTCCCAGGATAAGTAAGTTTACTGCCATGGGATGTAACGATGCACATTGTAATGCCAGCACTATGGAGGCTACAGGCAGTCTGAGATACACTGAGAGGCCCTGACACATAACATCAAACTTCCTGCAAATAATAATTGAGACCAATAGTAAGAAATACATGAATAGTCTGCATATATTTTGAACAATTTTATAAAGACTACAATAAAAGTAAAAAACATAAGATATAATTCATGCTAATCTGTAAGGACAATGAAATGAAAAATAAAAATACTATGAGTTCTTACGTAACGTAAACAAATGCACATTAAACTTTTCTATACTCAGGATTCATGATTTGATAATACAAATATGTGAAAACAAAACCACCATTTTTCTAAATAAAAATGGCATCCTTCTAAAAAATGATGCTCAAATAGACTTACTTCTTCTGTTATGTCTTCTGTAAGGGAGGCCTTTGCAGTGAGAATTTCATGTGTAATACCTTTACAGTAAGGATAACATGAAAAACTATGTTAGGAAAACACAATTTTAGTCTCTTTATTTTATATATTTTCTACAATTTTTGAGCCTCATTCTTTTCACTTTTCACACGACAGATCCTTCCTATACACTGTGCCGCTTTTAACCAGTCCAACTGATTAACCATATTCCATATCTCAAGATGAGCAATTTGGTCTTGTCAGCATTTGCATCAGCCAAGCTTATAGTTGAAACTCATTGAGCTTTTTAGAAACATGTATTTTTGCTTGCCTATTTTTTGTTTTTGTTCGTATGTGTATCACCTTCAAATATACCAGTAGGTTTATTTTTAATTTTATATGTATTTTTTCTTCATATATGTATATGAAGCAAGCACATGCCTAGTGCCCACCGAGTCCAGAAGAGGGCATCAGATGACCTGGAACTGGAGTTACAGATGGCTATGAGCCACCATGTGAGTATTTGAACTCAAACCCAGGTCAGTATCAAGAAGAGCAAATGCTCTTCACTACTTTGTCATATCTCCAGCTCAGAACAGTGGCTTTGACAACACTGGTGCTCACATGTTTTTGGAAATGCTTCTATTAATCATAACACAAGCCTCTGAAAGCAATGTGACAGATATTCTGACGAATGTGAGAGTGAAATCCATCTGGAAGGAAATATAAGACAATGTCAACTAGTCATTTGTTGCCACGTTGGTTAGATATACACACTAACGAAAATTAGAAGACAGTCAACTCTGAGAGTCAGTCACAGCTAGAGAACCTCATTAATTGCTGTCGCTGTCCTAGACCTGAGGCTGACCCAGTCTTATCTGCTACAATCCTTACAGAATCTACTTCAGTTTTCTAGTTTCATAGCACATATGCATCCTTTGAGTCATCACCTCACTTCTGAGACCACTGTCAACTAGGCAAGAGCTACTGAGCAGCTCATGACCTCAGTTTGGAGACCTTTAGCTTTAGCTATCCATGTACCTAGAAGATCTGGACCTCAGAGTCAAATCTCTGCAATTTGTCTTCAGAGGCTACATACAATTCAGTTCCTTTTAGCTGACTGCAGACGTGCTATTTTTAACACCCACCTACAAACTGGACCCCTTTGCCGCCTACAGACCAGTTTCTCAATAGTGACCTTACATTTTTTCTTTTCTCCTAAATTTCCTGGGCCATTAACCAGATTATAGCCCTTCCCAATCTTCCTGCTGGGATCTAACACCTGCTCTAAAAAACTCTCTTTTGACTTTTGTCTGAACCCAAATTGTTTCTCACATCCTTTTGTCCACTGTTGAGGGCTCATCCTACACCCTTCTCCTTTCAATTACCCTTTGGAGTTAGTCTTACAATAAATTTAACTATTTTGTTTAAGCATATTCTCCACACCTGTTCTTTCCTGGTGAGATGAGATTAAGGTCCCAGTGGCTTCATTCTTTTCACTGTTTTGTTTCCTTGACTGGAACTTGTCACACTCCACTTCAAATGGGAAGCCTCTCAACACAACATTTCTTTGCTCTCAAGCCCTCCTTCCACACGGTACTCTGATTTCTGCCCACATGGCTTGCTGCTCCTATCAGACTCTACCACTGCTAAAAGAACCCAACAAAGCAAAATCATGAGATTGAAAATGCACTCAACACTTGATTCTTTGCCTCTCATGTGGTAGACTTGGATAGTGATTTCTGTATCCATTACGTTTTTCATTTCCTTTCATCTTCTAACAGCAATTCTGCCCCATTTGGACCTACTTTCTTAGTACTTTACCATTTCACACTGTTACTTTCTTAAAAATACAGAATATATTGTTTATTTTTCTAAGAGGACTGTGAACAGCCTAAGGTATCTTGAAATTCAAGTGTAGTATTTCTCACAATTACTTTTTGCTAATTGTGTATATGTATTAGGTTTTACATGAGTATGGATGTAAATTCATCACAATTAGCTCTTTGATGCACACACATGCAAGTGTGCGTGAATATGTATATTTGGAGGAATAAGAAAAAGGTGTGCCTGTCATGATTTTCTGAGAACATTTTTATTCTGTGCTGTTTATAATTGTACTTATTGATACAGTCACCATCCTTCAGCTTTCAATCAGTTTCATCTGAGGTGAAAAACTGTTACCTCCTTTACATCCTGTTCCCACTGAAGTTTTTTTTTTCTTTTCCCTTTACTGTTGAGAGGATATACTTTTCACTCATTTTCTTCTTAGTTCTTTTTAAGAATATTATTGATCCTTTGAGACGTTCAGACAATGTACTTTGATCATAGTCACCCTAGTCCTCTGACACCTTTCAATTCCACCATCTCTCCACCTACTCAACATCAATCATCATCTCTCTCTCTCTCCTCTCCTCTTCTCTCCTCCTCTTCTTCCTCCTTCTCCTCTTCCTCCTCCTCTTTAATTTAAAGTTTTATTGCTCAACTACCTATGGGTGAGCGCCTGCCCTGAGATGTGGTCAACCTATCATGGCCATACTTTTAAGGAAGAGTCATATTCTTTCTCCCATCAGTTATCAGGTGCAAATAGTTTTTCAGCTAAGGATAGATCATGGTGCCTACCTCACCTGTATGCTTGTCTCTCTTGAGCCCACATAGGCTTGTGCATGCTACCACAATTGCTGTGAGTTCATATGCTTAACATTCCTGCTGAGTTCAGAAAAGACTGTTTCCTTGAAGTCATTACTACCTCTGGCTCTTACAAGCTCTCTGCTTCCTCTTCAAAGATCCACAAGGCATGGATAGAGGGGTATGATGCTGCCACACATTTAGGACAGTGGTTCTCAACCTTGCTAATGCTGTGACCTTTTAATATGGTTCCTCATGCTGTGGTGGCCCCCAAATACAAAATTATTTTGTTGCTACTTCATAGCTGTAATTTTGCTACTCTTATGAATGATAAGTAAAAATATCTGTCTTTTCCAATGGTCTTAGGTGAATTCTGTGAAAGGATCATTTGATCTCCAAAGGAGGTGTGGCCCATAGGTTAAGAACCACTGATGAGGGTTTTACTAAAGAAATAATTAATTTCCTTAGATATATTTCAAATAGGCTTTTAGGATCTTATGGATTTTATTATTTCCTTCACAGTATATTTTATGTCTGTATATAGGAAAGCTTTTGTGTGTGTGTGTGTTTGTTTATTTGGTATTCTGCTAGTGAATGGGTATACTTATCAGTTGAAAAACTTTTCTGGTAGCATCTTTATGGCATTTAATGTATAGAATATTATATATAGCTAAAACTTCAAGTAGTATATTGAACAGTGAAGAGTAGAATGGACATTCTCGTTCTTTTTCAGACTTTAGTGAGAATGCTTAGAGTTTCCTTCTGAGTTTAGTATGATGTTGGTTGTGGGCTTGTACCACACTGCCTTCCTTATATTGAGATATGTCCACAATATTGCTAGAGTCTCAAGGACTTTTATTATGAAGGGTTGTTGGATTAGACCTAAGGCTTTTTCCATATCTAATGAGATGTCTCTGTTGTTTTAGTACCTTAGTCGGCTTACATGATGGATTACATACATCAATTTATATATTTTGAACTATCCATGCATCTCTGGGATAAAGGTGACTTCATCATAGTAGAAATTATTTTTTGAAGTGCTCTTGAGTTGGGTTTGCAAGTTTTTGTTTTTGTTTTCAGAATTTTCATGTCTATCAGATAGATTAATTTGTAATTTCCTTTTTATAGTTATATCTTTCTCTGGTTTTTTGTATTGGGACAATACTTGATTCATAACATGAATTTGTCAGTGTTTATTCCTCTTCTACTTTGTGGAATAATTTTAGGGGTATTGATGTCTCTTCTTATTTAAAGGTCTCTTAAATGGGTCCTGTATCCATCTGGTACCAGGCAACTTTTAGTCATGGGAATATTTAATTGCTGCTTCTGCCTCATAAGTTGCTATGCATCCATTTAAAATTTTGACTTTATCTTGCTTAATTTTGACATCTTACGTATACACACACACACACACACACACACACACACACACACACACACACTGTGCTGGTGGTTAGCTTTTGTCAACTTGACATATCTGGGAAAAGAAACTCTGGGTTGGTGAGTTGCTTCCATGATATTCTCCTGTATATAAGTCTGTGGAGCATGTTCGTGATTAGTGGATGATGGAGGCCTCAGCTCACTCTGTGTCACTTATGGGTAGATGATCCTGGATGGTACAATAAAGGAGGCTGAGAAAGTCATGGTAAGTAAACCAGTAAGCAGCACCCATGACTGCTGTATCACTTCCTGCCTCCAGGTTCCTTCTAAAACATCCCTATAAACAAGAGAATTAAATATTTTGAAGCCATCTACTAACAACATTGAACATTTGGGGAGAATCTGTGGATATAGATCTAGGAATGAATATATATATATATATATATATATATATTTTACTTTCAGATATTAGGATAGTTGTTTTCCTATTTGTTTCTTAGTTCTACTTGCTTAAAATTCCACTTACTAACATTTAGCCATGAGATGGTATCTGCTGTTGATTCCACGATGTGTTTCTTCCCCCTCCCTTTTATTAAAAATGTGTTCATTTTTCAAATAATTATCTAGATTAATTACCGTTTTCCCTCCTTCTACTTCTGCAAGTTCATTTCCACCTCCCATCCCAGGCAGACCAATTGCCTTTCTGTCCTTCTTTAGAAACATAATGTGAAAAAAAAAAAAAAGAAACATAATGTGTTTCCAATAGATAACAACCAAACATGACAAAATAAACTATAGTAAGAGTAAACAAAATTCATCACATCAAGGTTGGACAAGACAAAGCTCCAGAAAATAGAAGACTCCAAGAGAAGGCACAAGAAAGAGTGGCCCACTTGTTAATAATTCAGGAGTCCCTCAAAAATACTGAACTAAAAGCTCTAATATTCATGCAAAGGATCTGGGGCAGACCAGAGTAACCCCTGTGCTTGATACCTCAATCTCTGTGAGTTCATATGAGATTTGCTTAGTAGACTTAGAGGGCCTTGTCCTCCATCACCTCCTATTTGTGCACACTTTCTGTTCCCTCTTTCTTTTCCTTTTCTTTTTTTATAAGCATTTATTTATTTTATGTAAATGAGTGCTCTATCTGCATGTACACCTACACACCAAAAGAGGGCATCAGAACCCAGTATAGATGGTTGTGAGTCACCATGTGGTTGCTGGGAAATGAACTCAGGACCGCTGGAAGAGAAGATAGTACTGATAACTGCTCAGCCATCTCTCCAGCCCTTTTGTCCCTTCTTTCATGGGTTTCTCTGAGCTCTGAAGGGAGGGATTTGATGAAGACATCTTATTTAGAGGTGTATATTCCAAGGTTTCTCTTCTCCCCCCTTCTCTTTCTGTCTCTCTCTCTGTCTTTCTTTCTTTCTCTCTCTCTCTCTCTCTCTCTCTCTCTCTCTCTCTCTCTCTCTCTCTCTCTCTGTGTCTGTCTCTTTCTCTCTCTGTCTCTCTGTCTTTGTCTCTTCCTCTTTGGGTTTAAATTTCTCTGTCTCTGTCTCTCTCTCTCTGTCTCTCTCTCCATCTCTTTGTTTCTCTGTCTCTCTGTCTCTGTCTCTGTCTCTGTCTCTCTGTCTCTCTCTCTCTGTCTCTCTCTCTCTGTGTGTGTGTGCCTCTCTCTGTCTCTCTCTTTGTCTCTGTCTTTGTCTCTCTCTGTGTGTCTCTCTGTGTCTCTGTGTCTGTCTGTCTGTCTGTCTGTCTGTCTGTTTGTCTCTCTCCCTCTCTCTCTCCTTAAGGTATGTGTTCCCAACTGCTGCAGGAGGAACCTTCTCTGATGATGGTTGAATAAAGTACTAATCATATTTATCCTTCTAAAAGCTCATAAAAGAATGTATTTTCTAGCTCTCTGCATTCCTTAGATGTTTAGTTCTTTGTGTAGGACTGAGGCTTTGTAGATTTTGCCTTGGTGGCCTGCATCCAGATCAATAACTCATTGCAGTGAAGATTTGCAAATAAAGCTGTATGTGCAAAAGGGTATTCTGAGGTATAATCTCAAGCTCTCCTACTTTCAGTCCCTTGGGTCCAGGTCATCCTCATCTCTGCTACCATGTCCCTTTTTGTCTGCTACACTGGATGATCTAGACAGGACAGTGCTGGAGAGGTAGCCCTGGTGGTGAGGGAGCAGGAAGCTGGTGCACTAACCAACTCTGCTACCACCCAGGCCCATATCCTGGGCTTTGTGTTGGCCCACCCCAAGATTTTCCCCATCTATGAAGTGCTGGAGCTCATAAAAGGGATGGTCCTTCAGATCCAAGGCTGCCTAGTCTCCATGACACAGCACAACAACAGGATATTCAAAGCGAGTCTCCATAAGGATCCAGTATTGATAGTATAGCAGAAGCCAGAGGCCTGCATCCAGACCAATAACTCATTGTAATGAAGATTTGCAAATAAAGCTGTATGTGCAAAAGAGTATACTGAGGGACACATTGTCATGTACTATAGCTTCCACAATGAGATGTTTTTTGCTTGTTTGCTTTTCTTTTGTTTTATTGTTTTTATTTTTAACAATTTGGGGTGGCTTGCAAGGGCAGAGGGACATTACTAAGGGATGGGAAGATGAGTGAGATTGGAGTGCATGATGTGAAATTTACAAAGAAGCAACTAAAACTTGTAAAATAAAGGCCCTCCATAAGATTGGGCTGCAGTCATGTCTGTAGAGATTTTTTTAAAATTATTGATTCATGAGGGAGGGTCCAGTCCATTGTGATTGGTGCTATCACTGGACTGGTGGCCCTGGGTTTTGTAAAAATGTAGCCTGAACAACTCATGGGGAGCAGTCTAGTAAGCTTCCCTTCATTGCATCCAGCACCAGTTCCTGCCTCCAGGTTCCTGTCCTGTTCGAGTTTCTGTCTGCACTTCCTTGGATGATGAGCAATAATATGGAAGTATAAGTCAAATAAACAGTTTCCTCCCTAACTTGTTTTTTGTTTTTGTTTTGTTTTGTTTTTTTTGACATGACATTTAGTCCCAGCAACAAAAATATTAACTGAGACAAGGCATTAGGTTGTCAGAAGTGCTCTGAGACCAGCTGGAGACAGGCCCTACTTCTGGGCCTGGGAGTAAATTTTCTGTGGTTAGAAGATTTTATCATTGTGTAAATGTACCACAGTTTCTTTATCTATTCTTCTGTTGAGGGGCATCTAGGTTGTTTCCAGATTCTGCCTAATATGAATAAAGCTGCTATGAACATAGTTGAGCAAATGCCTTTGTTTTATGGTGGTCACTGCCCCTTGGAAAGACGGCCTAACAGACACACAAAGGAAGGTGATGCAGGCTATCCTGATGAGACGTAATAGGCTGTTTCCAGGCAGTTAGAGTAGGAAGTTTCCTTCTATCAGAGATCTAGGCAGCAAAGGTTGGGAGGGTGGGAATGGGAAGATAAGAGTGGGGGCAATACAATCTTTATGTAATGTGAATAAATTATAATAAATAAAATATACATTTAAAAAATAAAAAAAGCAAAAGCAAAAAAAAAAATCTCCCTGCTGATATTCAAGAGTCTACAGATGGATCACTGAATTCTGTAGGTTGTACTGGGTGGCAGTGGTTTGGCTCATAATAAATGTGGGTTGTGCTTTGTGTCAGAAGAGTTTATGATGTCACAACATCCTCAAGTGGAGGTGGGCTGGTGGAGGGTAGGTTAAGGTGGTTCTCATCTGTGGTCCAGGTTTTGGTATAATATATGGTTGTAGAACAAAGTGGTGGTAAAGGACGTTGATAGACAAGAAGGCAGATAGAATGAATCTGGCAGTCCACATTAGGGTTCTAGGTTGGTTTCCATGTGATCCTGAAGGGGCACAATAGGTAGGGTGGCTAAAAATATAGACAAATGGAAAGCCTGAGTCTGGGAAAACCTACCTGTAATCTTATACACTCTCAGATTGGCACAGTGGGAGGGATACTGATGAATGGGCGTGGCTGTCAGAATTGGCCTGGTTCTAACTACCTGGTGTTCTGAATCAGGCTGAACCTATCCCAGAGTCACATAGTGGGACGGCTAGGCAGAGGACTAGCTTTGGGGATTCTTACATGGAATTCTTGGCCTTTTTGTCTAAGCCACTTATAATTTCATTTATTTAACATAGCCTATATAAAATTATATTAAAGTTAAAAAGATGCAGTAAACATGTTTATGTCTTCTGCCTTAAGCCATATGGAATCTTCCTTCTAAGAGATAGAGCTATATAAAGACAGATGATAGGTAGGTAGGTAGGTAGATAGATAGATAGATAGATAGATAGATAGATAGACTGATAGATAGATAAATTCCTCTGACCCATATAAAAGTACTCCTAAAAGCCATGGGGTTTTAAACAAAATTATCAATGCCAAATGTGAGATACATTTTTGAAAGCCATTGATTAGTGAGTAGACAATGTCCACCAAAGCCCAATAATTTTGGTTGCCCACCTACTTAGTAAGGCCCTACTGCTTGAGGTTTTAGTGCCACGGGCAGCAGGCAGAGCTGCCCTTTGGGCTAAGGCTCTGCATGGCCTGCAGCCCAGGGTCCACAATGTGTGTTGCCTGCCATGGAGCCAGGCCCCGACAGCCCAGCCAAGCCTGGCCCCTCCATCACACAAGAGGGCTGATTCCTGTGGCCTGCAGCCCGGTCGCTGCAGGTGGAGCAGCTGCTGTATCACTCGCGCTTGCAGCACCAAGACATCCTTGTCCTCCTCAGTAAAAGCTATGGCAATGTGCTGGTTTTGGAAGGCATCAGTCTTCCAGTGTACTGAGAGGGACGAGTTCTCCTACCAGGAGGTGATCACTAACCTTCCCTACTGCAGCCACTCCAACCCACTGAAGGTGCTGATCATGGGGGAGGTGGGGCATGTGGAGATGGGGCATCCTACGGGAAGTGGTGAAGTACCCCTCTGAAGAGTCTTTGGTCAGTGTGTGATCGATGAGGATGTCATTGAAATCTCTAAGAAGTTCCTGGACATCGGCTACTCTATCTCAAAGCTAACCCTCCATATGGGTAATGGCTTGGAGTTCATGAAACATAACCAAGATGCCTTAGACATCATCATTACTGACTCCTCAGACACCATAAACTGTGCTGACAGCCTCTTCAAGGAGTCTTATTTCCAGCTCATGAAGACAGTGCTCAAGGAAGATGGCATCCTCTGCGCCAGGGTAAGTGCCAGTGACTGCACCTGGACATGTTCAAAGAGATGAGGCATTTCTGCAAATCTCTCTTTCCTGTGGTGGGCTATGCCTACTGCACCATTCCCACTTATCCCAGCAGCCATATCAGCTTTATGCTGTGCAGCAAAAACCCACACAGCAACTTCCAGGAGCCCATGCAGCAACTGGACTCTGGAAAAAGGTAAACATTTTCCTTACTTACCTGCCCAATGATGAGCCCACAATGCTCTAATGAATAACTTCAAACCTTTAGTCCTACAAATTACCCAGCTAAATTAAGTAAGTCATGAAACAAAATAAAAAAGCCATGACTAGGGAAAATGACTTACAAAGATGAGGACATAAGGTATAGGAAATCGAAGGTTCGGAGAGTCTGTGGAAAAGAATGATAGGAATGTACTATATGCATAAAACTGACAATTTCAAAAAATGTTCAAAATCTTTAATACTGGATAATTACCAGTGCAACTTCTGGCAGTTGCTGGCTTTGTTGTTGTTCTTGTCATCTTAAAGGTCAGTATTCACGTATATTTTGCAATAATCATCTCCTTTTTCCTTCTGCCATGAATAAATTGACTATATTAAGTAGTTCATTATTTTACAATAAAGTGAATTGAAGCTAAGGTTTCATGTATGACAGATGCCATCCCAACACTATGCTGTACTGTCAACCCTCTTTTTAACCTACAGTTTTAGACTAAGTCTCACGAAGTTGTTCAGGTGGGCATTGAATTCATGATCTTCCTGCCCTAGTCTGTAAAGAACCTGGAATGTTAGGCCTCTGGCTCTAGGCTTTTTCCCTTTTCTTTATGGGAATTGTCTCTCTGGTCTGATCCCTTCTCTCTTATGTCACTAATACACTGCCAATATTAAAGTGATACTTGTCCCATCATTTTTCACTGCACTAGGTGCACTTTCCAGTTGTTTTCTTGGCCCTTGAAACACAAGGGCTTTTCACATTTTCTTTCTGTCATTCCTTTAGATTATGAGATGATTTTATATTTTATCTTATTATGACCAGAGCTCAATCAATGCCCAGAATATAATAAATGTTCTATAAATATCAGTTAAGGGAATTAGGGAAAGAAGAAAATGGAAGCATGGCATCTTCATCATTTTGGAGTTCCAGTGATTGCTTTATTGTTTTTGTAGTGCTGGTAGTTGAGCCCTGTGTCCCACATGCTAGGAAAACACTCTACAAATGAACTTCCCAAGTTCTTGAACTCTGGTGCCCAATATTTGACCACTTCCCCATGGTGGGAGGTCTGGTGGCACTCAGAGAAGGAATAAGCACCACCAACATGAGATTTGATAGATAGCCTATGACCATATAGTGGGGGAGGAAGTCTCCTTTGGTCATAGACCTATGGAAGGGGAATAGGGTGAAAGCAAGAGGAAGCGAGGAACTGATGGTTACAAGTGAGGGGAAAACAATCGAGATGTAATCTGAATAAATTAATTAAATAATAAAAAATAATTTTTAAAATATTAAGACATTTTAGTAGCTGAATCCATTTTAGGCAAGATTTTAATCATAAGCATTGGAACAGAAAGACTGTTGTAGTTACATATCTTTTAAGTAATTCCAGTTTTGTCACCAGTTGACTGCCACCCTGAGCCATTTGTTTAACCTCCTGGTTCTCTGTTCCTTAATCTATAAAATGAGATTGAACTAAAATGATCTCTGAGGCCCTTTCCAGCTCTGAAGTTCTATGATTGTCATCAATGATTGCATAAATAAAAAATTCCATTAACATGAATGTCTTAATCCCTAAGCATTATCACTAAATTGAGGTTTTCTTTTTTGTGAAAAGCAATTAGTCTATATACACAGTAGGAAAAGTATTCAGATATCCTCACTTCTATCTACAATTCAGCTTTATTAGAAAAATTGTTTTCAAATAATGTGAATACTTTTTTCTCAAATTAGGAGAATCTTCTATAATTATAGGTTCATTATGATTGTTTTCAATAGTCACTTGGATTCATTTCATACCTCACATACAAGCATCTTTGCCTTGTCCAAGCCAAACGAGAAGTGGCAGATTCTCCTGAAATCTAACAAAGCATTGCAGGCTCTACCAGGCAGAAAACCTCTGTTTCCTCCTGGCATAGTGGAGATCCTTATGTTTTCATTGACTAAGCATGGTTTTTTGTCTATACAGTTTTCCCTATTTGCTCTAATTTCTAGTATGTTGATCCTTTGAGCCTCTTAATCTTAGGTTCCACAAAAACAAACAAACAAACAAACAAACAAACAAAAACAAAAACACAAAAAACAAAAATAACAAAACAAAACCAAAAACCCTTTTTGTTATACTCTCTGATTTGGTGGCCCAAGTAGAACCAGGGAAAGTATTTATCCAGTGTGTTATTGACACAGGTAAGAATCTGCACATATGTAATCAGAATCAAGAAAAATCATTTCAGAACACATGGGCACTGCAAATTTTAATTTCTTTATTGTGCTAATTCATTCCCATTTTTAACTTTATGAGGTCTAGAATCCCCAGTGACACAGTCTCTAGGTCGTCCAAGGGAGACTATATTAAATAGGTTACCTGAGTGCTGAAGAACTGCCTTCTGTGGCTAGCACCACTCTCTAGAATGGATTAGAAGCCTACGGGAAAAGGTGAAAGTAAGAAGAACCAAATGTTGATTCTTCCTGCTTCCTAACTAGAAATAATTGCACCAGGTGCCTAAAAGCCCTGCACCAGGATTTTCTCTGCCATGGCGGACTAAATCCTTGAACTGCGAGCGAAAAAACTAAACAAATCAAAAACAAACAAACAAACAAACAAAAAACCAAACAAAACAAAAACCCCAAAAACTCTATTTTATAAGTTGTTTTTATCAGAGTATTTTGTCACAGTATCAGGCAAAGAAAATAAGATAACAGTATACAATAACCTTTAAATATATACAGTGTACACAATAAGTTCTGGTACATGTATGCACTTGCAGTCCATGAAAAGGATGAACATGATGAATGTACCCTTCATTTCCTGATCTGATCACATGATCCTTTAAGGTCTATTTTCAAGGCTTGCACATTCTCTTCATGTTCATTTTATCCCACACTTTGCCCATCTGCTTTCCAAATCTGTAAATGATCTTGCATTTTAAAGAATTTCACAATAATGGAATCATAAAATGTTCCTTGCTTAAATCTCAGGATATTTAGACAGTCTCTTACATTGCTGCATGTGTTAATAAATAGCACATTTATGTTTTTTTTTTTTTTTACTGGATAGGATATGAATTGCATGGAATTACCACAATTGTCTTATGCATTTATCTCTTGGAGGTCATTTGAATTGTTTTTGTGTTTTCCTATGCAATGTTATGTGTCTAAGAATTAGTGTTCAAGTCTTTGTATGTACGTCATTTTATTCCTTTGAGTAGAAACTAGGAAATGTGGTCGAGAAATATTGTAATTACTTTAAGAAACTGTCCAACTATTTTTTAAAGTAGCTGTACTATTTTACCAACAACAGCTTGTAATAATCTTGGCTCTCCTGTATCTTCCTAATGTTGGATATTTTCATTCTTTTTGGTGATAGGCATGTTAATAGATGTGTTGTAGTGCCTAACTATGTGCCTATTCTTTAGACTATATGAAGCACTTTACAACTTCAGTAATAATAAAAGCATGTCAGTAAAAAATGGAGGAAATATTAAACTACAAACTTCAATAAAGAATCAATACAGATGAAAATGTCTACAAAAACAATGCATTAGAGAAATTCAAATTGTTTTATAGGTGTTTTGATTCATGTAAGAATCAGTTAACATTAAGTACTCTATAAAACCTCCAACTCTCTTCCTAACAAGTTGTTCACATTGACTATGACATTACATATGCAATACATACATACATATGCATGCTTTGTTATTTGCTGAAATTTATGACATAAATGTTAGGTTTTAGATTATGTCCTTGTTGAAGTTGATCACAAATGAAACATTAACAACAATATGTAGTGATTTTAAATTATCTCCCTTTTGTCTTATAGTATCTTCACAATTATAATCAATGTAAGTTTGTATTAACATTTAAATTTGCAAATGTACTTGTTAGAAACTTGATTTTATTTATAAGTAACATATCTTATGACTCTTGATAATCATCTTTTCTATATAAGTTCTTTACTTTTTCATGATTTTTCACTCATGTTATTTATTATCTCAGTGTTTCTTTAAATACTTGAATTATATCCGTGTAAAAATGTGTCAACTGTTATGCAAGGTTACTATAACTTTAGTTTATTATTTTGTAATGACAGGTATAGACTTCATGTTGTCACTTTACTAACTGACTGTATTATGGTTTCTTATAATGACTCTTTAGAAACTTTAAGATGCATTCTTTTAGTATTTAACGCTTGATGCTTTACTTTTAGTTTCAAAATTTTCTATACTGTACTTAATACATGGTATAATTATGGCTCATCATTTATGAGCTTTCAATTTGTTTCAGGTTGTTTACAGATTTATTTGTCTGTTATTATTTTTCCTGTGTATTAAGAACTTATTCTCCTCTGTAAACTATTTTACACTGAGGTTTCTTTATAACAGTTACTTACATATTCCATGCTGAATTAGTTTTCAAACAATATTTTAAATTCTCAAACACAGATGTTATCATTACTTTAAAATTATAAAAAAATTAAAACTCTAGTTGTCTGTTAAACTTTATTTTTTGTTGACAATAAGACATCTATCTTTAAGGTTTTCTTTTAAATTGTACTGGAAGGTTAAGGTAGCTTAAAATTATTTTTTACATTAATATTGTATATTATTTTATTATAATTATTTATTTATTTATTCATTCTCTCTCTCTCTCTCTCTCTCTCTCTCTCTCTCTCTCTCTCTCTCTCTCTCTCTCTCTCTCTCTCTCTCTCTCTGTTTGTGTCTGTGTGCACATGTGCATGTGGAATCATGCTTTCTTCTTTCACTGTTGGGGTCCTATAGAAGGAACTGAGGTCATCAGGTTCAGCAACAGACATCTTTAGTCACTTAGTCAAGCCTCTGGTTCCTGCTTTGTATACTTATATATGAGTATTTTGAGTTTTACATTAATGTTTCTTTATGATTTCAATAGGGTGCAATGAAATTTTAGGGAATTCGGGTTCAGACTTTTTTCAAAATAAGCAAGTTAATGCTTATGTAATACTATATTAATTATTTGAGCTGTATAAGTCTTTACTGGTAAATATTAGTCAACCCTTAATGGTTGTAATAAAGATACAGTTATAATAAACCCTGTGCCATATGGGATTTTATCTGCTGAAAGGTTCTTCAGGAAACAAAGTTTCATTCTAGTACAGTTATTTACAGAGGTGCTGATTGTAAAGGCGAAGGTGTGTAACAACCACGCAGCATAACCAGCAATCTAAAGCCTGTCAGCACTGAGACTATCGTCACATTTAAACTTAGGGGGGAGCAACAGAGTCTTGGGGACCTGAAAATAAACACTCACATAACTTTGTCCTTGGGGGGAATGAAGGACTATAGATGGAAGGATGAAATCTCATTAGGGTGCAGAATATATGTTATATTATTTATACATACCATTTTGGATAGTATAATGTATGTTTGCTGGTTACTTTAACTTAAAATGCTCTCCAAAATGATAATTCTAATGGGGCTTGTGCTTCTAAGGTACTACCATACAATTGTATTCAGAGAAATGTGTCCTGGTATCACAATTTAAGTTATATGTTTCACTTCCTTTAATAAAAGAGTTCATGAATAATAGGAAGATTGCTTACTGTTTATTGTATAAGGTTGAGTAACTTCATCCTGAGAATCCCAAATTTTCAAAATCTGACATTTGAGTGTCCACATGATACCACAAGTAGACAATCCCCAAACTTGTTCATGTGATTCGTCACAATAAAGGGAGCATGAAATTGCCATCAGTCTAGAACTTAAAGCGTAGATGAAACAAATTTTGTGTTTAGTCACCAATCACACTCTGGGCATGTCTTATTACTTATAGGCAAATATTTCAAAAGCTAAGACAATTCCCTGCATGTTTACTCTGCACTGGACACCCAAGATTCTGGACAATAAGGTGAGACTACATTTTCATGTCACTGCCTGAGTCCTCTCACTTAAAACTCATTACAGAAACCTGCAGTGTACAGTTGTGTTTTAATGTTCTAAATTACATCTCTCTTGCCCTAATCTGCCTGAGCATGCTACAGTATCCCTCACACAAAGGCTTCTTTCTCTGTGGTTTTGTAGCTACTTCCCGTCCCCCACGCCACTTAAGTGTGCAATCTTAAGTCGTGTATCTTAATCAATTGCTGTCTCTCCAGAAAGCTGCTCTTCACTTCAGTGTGTTCTAGAAAGTGCTGTTTGGTAGGAGACTACAGCTGCTCTTTGTTCTGTTATTCTGAGCCTGTGTGTACAGGCAGCTGCTTTCTCTTTACAAAATTAGCCTTTTCTTTTTATTTTGATGATGAAAGAGTGGCTTGCACTATCCTCAGTGAGGAGTCACTTTCTGCTTCAGTTGTCAGTGCTGACGCTGCTATTGCTGGGAACCATGGATGCCATGATGCTGCTTTGGGTAGCAGTCATTCAAGGCACTGTTCTTTCCTTACCTCATGTTGCACTGGGAAGGTGATCAACAGCAGTGGATAGTTGCCATGACATGAGTGTTGGGATAGAAATTCGAACTCAGATTGACAGTCTGTGTGTCTGTTTTCAGATGTGTGACTGTGAAGCAGCATCTGCAATGCCTAGCTTTATCCTCATTTGGAGAAAGTAAACAATAGATTGACTGCTCTGTGAACTCTCATGATTATTATGGGCCTCAAGTAAGAGAACATATATGATATCACTTACAAAGTGTAAAGAGCAAGGAACTTTTGTCTTGTGAAAAAATAAATTTAAAGCACATTTCTGAGCCACAGGAGCAGTGCAGTATCCCGTGTAAGTCAGTACTGACTTGTTTTCATATTTTCCTACCTGACAAGCCAATGAAGAAAACATTTATTTCTACAGGAAATCCCAAGGGTTAGTGACTGATATTTTCTGAGCATACGTAACATAACTCTAAGAATTAATAGGCAGAATTTAGCATATTCATATATATATATATATATATATGACTGCATAAATAGAACCATAATCATCCTTTTTTGCACTGATAAAATTTCCTAAAAGTAGTGTGTACCACCTTTGCTTTTTGCCACTTAATTGAACAGTTTTCAAGGGTGCCCACATGCTTTTTCTTGAGCTATAAAGCCCCAAATGTTATTATATTGACTCAAAGAAAGTTGTATGACCCTCATTAAAGGCAATGCCTGTTATTAATATATTAATTTTAGAATTTCTCTAAACTGCTCAAAAATGAATCAGCCTATAGAATGGCTATTAGAATCTTTAAATGTTTATGTGCGTTAAAATTTTATTAGAGCCTCTTATTTCCCTTATATTCTTTTATAAATTGAATCATAATAAGTACATTACTATTGTTTAATATTATATCTTTATTATTAGCAATTAGATTTTGTAGTATTTTTCAGTGTGTAACGAAGTGGGTTTTAAAAAGGAAAATAAAGGCTTTAAATCATCAGTACTTCAAAATACTAAGATTTTTTTTCTCACATTTTCAGTTTTAAAGTAACTATTTCATCACATTTATCTATTTCAACCAAAGCACTTGAACATATTCAGTAAAATCTGACAATTTTTTGCATTTTTTATGCTCCTATGGTTTTATTGTCATATTCTATTTTGGAGTGTTTATTGGAATTCATGAGTATTTATTAGGTGTCTGTTCACAGGTACCGGATGCTGTGGGAGGAAATAAAACAATGAAAATGATTTTTCCCAAGGATATTACCTTCCAACAGAGAGAGAAAAACAAGTAACATATTCAAATAATGAAGACATTTGCTTAATATGGTAGCAAGCTCTGCCACAGTAACACAGACTTACAGGATGGGAAGCACCTAAAACATGGCTGGCAAGTTGAGTCCGCTGATGAGGGCACTTGCTGCCACGCGTGTCGAATAGAATTCAAGGACTTGGTCCTATCTGATGGAAGAAGACTGACTCCCAGAAGTTTTCCTTTGACTGCCGTATATGTACTGTGGAGTGTTGTAAATGTGTACACATACACATATAATAAATAAGTAAGTAAATAAATAAATAAATGTGATACAATTTGAGAGGAAAAGGTGGCCAAAATGGAAAGAAAGAGCTGCTATAAGTAGTCTGAACAATGAAGGTCTCTAGTAGGACTTTGTTATCGTTGAACTCTATGATATGACAAACTTTTGGATTTTGAAACACCAGAGCAAGAAATGGGGTGTGGTATTGGGTAGAATTTGGAAATGTCCCACTGAAACTGTGAACTGGTGAAGGCAGGATGTTTGGCTGGAGTGTACAAATGATGTCATAGGGAGCAAAAACCAAGAGTTGCAGCATGGTGTATCTAGGTTTCAAACTAATCACAATGAAAAGCAACTGGAAACATTTAATGAGAGAAACAACATCCATCCCACAAGTTATTTTGAAGATGAGCAATGTGAAACCATTGATGGAGACTGGGAAGGAAGTTAGAAGGTTGCCTCAGTATGGAAGAGGGAAAAGTTGCTTATGACCCGTGAATCCTTCTTCATGGCTTATCTGTGTCAATCCTTAGGAAGATAAGAACATCTTTAGTAGTTGCTACATGCTAAGATCCTTAGATGAGATAATTTTGAAAGTCTCACTGTGATGTGAGACTCTTCAGTGTAAAGTGAAAGAGATGTGATTTTTAGAGAAATTTCATGATGGTAAAACTTGAGAGTTAGTTGAGTATGTCCGATTCCAAGCTCTGTGCTGTGTCCAGTAAAGCCTGTTCACCTCTAGGTATTAGCCTTTCTTCTATCCTTATCATTTGCTTAAAAGAAACGTAAAAACCTTAACTGAAGTAATTCTGTTATTTTTGACAAATGGACTTAGAGTGATAATAGGGTGACTTGTTACTACTTCCCAAGCCAATTGAGAGGGCACTTTCAAATGTCTTTATACTTTTTTTTGCTTTTATATTTAATAGTGGTTATGTTCTGTGCCTAGATATAAGTCTCCAACATTGTTGTATATCCTACAAGCCAGAAACCATCACATCTTCCAATTTTCAATTTCTTACTCTGCCTGTGTTATCTCATTTTCTCAAACTGTTGTAACAAGTATTGCAAACTGGATGCCTTAAGACAGACACTTACAGATCTAGAAAACAAGAGCTGGAAACTAAGGTGCTGTCCACCTACAGAAGGTCACAGGATGACCCTTTTGCTGCTTCGTCTAACTTCTAGTGGTTTAATGTTTGTTGTAATGTATAAGTCCAAACTCTCAATCTGCTTTCTGAAGTCTTTATTTTAAAATTTCATGAAGACATTGTAAAATTCATGTTGAATTTTTTTGATCTTTATGTTGGGCCTGCCAAAACTATTTTCCAAGCCAGGTTATATTCAATGCCCCTCAGATTAAAGAGGATTAATATTGCTCTACCCATCAAAGTTTTACACAGGCATTCACAGAGTATTTGAAGACAACTGTATAGAAGATATCACATTAAGGAAAAGATTGAAAGAAAATAACACAGCTCTTTTCTCATTATCAATTCATCCAGTTTAGCTAGGAAAAGAAATGCTAGGAAATCACACACACACACACACACACACACACACACACACACACACACACACACGTCAAAACAAAACAGGAATGTGACAGCCTTCACACATGAAGCTTCTAAATTAGAAATGAAGACAAATATTAAACACATCATTAATTTATCAAGGTTTTGAACTAAGCTGTCAAAAATCTCATTTTAATAAACTTATCTATCTATTAATTAAGTTAATGAACTCAGATGTTGAAAATATCACAGAAACATACACTCTAATTTACTCATTTATCACCTACAGTTTCTCAGTTCATGCTTAATTCTTAACATTTACTTTTTATTGGTGATTTTATTTTTGTTTCTGTTCTTATTGAGAATTAAACTCAGCATGCCATATATGCTTTGCAAACACTCTACCACGGAGCTTATTTTCTAGCTCTTACTTTCTTGTTTAAAAATATCACTGAACCAAACAGGGGACCGGAGAACACTTGCTACGCTTGCATGGAACCCAAGTTGATTTCTCAACACCCACACAGCAATTCACAACTATTTGTAATTCTAGTTCCAGAGAATCTAATGCCTTCTTCTAACCTCTGAGAACCTCTGCCCACACATGATGAACATACATATATGCGGGTAAAACATATAAATACAATAAAATAAAAGAACCTAAAACCAAAAAATATTATGGAAAAGCTTTCTAAAAATGTAAGCACCAAGTATATTCTAAGGACATCAGTAGCATTGTGTTCTACTATTCATTCTTAAACTTGAATGTTCAAGAATTAGCTCTGGTTTAGATGAGTTGAGATTCTTAGAAGCAATACCTTAAACATCGACAGCACTATTCTATGGGCTTAGAACTGGACTGGATAAAATGAGAAAGGGATCTGATCACTGAGTTCACCTCTGTTTTCTGACTACAGCTGAAATGTGGTCAATTGCCTTGCCGTGCTGCCACCCTGAGGTCCCCAGGTCTGAAGGACTATATATTCAGAGTGTGAGTCAAAATAAACCTTCCTGCTTTCCTTCTGTTGTTTCTGTCAGGTATTTTGTGTCATTGTGGAAAACAACTAGTATAGACCAATTTCCTTCCTTGGTTTGCCCACATAGAATAAATATAATAGCTGAGTTAATATCTGTGGCCACATCTATAGGCTAGAGATAATACCTCTCTCAATCCATTTCCAAGTTACAATGAAATTATGCACAAAAAGAATAAAAGCAAGCTATGTAGATAGAAGTTTTTCACAAAACAAGGTATTACCACTCTTTTCAAAACTAAATTACTTAACAATTTAATTTTTTCTCATGTGCCATAGCATTTATGTTCTTGACCAAAGCAGTATCTTCTTAGTGAATGTTTGTTCCCAGTATAGATTTTAAACATTGGGACATATATGATCAATCATTTTGAGTAAGAGAATAATCAGAAGTTTTATTTTAATCCTTAGAATAAAAATTTCTAAAATTTATGTGAAAATAAGAGTCATAAATACTGCATTGAATTTATATGTAGTATCCAGAGGAAAACCAGAAGCTAGAACCTGGGCTCACAGACTTCCTCCAAAGTTTTGATGACGTGGCTCATACTGGCTGCTTCATTTGTCCTAGTTCTGTTATGGTCCTTTCTTCCATTAAATGAAATATGCACTGCTGAATTGTACCATATCATTTTTTTTATTTTAACTTAAATTTTTTTATTATTAATTTATTTTTGTTACACCTCAATGGTTATCCCATCCCTTGTATCCTCCCATTCTTCCCTCCCTCCCATTTTCCCTTTATTCCCCTCCCCTATGACTGTTCCTGAGGGGAATTACCTCCCCCTGTATCTGCTCATAGGGTATCAAGTCTCTTCTTGATAACCTGCTGAATACCATATCATTTTTGATGAGAGGTACTTTTACATTTTCAAAATAGTTTGGAAGCAACCTAAACTGATTTTAAATTTTATAAAATCTGGCTAGCAACAAAAGGCATTTATTTGGATGTAGTTTGTTGCAACTGTCCCTGTGGGTGGAACAGAGCACACTCTTTCTTAGCAATGACTCACCATGTGCCTGTTTAGATTAAATTGCATGTTCCTTAAAGAGGACTGTATGCCTTTTAGGAGTCAATAAGTTAGAGGGACTATGAAGGATGAAGGTCCCCTCTTCTAGAGATGAGCTTCCTTGAAATGCAATGCACAATTGCATGAGTCATTTTGATGTTCATTGTTGGAATGTGAAGCTGAAGATTCTTTTTTTCACACATAAAAAGCCCACACAATCTGTTAATAATGAAAGAAAGTATAAATTACATGTACAAGTTCTTGCCATTGGAAAAACTAGTTCTTCTTTTATATGTTTTAATGTAGTGATGGTGCTGAAAGGATTTACATGTACATTAATACACTGTGCATTGATTTACTTTAACTTTGCACTATGTTTCTTTATGTTTTTGAGAAATTTCACAAGAGAAACTTGTTGGCATTTGGTGAGCAGGAGGGCCAATTGGCAAGCATAGTGGAAGTTCTCTTAGTATTTTTTTTTCTTTCCAAGTCTGAGTATTTCAAATATGACAAAATGTCATTGACTTTGTTGTTGAGGATCTTTAACTTAAAGAAATGTACAGGAGACACACACACACACATACACACACATATAAACACTCACAGAGAGAGAGAAAGAGAGAGAGAGAGAGAGAGAGAGAGAGAGAGAGAGAGAGAGAGAGAGAGAGAGAGAGAGACAGAGAGACAGAGAGAAAAAGAGAGACAGAGACAGAGACAGAGATAGAGCAGTAGATTCACTTGCCCAGTAAGTATGTTTGACAAAAGAGTCTCTGGCAACTCCTTAAAGAACAGACTGTGAGGACCCTCATTACTCTTCTAGTAGTTTACATTGGTGTCCCTCTCTAAAGTTGCTGCCTTGTAAAGTGTTTGTGTTAAAGTAAGAACACTTTTGCTTTCAACCACACAGTGTCATCAAACCAGGTCCCAACAAAAGCCACTGATCACTTTCCAACAGTTCTTTCTTTTCTGCCTCAGCTGTGTCATTGGCTGAGCTCCTGGGCCTGTGAAAGGGAGACACTATTTGCTTTACTGTGCTTCACAATGCAAACAAGCTGAGAAAATACTGCTCCTCAGTTCTTTTGTGTGTGTGTCTCCTGGTAGTAATGTGCTTTTGCCATTAGTGGCTGCAAAATTATTTTGCAAGCAGATGTTCAGCTTCCCTTTTTATGTTTGCAAACTATTTCTTTAAATATTGTACTTAAACAATATAGTTTTGTTTAGAATTATAAGACTAAAGAAAAGGTCTTGCAGGTTACATAAGTAATAACTTGTCAACATTTTGTACAGAGAGTTGCAAATTGGGGAATAAAAAGCAGTGACTAAAACTCAAAATATAATAATGTAAGAAAAACAAATTTTGACTAGCTGTCAATGTGTTTCCTATTTACAATTATATGGAACAATCATCTTTCATATGACTCTTAAGTCTACACAGTAATCTTCCCTGCTATGAGAAAATATGTCTAAGAGTTGTCAAAAAATTACTCTTGAAACTCAAAAGAATTCTGAAATGTAAGATTTTACTTAAGATACTAATAGAATGATAATGTGTAAAAGAAGAACTAGAAACCCCAAGCTATTGCATCATCCAAGGACAATCAAGTTGTAAACATCCTGCCCCTACTCTGATCTAGCCAATGGACAGGACATTCTCCACAGTTATATGGAGAGCATGGACTGACTTAGACATGAACTCTGGTGCCCAATATTTGACCATCTCCTCCTCTTGGTGGGGAGGCCTGATGGCACTCAAAGAAAGAATAAGCAGGTTACCAAGATGAGACTTGATAGCCTATGACCATATAGTGGGGGAGGAGATCCCCCTTGGCCATAAACCTAAGGGAGGGGAATAGAGTGAGAGTAGTGAGAGTGGGAAGGAGGGAGAATGGGAGAATATAAGTGATGGAATAACAATATAGTTGTAATCTGAATATATTAATAAAAATAAATAAAAGAGGAACTAATAGGGTAGTCTAGAATAATGCTACACTTTGTGCAGCCTGTACACAACTACAATCCAGGTGATTATTTTTACTAATATCTCTTTCTAGAGAAGATCAGGTTACAGCACATATCATTTTTATTGGCTAAAACATAATTCAATTCTTTTGACATAAAACACACCTTGAAATTGGTAGTAATGTATACAGGAAATTTTATGTATGTATATGTATCGCTCCATAAAATTTTGTATTTCTCAAATTTAAATTTAGGGCTTAAAGATCTATGAGAAAAGCATTCATAAGACAATCATCTTTGAAAAGTACTCTATGCTCTCTACATGAAAATGGTGGTGGTATATGTATGTGTGCAAGCACGTATTATCAACAGTCTCTAGGAAATAAGTTGAAATAAAAATAATAGAAGTTACAATTGTTGAATTTTAATTATTTTTGTATATGGCAACACAGTCTTGTAACTTTCAAATACTATCTCACAATTAACACTATCAGCATCCATTAGAAATTTCTCAGAGCTGCAAAATCTTGGGTCTCATTTGAGTATTTCTGAACTGTGGATTGTGGAATCTCCACTGAGCTGTTTTAAACAAGGCTTGATGTATCAAGTTTACATTAATATTTGCAAGCCATTGCTTTGTGTAGCATGCAAGATGAGATCTACTTCTGACTCTAAACCAGTTTGCTGTTCCAATGTTTTAAACCCAGACGAAGATGGACCCTTGTTTACTTGATAAAGTGAAGATAAGCATTTTTGTTTTAATATTTTTCAAGCTAAGTAATGTTGGTGTTAAATGTTGGAAATATTTACACTTCAAATACAAAATGATATTTTAAGATATCTCCATAACAAGATGTGTGACCCAATGACACTGACTCATAGTTGAT
This sequence comes from Acomys russatus, assembly GCF_903995435.1. Lineage (NCBI taxonomy): Eukaryota > Metazoa > Chordata > Mammalia > Rodentia > Muridae > Acomys > Acomys russatus. The sequence continues at coordinate 50,800,060 of NC_067138.1, read as the reverse complement.
CATGGTGACTTTAACTATGCTTATGGGGAATTCACTAAGGAGTCACATCTGGATAAGTGATTCCAGCTTATCTCACTCTATCCTGCCTTGCCGATAGCATGACATCACTGTACATGTTCATCTGCCTCCTCATACCTTGTAATCTGGTTCCCAGAAAAAATGCCTATGACAGACGTACACAATTAAATCTCAATAGTAATTCTATGGTTACATTGGTGGGATTATGTTGTGTAAATAATATATTCTGAAGAATCTTGATCTTCACTTTGTTTCTGGAAGACACAGAGTATGTTGGAGTCTACTAATAAATATGTTGAAAAGCAGCTATCAATTTCCTGGTTATGTGTACATTTAAATGTTTCATATTCTATTCATGGTCAAATGTTAATATTAATTAACATTGAGCTTTGTGTCATTCAAATTTTTCAGGAGCTTAAGCACAATGTATTTATCTCTGCTTTCATTTTTGTACCTATGAGCTGTTGGTAAGTGTATTCATAAAGTATAAATTCTTGAAATTGGGTATTTACCAAAAGTGCATTTAAATTGTAAAACATTTAAAACAGTATATAACTACACATGTAATAATAATTGTGATATTTAAATTTTAACTTTTAATATAAGATATATAATTCTGAGTTATATAAGACTTACCCCATTCAAATATATAAATGTTCTTTGAGCATATTCTGCTCCATATTCCACAACCTCCCCCCATAATACCACTACTCCCTCTCATGCCCCCTTGTCCCTTTACTATAGTTTCACTTCAACATACTGTTGTCTGTACAAAGATGGTTTTATGTACCGGCCTTTCAATTTCTTGGTTACGTATATTCCAATTTAATTTTTAAAGGGGATTATAATCATGATTATTTTTCAAGTTTCTTTCTCAGCAACTTGATTATTGGTATCTAAAATGCACCTGAGGGTCTGGGATTCAGCTCCCTGGTGGCGTACTTGCCCATCAGGCATAGACCGTAAAGTTTGGTCCTCAGTTCTGAAGAAAATGAAGCAACTAGTTAAATGATACCATGGTTCAAATGGTTAAACTGATATGTATAGAATATTTCATTCAAACATGTAACATACACATTCTTATGAGAAGCCCATTAACATTTCCCTAAAAGAGTTATATAATAGGACACAGAGTAATTCTAACAGATACAGAAACATTAACTTGATTTTCTATAGTCTATCTGGCAACATGGAATAAAACACAGAATCAATGGGATGAAACAATAGAGAACATACAGACCCTTATGAAGATTGAGAAACTAATTATTGAATGATTAATGGATTAATGAAGAAATTAAAGTTTGTCATTGAATTTTTTTTTATAGCAAAAAAGTAGATATTTTATTTTGATGAAAGCCTAACAAGAGCCAACACCATGATGTGCCTGCCAAAAATTACTGTTATCTTAAGTTATATTAATGAAATTTTTAGTCCAGAGCACAGAAAGCTCTGTTAATAGAAATTTTAGACTATTATATACTTTTCAGAACATTCTTTTTTTTTTTAATTTATTAATTTATTCTTGTTACATCTCAATGTTTATCCCATCCCTTGTATCCTCCCATTCCTCCCCCCCCCCCCATTTTCCCATTATTCCCCTCCCCTATGACTGTTCCTGAGAGGGATCACTAGAAATGATCATAATGAGTGAGTTAACCCAGAAGCAGAAAGAATCAAATGGTATATACTCACTTATATCTGCATACTAGCCCAAGGGGCATGTCCCACAAAAGCCTTCACTTACCAGGAAACTGGGACAAAGGGGAAGGCATCCTATTGGGACTCTAAATGAGAGACGCATGGGAGAATAGCAAAATAAAAGGATACAGAGGGTCCTAGAAACCTACAAGTAGAACAATATGATAGACAGATTTGGGCCCAGGGGTCCCGCTCAAACTAAGGCACCAGCCAAGGACAATACAGGAGGTAAACTTTAAACCCCTTCCCAGATCTAGCCAATGGTCAGAATATTCTCCACAGTTGAGTGGAGAGTGTGATATGACTTTCTCATGTACTATGGTGCCTCACATTTGACCATGTCCCCTGGAAGGGGAGACCTGGTGGCACTCAGAGGAAGGACAGCAGGTAGCCAAGAAGAGACTTAATACCCTATTGTCATTGAATTAAAACAATAAAACTGTATAACAAAACTTTAGGATGCCATGACTTTTTAAAAAAGAGATACAAATGCTCACATTAAACAACAACAACAAAACAGAGTAGTCTGCTCTACCAGAAACTAAACTGGTACCTAGAACCCAGGGAAGACTGGGCTGAAAATATCTAGCCCCTTTTCAGAGCAGCCCAGCTTCCCAAAAGCATGTTTTTCCCATTTTCAGATCCAAAAGCACAACTCCAGTATAAGCCTACTGATCTATTTGAGTCCACCCTGGTACCTGCAAAGCCAAGTAAGATTCCACCACCAGATATTCAAGACCTCCTCAGAGATCATCCTGATTCCCCAAAAACATCCCCTCTACTTGTCTCCATATCCTGGCCAACACCTTTGGAAGAAGTCCACTGTTCTATTGGAAGCCGTGCTGATACTAAGAACACCAGAAACCTTCTGATCTACCAGAATTCATACCAGTATCTGGAATTGCAGAAGCCGCACTTGTATCCAGAATCCTAGATGTCATTCAGACTGCCAAATCCCCAATGGAGACACCTTATGAGAGCCGAGGACCCATCTGTCACCAGAACCACAGGACACTCAGGCCAAGAAAAAAAAAACACAAAATAAATGGAAATCAAGGGGAAAATATCCATCCAACAAAGATAAACTCCCAAATTGGCACCTAAACCTATAATTACCCTCAATGCACATTCCTAGCAGCAAGCATAAGAACACAATTAACAACACTCAGGACAATATGGCACCACCAGAACAAAGCAAGCTACTACAGCTAGTGCTGGATACTCCAACACTGTTGAAGTACAAGAAAACAAATTTAAAATCAAGTCTTTGAAGATGATGAAGTATTTCAGAGAGGAAATGATTAGATCCCATAAGTAAATTCAGGAAAAACAAACAAACAATTGGAGGAAAAAATAAATCCCTTAAAGAAAGATAAGAAAGCCAAATTCAAACAAACAAACAAACAAAACCAAAACAAACAAACACCTGGACCAAACAACAAAACAAAGAGGTAAAATATGAATAAAACTTTTCAATACCTGAAAGTGGAAATAGAAGCAATAAAGAAAACACAAACTGAAGAAATGCAGGAGATGAAAACAGGAAAGTGAACAAGAACTATGGACAGAAGCATCACCAACAGAATACAAAAGAGAGAAGAAGGAAATCTCAGGTGAAGAAGATATAATGAAATGGATTGATAAATTAGTCAAAGAAAATGTTAAATCTAAAAAATTCCTGACATCGAGCATCCAGGAAACCAGGGAATAAGAAAAAAAATTCTAAGAATAGTATGAATGGAAGAAAAACAATATTTCTAGCTCAAAAAAAAAAAAAAAAAAAAAAAAAAAAAAAAAAAAAAAAAAAGAACCAAAATATTTTATTTATTTATTTATTTATTTATTTATTTATTTATTTATTTCTTACAGATAGGATTCCTTTGTGTATCCTTGGCTGTCTTGGACTTGCTTTGTAGACAAGGCTGGCCTCAAACTCAAGAGATTCACCTGTCTTGCCTCCTTGAGTGCTGGGATTGTAGGCATGCAGCACCACACCCAGCTCAGAAAATATTTTTAACAAAATCATAAGAGAAAAATATTCTAACCTTAATGACATACTTGTAAAGGTAGAAGAAGTTTATTAAACACCAAATAGATTAAAACATAAAAGAATGTTCCCTCTCCCACCTAATACCCAAATAGTAAACATTCAAAAAAAAAAAAAAAAAAAAGAAAAAATATTAAAAAGTATAAAGAAAAAAGTCTAAGTAACATATAAAGGCAGACCTCTTCTAATTACACACAACTTCTCAACAGAGGCTCTAAAAGCCAGAGGGGAATAAACAGGGACCTTGCAAACACTGAGAGACCTGGAGTCAGCCTATGCTATTTTAATCAGCAAAACTTTCAATCATTATAGATGAAGAAAACATGATATATCATTACAATGTCAAATTTAAAGAATACCTATCCACAAACCCAGCCCTATAGAAGGTACTAGAAGGAAAACTCCACCTCAAGTGGCTAACTATACCCCTGAAAACAAAGAAAATACATAATCGCATACCAGCAAAACCAAAAGTATGGAAACACACACACACACACACACACACACACACCCACACACACACGAACAACACCATCATCAACCAAAAAATAACAGGAGTTTTCAATCATTGTTCATTACTATCTCTCATTCTTAATGGAGTCAACTCACCAACAAAAAGACATAGGCTAATATAATGGATGTGAAGACAGAATCCATTCTTCTGCTGCATAAAAGAACTCACCTCAACACTGAAGATAGACATTACCTCAAAATAAATGGTTGAAAAAAGTTTTTTTTTTTTTTTTTTTTTTTTTTTTTTTTTTTTTTTAGGAAAATGAGCCCAAGAAACAAGCTGAAGAAGCTATTCTAATATCTAAAATAATAGACCTCCAACCAAAATTAATCAACAGGGATGGGAAAGGGCACTTCAACTTATCAAAGAAAAAATCCACCAAGAAAACAGTTCAATTCTGAACATCTATGCCCCAAACACAAAGGCATCCACATTTATAAATGTAATAGTACTATCTTAAATCACACATTGATACCAACATATTAATTGTAGGAGATGCCAGCATCTCACTCTCAACAATGGACATGTCATCCGGTGAAAAATAAATAGAGAAATAATGGAACAGATGGCATGACTCAAATGGACCTATCAGATAGCTCCAGAATATTTCACCAAATACAGAATTTTTTTCTCTTCACAGAACTTTCTCTAAAATTGAATACATACTGGATCACAAAACAGGACTTAGTATACACAAGTGAATTAAAATAATCCCCTGTATCCTATCAGAGCATCATTCCAACAACAACAGAAGCAATAGAAATTGTAAAAACTCATGAAAACTGAAGAACTCTCTACTCATAATCACTAAGTTAAGGCATAAATAAAATGAGAAATTAAAGACATCCTAGAATTCAATGAAAATGAATGCACAGTATATCCAAAATTATGAGACACCATGAACATGGTGCTAATAGAAAATTCATAGCACTGAGTGCCTTTAGGAAGAAATTATGGAAATCTCATACTAGTAATTTAATAGCACACCTAAAAGCTCTTGAACAAAAAGAAGCAAATACAGCCTAGAGGACTAGATGGCAGGAAATAATCAAAGTCAGGTTTGAAATCTAGAAAATAGAAACAAAAACAACAATACAAATAATCAATTAAACAAAGAGTTGGTTCTTAGTAAAAATATCAACAAAATAGACAAGCCAGTATCAAATCTAAACAAATTAACAAAATCAGAAATCAAATGGGTACATAACAACACAGTTGAAATCCAAACAACAAATAGATCATACTTTAAAATCCTCTACTCCCCGAAAATTTTAAATCTAAGAGAAATTGACTCTTTTCTTTATAGATATTACTTATCAAAGATAAATCAACATCAGATTTAAAAATTAAATAGATTTATAACCTCTAAGGAAGCAGAAGTGTTCCCATCAAGAATGACCAGGGCCAGAAAGTTTTAGTTCAGAATTTTAATTATAGAAATAGGAGCAATATTGCCAAATTCTTTATGAGGCCCGGTTCACCCTGACATTCAAAAAACATGTGTGTGTGTGTGTGTGTGTGTGTGTGTGTGTGTGTGTGTGTGTGTGTGTGTGAGAGAGAGAGAGAGAGAGAGAGAGAGAGAGAGAAAGAGAGAGAGAGACGTCAAAGTCAAAGCATAATTATATGCAGATTATATGTGTGATTTTATACATAAGATACCCTAGACCCACACCAGGAATCTACTACAGCTAAAAAAACAAAACAAAATACCCTGTAGCTGTAGCAAAGATGCAAAAACAGAGGCAGCACAAAAAATCTGTAGCCTTCTCATACTTAAATAAGAAAAAAACTCATAAAACAATCAAGAAAATAGTAACTTTCACAAAACTCTCAAAACAAAAATAAATAATGGCCCAAGAATTTGAAGGAGAGCAAGAAGGAAGATATGGGAGGGCTTGAAGGGAAGAAATTTATATTATCATATTATATTATATTTATTATATTATACTCTCAATTTCTGATAAAGTAACCCAAATATACACTGGCAAAAAAACAGCATCTTCAACAAATGATGTTGGTCAGGATTTGCTCCATAGGGAGGAATGTAAATAGATTTATTTTTATCACCCTGCACAAAACTCAATTCCAAGTAGATAAAGAACCTCAATGTAATGCTGGAAACCCAGAGAAAATGGGGATTCAGGATTGAATCTATAGCACAGGAAAATTGTGTCTGAACAGTACACAGCAAAGGCATTACAATTAACAATTAATAAAAGGGACACTGTAAAACCAAAAAGCCTTTGTATGGCAAAATATGCTATCATTCAGGCAAAGGAGTACACTATGGAATGGGGAAAGATCTTTACCAATTATATATCCAATAGAAGAATAATACACAGAATATATAAAGAACTAAAAAATAAAACCCTGGATAACAAGAAATCAAACAACTCTATTAAAAAATGAGTGCATACATAAACAGAGAGTACTCAAAAGATGAAACAGAAATAGCTGATAAATATTTAAAGAAACATTCAATACTTTTAGCTATCAGTGAAATGCAAATTAACCTACTTTAATTTTTTCTCTTAAACCAGTCTGCATAGGCAAGACTATCAAAACAAAATGACAGCTAATATTGGTAAGGATGTAAGGAAAGAATATTTATTCATTGCTGGTGTGCGTGCATACTGACATAGCTTCTATGAAGCCAGTGTGACTGTCCATGACTGATGAATGGATAAAAAATAATGTGGTGCATTCACGAAATTGTAAGAAAAAATGAAATTATAAAATTCTCAAATAAAAATGATAGAGCTAGGAAAAAAAAACTTCCTGAGGTTTCACAGACTCTAAGGAAAAAAAAACATGTATTTTCTTGTATATGAACATTAGCTTATAAGCCTTCAATATACGTTTATAACCTAAATAACCACTGAGGTTAGATCCCTAGACAGAGGCTAGGTAATAGGATAGGATCTCCAAAGGAAGAGGAAATAGAATATGCTGTTATAGTGAAATACCTGTAATCTAGAATAAAAGTATTGAAGAAAGAGAAGGTTGGAAGCAGAGTATATGAGTAATACTAAAGACCCTTTGAAAGACCATATGGAGATCTATTGCTATAAAATCTTACACACACACACACACACACACACACACACACACACACACACAGACAAAACAAAGCCAGACTAGACATCTCACACTACCAAGCGCTAAAAATTCGGTATACCTTGTTGAGTCATTGGCCAAAGGCACCCGATGGAAACCACAAACATCGTATCCTACTTCCATGACTATTGGTTACTCTTCAGAATCTGCTGGTAAGGTCTTATTGTTAAAGGCAATAGTTACTTATGTCATTGAACATGGAGAAGTTGATCTGGTGTCTAATTAGGTAGCAGGATTTCTACATACTACTGAAGAAGTAACGTAACCATCACTATCTCATGGCTACAAACCCTGTTATCTACAACAGTGGCCCACCTGCAAGAAATATTGGTGTGGTAGTGCATGTTTTAGGGGAATAACCAACCTTACTTATTGAATTTAAGGCACACTCCATGAGATTGTATCCATGCCTGGCCCTGCTAAAGTGGCCAAGAATCTTTTTCTTCTTCTTCTTCTTCTTCTTCTTCTTCTTCTTCTTCTTCTTCTTCTTCTTCTTCTTAAAGTGGCCAAGAATCTTTTCTTCTTCTTCTTCTTCTTTCTTCTTCTTCTTTCTTCTTCTTCTTCTTCTTCTTCTTCTTCTTCTTCTTCTTCTTCTTCTTCTTCTCCTCCTCCTCCTCCTCCTCCTCCTCCTCCTCCTCCTCCTCCTCCTTGTCCTCCACCTCCTCCTCCTTCTTCCCAAATGCTATAGCCTGAGAGATGCTGGGTCAGCTTTCCCACTATTACACACTAGGAGCTCAGCTCCCTGTGCCTCGGAAAACCAGCAATACTGTGATGTCCAAAGTGAGGTTCAGGGACCTGCTCTCCTGAGTGCTGCAGCAAGTGAGGGACAGGACCAGCTCACTGGCTTTCATGACCCTGGAGGTCAGCTCTCCTAACTGCCTCAAGTGGCAAGGGGTAAGGGGGACAGAAGGCATCTCCCCAACCCTGTCTAGATTACCTCAAGGTAGAGGAGTGGCAGAACCAGCTTTCCCATGCTCACATGTTTTGGGATAGCTCATCCAAACACCTGCCACCAGGGCCAGCTCTACAATGCTGGTCAGACACCACTGATGTTTTAAAAAATTAATGACACACTTTTAAAGCTTTTTTTTTTTCCTTTAGTTTTTCAAGACAGGGTTTCTCTGTGTAGCCTTGGCCATCCTGGACTCACTTTGTAGACCAGGCTGGCCTTGAACTCACAGCGATCTGCCTGCCTCTGCCTCCCAAGTGCTGGGATTAAAGGTACGCGCCACCACGCCCAGTTTTAAAACTTATGCTTTACCAAATTGGAAAATCTGAAAGAAATATATTAATTTCTAGACTTAAATTACCTACAAAATTCAACGCCAATTTGAGAAAATCAGATTATACAAATTTCAAAAAAGCAAAGAGACTGAGGTCATAAGAAAATAAGATTCCCACTAAAAATGTCTAGATTCAGCTGGGTTAACTGTGGAATTCTACCAGTACATTAAAAATAAAAATAAAAGGACTCTGAGATTCCATCTTACACCCATCAGAATGGTTAAGATAAAAAATTCAAGTGACAGCATATGCTGGTGAGGATGTGGGAAAAGGGAAACACTCCTTCATTGCTGGTGGGAGTGAAAATTTGTACAACCACTTTGGAAATCAGCCTGGCACTTTCTCAAAAAACTGGGAGTAGGGCCACCTCAAGACCCAGTTATTCCACTCCTTGGAATATACCCAAAAGATGCTCCACCACACAAAGTCATATGCTCAACCATGTTCATAGCAGCCTTATTCATAATAGCCAGAATATGGAAACAACCTAAATGCCCATCAGTTGAATAATGGATAAAGAAACTGTGGTCCATTAACACTATGGAATACTATTCAGCTATTAAAGACAAGAAATCCTGAAATTTGCTGGCAAATGAATAGAACTAGAAATGATCATACTGAGTGAGCTAACCCAGACCCAGAAAGACTCACATGGTATATACTCACTTATAATTTGACACTAGCTCAAAAGGTATGCCCTATGAAAGTCTTCACTTACCAGGAGATTGGGATAGATGCAGGCACTTTGTATTGAAACTTTAGCTGAGAGTGGTATGGGAGAATGTGGAATCAGAAGGATCCAGAGGGTCCTAGATACCTCCAAGAAGAACATCATGATGGGCGGATCTGGACACAGGGGGTTCTTCTCAAACTACTGTACCAACCAAGACAATACATGCAGTAAACATTGAATCCCTATTCAGATCTAGCCAACGGACAGGACATTCTCCACAGTTTTATGGAGAGCAGGGACTGATTCTGACATGAACTCTGGTGCTTGGACCAGGCTACCAGGGTGAGACTTGATAAGCTGTGACCATATGGTGGGGGAAGCAGATCCCCTTCTGTCCCAGAACTAGGGGAGGGGAATAGGGTGAAAGAGGGAGGGAACAATGGGAAGATACACGTGGGGGGGGGTAACAATTGAGATGTAATCAGAGTAAATTAATTTTAAAAAGGAAAATGTTCTATTTAGGACTATGTATGCAATACATATAAGCAACGATACTGATTATGGTTTGAAGGAGAGTAGGAAGGGGTATATAGGAGCATTTGGAGAAGAAAAAAAGGAAAGAAGTTTCATAATTATATTACAATCTTAAAAATAAATTTAAAAATTGATAACATTTCCATTTATTCTCATACTATTCAATAAACAGGCCACAAATACTACTGAATTAATTTTCTGGAGCCAATATAACTCTGCTACTTAATCAAATTATTTTTATATCACAATTCATTAAAATGTCTTATTGCTCAGGAGTATTATATGTTATTAAACATTTTTAAATATGAAATGCTTTAAAAGTACTAGAAACTTTAGTTTTTAACAAACCCCTTATTGAACATTGTTAATTGCTAACACTTGCTGTGTTGGTGATTTATCTCACTGATATTAGCTGGCTTTATGTGCTACCTAAAGTTTTTAAGCGACGTGGTAAAAAGAGTACAGGATGGCAACAGTTAATGGAGGGCTGCACACACTGTCATTCCTCCTGAGATGCAGTCCACGCACCTACTGTGCATTTTGGAATGTATCTTCAGTCATTCTCTGAAAGCACTATAATAAAGTGCACATCAGGAATGGGAACAAGGCCATTCTCACCATCTGTTCCTAATTTCTTTGAGCTGAGGACTCTGTATTATTAAACCACTGTGTAAAATGTAAAAATGACATTAGAAATCTGAGTGAAATCCAAAAGAGTTAAAAGAACTTGAGGTTATTTTTAAAGATATTGGTAGTTACATTAAAATAGGAGAAAAATAAAGCCATGCCTTGTTCTCTGCTTACCCTGAACTTCATTTCCTAAATTTCTCACAGATTTCAAGTTCATATATATATATATATATATATTTAGTTATGCATTTCTTTTTTTATACAGGCATGTACATTTCTGTGCCATTTCCTTTATTCTTACCTTTACCTGATTAAGAAAATTTAATATACCCTCTAGTTTCCAATTTTTCAAACTTTAAAACTTACATCATCCCATGACATAATTTTAGTGGCTATTTCAAAATCTCCCAATAACAGGTTGCTTGCTCCACCAATGTTAAGTGACTTGCATTATTTCCTCAGGGAATATAAGTTACAATGTTTATACTACATTAAAAAAGAAAACACCAGTTGTACTTCTACAATATTCTTTTAAAAATATTGCCTGTGTTTAGATCTGGCCCTAGCCATACAGAAGTGTCAGCGGGCTTTAAAAAGATTCAATTAAAAAAATACCCACTTAGCCTCAAAATATATCCCATGCTTTGTCTTGCCCATGTACTGCATACTACAAATTCCAGCAATCATCCCTCACTTTGGATAAAAAGTTAAAAGAATGACTGTTGGATTAAAACATAGAAACCTGAAAACGACCTTTGTTTTAGACATAGTTGAGGCTTATTCAACATCAATACTAACTAACCCAAGCATTGCTGTAAGTAAAAGTACGTGTTCTATCCCATGGAGAACTAAGAAAATGGGTCTAATAGATTTTCAACTATGTGAGGGAAATATAAAAGCCTCTAAATCAATCAACAGTAAATATCATAGATATGTTTTCCTATTTGATTGGGTCTTGGAAAAGTATGTCTATGGGAGGCTACTGTAACTCATTGTTTCCATCAGTCCTCATTTTATAAAGTCATACTACATTGATTCCAACAAAATATGAATAGGTGAGCCCCTCTTGACTGAACTTATGTTTCTTTCTGATTTTGGTGTATTATTCCTTATGAACTGAATGTTGATCACAGGACTACTCTTGATCTTCACTAAATTTATCATGTCTAGACAACACCCAAATCTCTTAGCTTAATGAAACTGTCTGCATCACACACTGCTGAAGCTGCGTTGCTTCACGTTTTAAAGGAAGAATGACTTTCATTTATACTGTTACTTTCTTCTGTCCTATGTTTTTGGCTTAGTAGTATTTTTGTTATTGATGCCCATTTTGGGCATCATTCTCCATGAAACTTTTGCAGCAAGCAGTACAAATTTGGCACCATGTTGTTTTTGTATTTCCTTTTGTTTGACTTTTCACCATGGTATAGCTGAAGGGGGAGTGGGGATGATCTGGGTGGAGATGGAGGAGGGGAAATCAGAATATTTTGTATGAAAAAAATCTATTTTCAATAAAAAAAATCATGAGATATAGGTGTAGGTAAAATCTAGACATCTAAAATAGGGATCAAGAAAGAATAACATTAGGTGACACAGAAGAATGGAGACAATGTAGAAAGATACCTGGATCATGAATGAAGAAAGAGTCGGAGGACAGAAAGGCCCGTGTAAGAGCAGAGGTTGCAGGTGTGTGGAATACGAGGGAAAATAACCTCAAAAGCTTTGTTTAAGAATGTCATAGTGATATCTCTATTAATGACTTTTCCTTTAGTGCGATAAAGAACTTAGACAAAAGGCCACTTTGAGGAGAAAAGGCTTATATTACTTTACAGTTCTAGAGTGATTGAATTAATCAATTTGGGAAGGCATAGCTGCAGTCAAGAAAGCATCATGCCAGGAGCAGGAAGCTGGCTATCACACTTTAATTTATACACAAGAAATACACACACATACACACACAGCATGAAGACAGAAAGAGAATGGGAAGTGAAGTCATTATCATCCACCATTCCAAATGATACAGTGGCATTCTATCTCCAGCAAGGGATACATCTTAAAGGTTCTATAATGTCCTTAAACAGTGCCAACAAATAAGGACCAAGTTCTTAAATTTCTGAGCCTATGAGTAAATTCTGCATCCCAACTACCACAGTACCTAACATATTATATGGTGATTTAAGAATATATGAAAGCATAAAAAGCGTTGTATGGGTATAAACACATGTTATTCTATCCATTTATTCGGGATTGTCTTCCCTTGATACACTGTTTGGTATTGTTTGTTTGTTTGTTTTTGGTTGCCATCCGTCTTCACTGTCATCTCAGTATAGAAGATATTATCTTTTCTCCATTAGACCTCCCTCTCATCACACAACCAACACAATTGTTCATTCTGTCTTAGTTGTTTTATTAAGATGAATAATAAGCATTAAAATAACTGGAGGCTGAAAAAAATGGCTTAGCAGTTACAAGTAGTAGCTGCTCTTGCAGATGACTTGGGTTTATTTCCTAGTATCCACATGGCAGCTCCAGTTCCTATAAATCTAGTGCCTAATTCTGACTTTCTTGGGCACTTGACATGCAAAAGCAGAGCATATATAGCATCCAACCAAATGCACATATTCATAACAAAATAAATAAGCAAATTTTATACTGAAAGTAAATGTAATAATAACAATGGATTAACAATTTTGTAATGTTCTCATTCATTAATCTTATCAGGTTTTTTTGTGGAGAGGCAGCAGGATTTCACTTGTAGCCATAGACTCCCTAGAAGTTGCTATGTGGACATAGCTGGCCATGAACACAGAGATTTACCTGCCCCTGCCTCTTGAGTACTGGGACTTAAAGTATGATATCAGGACTAGCCATTGTATGTTTATTCTCATGTAAGTCTTACAAAGTTAATGATACTATTTATATCAATAAGTATAGAGACATGGGAGCACAGTGTTTAGACAAGAATATTGTTTATTTGGGTAAAAACTATGAAATAGTAGAGGAGAAAAACTGACTTTAACACGAATCCTTTAGTAACTCCTACTTCTAGTAAGCATACATTTTATTGTCTATCATTCTATCCCTCATTTCTGCACTCTATCATCCTCCACTCCGCACACCCCAAGGCCAAAAGAAAGGAAATACTGATATTCTCTGATTTTTTTCAGAAGCAAGTATGATTTATTTCTGTCATCCATGCATCTAAATTCACCATTAGATGTTTAAAAGGGATATTATTCTTTGTTTTAATTTTAATGGAAAAACAAAAGAGGTGGGGCCTTGAGAATTTTTTCTTCTTGTTTTTCTTCATTGCTATAACAAATTAACAAAATGTTCAAAATGTAGTGTGTTTAGTTTAGGAATAGAGTGAAGGAGAAGGCAGAAAATTATTATTTTTAACTCAGAAACGTTGATTGGGAATACTTGAAGAATGCTTGCCAATAAACATCTGAAATTCTTTCCAAATGCCAGAAAGAAACAGTGATGTAGGGAGAGGAAAGATAGCAGAAAGTTATACAACTGCTTAGCTATGGAGACTGTCCCATGAAAGTATGCTAACAGATGCACCATGCTGGCCCTCAGTTCCAGCTTGCTTGAGCCAGCCTGTGTGATGAGTGTTACAAGACCAGCATCTGCTCTGGCTACAAAACTCCTTAGAAGGAGGTTTAGTCTTGAATGTCTTGCTTTGCTTTTGCATACTTTTATCAGAAACAAACCTCACCCCATTCAGTTAATTATCTCTGTATCACAGTTCTCTATGTACACAGCCCACAGGAATCTATAGCTAGTGTCAAGGTTGAAGCAATTATTTTCTACTGAGCTTGCATTTACATGTTCCTTATAAGGATGGAGCAATCACCTTTATGAGACAAGTGAGGTGTAATCCTTTTAAGGAAAGTACTTTCAACTTAGTTTGAGCGTTCATATAAGGTCATTCTTATGATAAGGTGGAATATGCCCACTAGACTTTCTACAAAGCTTGTGTTGGTTTTTGCTTTATCAAAAGCTTTCTACAGGGGGATCACAACCTAATTTTGGATACTAGATTTTTTAACTGTATACTTAATGTTGTTAAGACACAACAGAACATTAAACAGGTTAGCAGTAATTACAAAACCATCACTACATCTGTATAACAATGTCTTACAGTGGCTATAAAAAGACCCACTCTTCTTTCACTCAGGGCACTGATGGAATGGGACTGTTTACTGCCCATTTAAACAGGCTTGTTAAATCCTAAGCAGAGCAAGTACTGAGAAGTCTGAGCTTGCTCTCAATACCCAGGTAATATTACATGTGAATTAGTTCTTCCACAAAACATCTTCTACTTAGCTCTGAACCAGGAAAGATACTCTCATTTCTACATTCCCTCAGTAGTCACTGTTGACACATAGTCTGTGTTTTAGTAAACTTTAAATAAGATATACTAATTCAAATATTCTAGTGTATTTTCTTCAAGTGATAGGCATGGAGTAAGGACCTACTCAATTAGGTTCAGAGAAATCTTGCAGACTTAACCAGGGCAGTGAGACGATCTGGCTAGGAAGAACAGAAGTGCATGAGGAAAGAAAAGACAAGAGACACTGCAAGCAAATAAACACAACATCTTAGACTTGAGCAAGAGGAGACCATCCATACACACTTGTTGAAACTGTTGACCATGGTGTAATGATGGAGACAAACTCTCTGGTTAGGGAGTAGGAGAGAAGAAGACGAAAAGTAGAAACAGGAAAATTAGAAATACACTGACAGGTAAGTGAGGTGGCTCTTCAGGGGAAGGTGCTTAACTCTACATACAATAAACTGGGTCCAACCAATGGAACACATGGTAGAAGGAGAGGATGAACACTGCCAAAATGTCCTCTGACCACTCTATGTGCACTGTGGTATGCACATACCCACATACATCATACGTGCATGAGTAGATAATAAATAAATATAAATACACTACAATGTAATTTTTCTTCTAAACAATCAGGTTGGGAGAAGGATATCCTATAACTAACTACCCTGAGAGAATAAACATAAATCGGTACCTTCTTAATTAGTGTTTCTAACCATCCTGAGCATGAAGGCCTTGAGTGTCACATAAGAACCCAATGTTTATCACCTTCCTAGAGTCTTTCAAGTGTTCACTAACTCTAGAGTTTTTCATTCAAGTTTTGTGACACATGACATAATATGAAACAACCACCCAGTAGTAAGTGGAAGTACACTTTTTATTACTGACAAATGCTATGTTGAGAGATGCAGCTGGTATCTGAAAGTAGGGACCCTGTCATTATCAAACTTCCAAACTTCAAGTTGTAGGCAGTTCTTTCCTGGGGAATTCCTCTACACTTTTGGGCAAAGCTCAATCTTAAGAGAAGTAGCCCACTCCAAACAGGAATGAAATGTCTAAAAGTTTAACCTATTTCTTTTTTTTTATTAATTTATTCTTGTTACATCTCAATGGTTATCCCATCCCTTGTATCCTCCCATTCTTCCCTCCCTCCCATTTTCCTCTTATTCCACTCCCCTATGACTGCCTGAGGGGGATTACCTCCCCCTGTATATGCTCATAGGGTATCAAGTCTCTTAGGAAGAGAGGAAAAGCCAGAGTGATAATAGAAGGATTCAACTAACATACTGTTTTACCAAAGGAACAAAAAAGAAAAAAGGCTAAGAAAGACAAGAACTCTTAAAACATCCAATTTTTAACTTTTTTATTAATCAGCTGTTACTATGACAAAATATTAAAATTGCATAATTTACAATGGAAAAGAGCTTTTCTGTTTGTGTGATTTTTTTTTTCCTTGTTGGTTTGGTTTTTAGTTTATAGTCCTTCAGGTTCTTAAGAGCATGGAACTACCTCTGTCATGACTTTGGTAAGGGGCTTGTGACTGATGACATCATGGGAATAGAAACCTTCTATCAGGGAAAGGACTTATTCTGTGAGAGAATAAGCTAAAGCAGAGCACCAAACTGGATTCCTATTATGACTATGCTAACACTTTCTAAGGGCAAGCTCCAATGATCTAACCTAAGAATTTCCTGTATGCCCTTCTTATTAATGATCCCATTACCATCTAGCAGTGTCACTTGAGAACTCCAGCATCTAACACATGTACTCTTTCAGCACACAGCAAGCCATATTGAAGTGATAACAGTTCTTCACATATGAACATGTTAGTATTTTCTAAATACAGAAGAGGCTATCTCACTTACCTTCTGCTTTGTATAACTGCTGGATTAATAGGCTCACAAAGTAGATCCCACAGACAAAGACATGTAACACCAGCTACTTAGGAGGGCTGAGGCAGGTATACTACAAGTTCAAAGCCTCCCTGTGCCACAAAGGCAGCTCAAAACCTGTCTGGGTAATGCAATGAAAATTTGACTCAAAGTTAACAGTTAAAAGAGTGATAGTTAACTGCTTGCCTAACCTGCACAAGGCCTTGGATTTAATTCACAGGGTGAGGTAGGCAGAATAGGTTCACAGAACTTCAAGTAAAAGCAATGCCCAAGGCATAGTGAATATTCATTACTGCAGATAATTCTCCTGTGTACCAGAGCATTTCTGTTCCCACAAGGGATGCATATGCTTAACATGAGTCAGTTGAATTTGTTTTCACCATTCTTGAAAAATTTTAAAGTAAAGTTGTAGCAATGAAATGTAATTTCATATTACAAAAGTAATAAAAACATGGAATCTGGGTCAATGAAGAATAAGAGGTTCTAGAAAGACCCCATACCTACTCACTAAAGAATTTCCTTCATTTTGTATGGAAAACTAAATAGTCTAGAACAAGAAAAAATATGTATACAGAGTTTTCTTTGTATATTACATCTTTAGGAAATTCTTTACATTTCATTCTTTTTAGAAGTAGCAAACTATCTACTATTACAAATGATATGTATAATGGTTTGGTTGGAATACCTACCTATGAATGGATGATTCTAAAAAAGATAGAATATCTAATTTATAGAATGTTTCAATCAATAGTCATGATTAAAAACTATGCTGATATAATCAACTTTTAAAAAGACTTAGTTTCAGAAGATTCTAGTGTATGGTGATAATATTCTGTTTATTTGACTTTATTAGCCTGCATCATTGTGGGACTGTGTGATGGTGAATTAAACTCCTTCCATCATCGTAAGGAAATCAAAGGTAGGGAGAGGAGGTAACTGGTCCTTAATCCTATAACCTCATATAAATGTTTGTAATTAATAACTTAAAGACTTCCTAGCAGACACCACTTCTGAAAGAATCTTAAATCCTTCTGTGGTGGTTTGAATGATAGTGGACCATATAGGCTACATATATTTGAAATCCTGGCTCACAGTGGAACTTCTTAGGAAGGATTAGGAGGTGTGACCTTTTTGGAATAGTTGTTTCCTTGTTCTAAGAGGCATGCCCTTGATAGAGGAGGTATAGCCTTGTTGGCTGAAGTGTAGCCCTGTTGAAGGAAATGTAGAATTATTGAAAGATGTGTGTCAGTGGGTGTTTTGAGGTTTTAAAATCCAACACCTGGCTCAAGTCAGGTTCAAATTCTTTCTCCCTGCAACTTTTGGATCAGATATGCTCTCTCAGCTCTTGCTCCAGAAATATGTCTTCCTGTCTGCCTCCATGCATCCTGCCATGATGACCACTCACTTCTCTCATGAATCTGTGACCAATAGCTGAATTAAACATGTTCTTTTGTAAGTTTCCTTGTTCATGGTATTTCATCACGGCAACATAAAAGCTACAAGGACATTATGGGTAGTAAGTGTTTAACACACAAAGTTTGGAAAGATGATTAAATAAGGTTACAGCAGGCATTGCCATTGTTTACAATTCCATGAAGTTAGTGAGTAGTAAAGTAGGTCTTATAGCATAAATTACTCTTATGAACCATATCTCTGACTACAACAGCAACATAAGAGAACATAGAATCACAAAAGTGACTTTATATTTCCAATCACAATTAGTAGTTAATATTCAAGGAATTGTAAGAGACTGACTTTTATTCCCAGCTGTCGATTTAAAATATGAATATAAATAGTATTAAAATAAGATGTCCTTGGGGATGAAGAGACAGCTAAGCAGTTAAGAACAGGCATTGCTTTTGCAGAGAATTTTTGTTAGTTTCCCAGCACCAACATCTGGTGGCTCACAATTTGCTGTAACGTGAGCTTCACGAATCTACCACTTCATTCCTCCCTAGGTACTGTCATTCAGGTGCCACATGCCACCTTCCTACATATACACACACACACACACACACACACACACACACACACACACATGCATGCACACACACATGCACGCATACACACACGCGCACACACATGCACACACATACATATACACACACATGCACACACATGTGCAAGCATACACCCATGCACACATGCACACACACATACTTGTAACTAAAAACCAAAACAATACTTTAAAAATAATTCTATTTTCTCCACTTTTCCCAGCGTTACCTTGGGCACGTCTCTGGGTTCTTAATTATCACAGCTCTTTCTGTTTGGAACAAATGTACATTCTTCACAAGGCAACGTCTCAGATTTTCTTGCTTAGTTATAGTCAGGAATTAATTATAAAGCATAAAATTATCCAACCAAGTAAATATAGCTATGAAAGAAACATCTCTCAAGGAAAAACAGCCTATAAGCTTCAATGCACATTCCCATTACAATGGGATATTTTATATTCACTTACAAGTCTTATTTATCAATATAAGTAATGTTCCATGTGCATTACCATACAAGGAAAAACTACGACCTACCATGAAATTTATTGATACACCTTAAGATATTGATGAAGTTTCAGAGTAAAAACTTCTCTATATTAAATTTTATGCAGGTGGGAATAAGGTAGAAGAAAGGCCAAGGGTTTTACTCTCAAGGGTTAGAGAATCATCTGAAGCTAATATGGGAATAGTGTTACACATGAAAGTTGTATGGAACAAAAAATATGCTACAATATTCTTTTAACTTATTTAAAAATATATTTGGTTAAGATTTTATATCCCTACCAGAATAACTCTTTTAAGGAAATAGAGAACTATGAAATAGTGTGACAGCATTTAGAAAAACAGAGCTTTGTAACAGATTTGCAAAGTTTATATGTAAATATATAGAAATGCATCCTTATATCTAAATACATATATATATGTGTGTGTGTACATAGTTCATTTATACATACATATGAACTTACATTCATGTGAGAATATGTAGCCATGGAATATGGGTGCATAAACAACAAGTATTGGAATTAAATATCTCAAAATACCAAAATAATTTGAGTGGGAATGATCAGAGCTTTTTCCCACAACTTTTATGGGGTTTCAGGTATTGGTTTATATTACTTTTATATTTTAAAATTATGTAAACATTTTTATTATCCCAGATAGAAAAGAATGCTAACGCAGGCTATTTCCTCACCAGAGCTGAGTGCTCTGGCAGACTTTATAGCTGGGTTGTCAGAACAGCTTTTGACATTAAGGACTAAGATTAACCAGTGTTTCTGCTTGTGATCTCTGTTCTCTGCTCATTACAAATGTACACCACTCCAGCCTTGTGGAACATTCCTAAACATTTTCTGCCTCAGTTCTGTTACTCACCTACTCTGTGAACATATAACATCAAACTTTCACTTTGCCTTTATAAAACTATGGAAATAGATTAGATTATGTAAGAAACATTGAAGTGTCAACCTTTTATAATGATACTTTTGGCAATGATTATTGTGGATTTTTAAGGAGCATCAACTCATTTCTACAGGATATTGCTCAATGACAAGTGACAATCTTTAGTTTAGACATTTCTAGTAAGGGAAAATTTGGACTACACTCATATTTACTGAATACTTAAGTTTTCATAACATTATTAATGAAATGTTATAATGTTTAAATTGCTCTTCCTTTACTTTGAGCTTCCAAAATATGACCACACATATATTGCCCTCAGTCTCCATTATTCACTCTAAAGCTGTAAAAATGAGTTTTTTCTAACTCTTATTTATTCTAAAATACTCACAATTATTATACATTTTTGTTTCCAAAACTCTTAACTGAAATGTGAATTTTTATATTTCATCATAAATGGAGAAGTCAAGATGGTGCCTGACAGGAA
Organism: Acomys russatus; assembly: GCF_903995435.1. Lineage (NCBI taxonomy): Eukaryota > Metazoa > Chordata > Mammalia > Rodentia > Muridae > Acomys > Acomys russatus. Next base: position 50,779,432 of record NC_067138.1, on the reverse strand, counting down.
CCTTCAGTCCTACTGACCATTAACAGAACATAACAATCAAATGACTCCAAATATCATTTGGATATACACATACATGATTGCTTCATTCAGCCATCATCAGACAAGCTTCTGCTTAGATTAGAAATAACACAGAGACCCATAATTGCATAATGCGCAGAGATTGAGAGACTTTGGAACATTTAAATCCTAAATGGGATGTCTTCACCAAACCCTTCCTCTTGGAGTTTAGGGAGCTATGTGGGAAAAATGTAAGAGCTAGGGAGGGATGGATGACTCCAAGAAAACAGAGTATTCTAGACACAAAAGGACTGATGCATACGTGAAATCAGAAATTATGACAGCATCCATAAGGCTTGCCCAGCTTCAAGCCAGATGGATTTACAATGCTGATGAAGAGAAGTGGACATTAGCTCCTACCACTAACCAAGAAGCTATCTCCAATTGACATCTATTTAAAAAACAGTTTACCTATGGAGTCTTACTGGACATATTAACCACAATTAAGATAGTCCTCATGCCCAGTAGTAGATGGTGGGCAGAAAACAAACTCAGTGATAATTTTGTTGACTTTCATCTCATAATGATTTATTGGGAATTTTTTGGTCCTACTGGTCTTTGGATTGTTTCTTATAGTTTCCAATTTTGGTGTTTTAATGGAGCGTGTGTGTGTGTGTGTGTGTGTGTGTGTGTGTGTGTGTGTGTGTGTGTGTTTCCATGCGATTGTTTTCTTTTTTAAAAAATTTTCTTCCCCCTATTTGTTTTCTAAAAGGGAAAGAAAGGGAACAGACTTTGGTAAATGGAATGGTGGGGAGGATCTACAATGAGTTAGTCAAGAAAAATATTACGATCAAAATGTATTGTATGAAAAAAATTGAAAAGAAAACCACTAATACTTATATAATAATATAAGGATAAAATATTGCTTGACTTAGAGATCCCCCTGTTTTCAGTTGTCTCACCCTGTATTTGTTCCCTCCATCCACCCAACACTCAGTCTCCTATGGCCATGGAAGCTCCCAGGAATATATGATGGTGACCCTATCTAAGTCTCTTAGCAAGGGGGATATGGAGGATGAACCAGCTATTTACTGTAACCAAGTAAGTTTTCCAATGAAAAGATTAGGACATCAATCTACCTACAAACGTTTGACGCAAAGTTTTGCCTGACTCTGAGATGTGCAGTGGTAAAGATGGGGCAGAAATGGAGAGAATGATCAACCAATGGCTGGTGCAGCTTGAGATCCTGAGAGGGAGTCCACCCTGGCACTGCTAGTGATATTCTACTGTTCTTGCAATCAGGAGCCTAGCATAATTTTCACAAGAGAGCCTTCACCTAGCAAGTGATATAAATAAATGCAGAGATACACATCCTAACATTAAACAGACCTTGAAGAATCCTGTGGAAGAGTGGGAGCAAGATTGTAGGAGCCAAAGGGGTCAAGTACAACACAAGAAAACTTACACAATCAACTAACCTAGCTCTATAGGGTCCCACATAGACTAAATCACCAACTAGAGCACATGCATGATACGGAGAAATTTTAATCTACTTACATGGCTGTTCTGATGACATCCAAATACTTTCTAGGTCTATGTGATCTACCTGCACTACAAGCACAGAACACACATTTAATTTCTCTGGATGGAATACACCCCTTCAACCCCTTGGCTAGAATGTGACCTTTAATTGAGGGACAGACAAAGTGAAAAATCAGGAAATTTTGACAGAAATGGTATAAGCCCAACTCTCATACATCTTAGGTGTAACAGGTAGATATGATTCTATAAAAAGATAAGATAAAATAGTTAGATAAGGTCTTCCAAAACTTCAGAGACATAGAGAATATGGCATTTAAAATGTTTTTCTTATTTTAAAGTTCCAATGACAATGAGACAGGTTGACTCCTGGCAACACCCAGCCTACCACAAAGAAGATGATGAGCATCAAAGATCCTCCTTATGGAGAGGACTTCAAATGTGGCAAACAAGACAATGGGAAAAATGTCCTCATTTCTACCACAGACAGAATTCTGCCTAAAATAGGGCAAGCTTGGATACAGGTGGAGCCAAGAGCCAAACTCTGCCAAGACAGGGTAAAGAAGTCCTCAATAGTTGCTGCCTCACAAATACATCTGTCAGCTATATTGGACCAGAAGGATGAAGAAGATGCTCCAACATTATAGAGAATTTTGGGTGACTATTCAGGTAGAAAACTGTCTCTGTCATCTTTTCATTTGGAAAGCTACTAACCTACATCCCAGCATACTCAGATAATCAAATTTACTCCTTCTCAAGTCTTTGAGGAATTGAAGACCAGGTATATTAGTTTTACAATGAACATTAATTGTTTAGGGGTTAAGATGTTTAGGTCTAGACAGGTGTTCTAAGTTGATAATGATAATACATGATGGAAATTGAGTTACATTCAGAAATTTAGATGCAACAAGATAGGAAAAATGTCTTCTTCAAGGCTGTGAAATACAAATAGCTAAAACACAAAGAATGTGACATCTATATAATTCCTGATTGTGTCATGGATCTTCTTGCCATAGGTAATCTATTGTGTGTGTGCGTGTGTGTGTGTGTGTGTGTGTGTGTATGTGTGTGTATGTATATATATATATACACAATATGTATACATATGTATATATATGCAATAATATAAATGTATATGTACAAAAATAAAATAATTTTGAAACTAAAAAAAAAATCTTGTTTTAAAATTCTCTTAGAGATATGAAGAACAGAATATTGGAATCAAAGTGTTAGTGGAACCACACTCCAGAAGATTCTGGGGAATGCCAGTTCTTCTTTTCTGTAGAGATCATTGGCATTCCATGGCTTGGACCACATCACTCCAGTTTCTGTTCCTGTGACAAGCAAGACTCCTTCTTTGCAACCTGAGTTCCAGGCAATAACTATGAAAACAGACCACTAACAATATAAATTCAGGCTATTTTCATGATGCCAGAAAGGGCTCAAATAGTCATAGATCAAGTATAAATAGATGAATCTTGAAAAATTTATGTAACAAAATATTACATGAGCAAGAACAGATACATTTTTCCATAAACTAATGTTTTATTTTCCAAGAAAAACGGTTAAGCAAAAGAAATTAAGGAAAAAAAAATCAAAGTTTTATTTTTGTATATGTTGTGGAAGAGAATAAGGTTTGGAAAACAAACATTAAACCTTGTGTTCTTAAGTAAACTTTAGAAGGATTAAAGTAGATAATAAGAAATCTACTATTTATATAGTGTAAATATCATAAGAATTTTGGAATGGGACAGATGAGCCAGGGTCTATGATATAAGTAAGAAATGACACTTCTCTGTCCACACTAGCATTTGTAAAGCATGTTCTAGTTTAATACATCCTCAGGATGTTTAGTATGCCTAAATGTAATTAAAATAATTAATTACACTGTTTACTAATAATTATAAAGAGCCAGAATGTAAGTGAGGTGCCTAAAGTGTGATGCAATGAGTTTGAATTAGCATACTGAAGCTACAAGAGAATAATGTACTCATCAAAGACACATTTTATTAGGAAGTCCTAGATCCATTAAGTGGACAGTGGTGGCACCGACAAATGAAAAATGAAGCAGTAGCTTTGCTTACTGCTAGTTGATTTTTCAAAGCTTCCCAGACTCCTATAGCAAAACAGCTCAGAGAAAGGAGGTATATATAATATACATATATTTATACTTTTATATATGTATATATCTTGAACTTGCAAATAACATTCTTCTTTTGTTGTTTGGATTACTATTAATTATTTTTAAAGTCCATTGTTTTAGTCTTAAAGTTTCAAAAGTTTATTTCATTTTATTTCAAGCCCAGATTTTGGAATGGGCTTGAGTTATTTAAATACCAACTCTGAAACCCAATGACAGGGGCAAGTTTTCATTTCCTGACTTTCTCAACTACAAAACAAAACAACAGTATAACTTTTGGGGGATATTATATAGAAATAATAAATGATCAAAAATGGTCACGTAGACTGATCAAGTAGTAACGGGCATGAGATAATACAGTATTTATTGTACAGATTAAAATTTTGATCAGTTATAATGGAAATGTTAATAGTAACTTAATTCACAGATAAATAATTGTTTTACATTTTAATAATCTCTCTTTTTTAGCATGGAGTTTAATGATGTTTTAGAACGTATTTATTCTAAGAAAGTGCCATATCTCAGCTTGACAGATTTTATCTTTAAAGTCAGTATTACATTATTTACACATACCTTACAACTGAGAAAGAGAGTTGCCATAAATTATCAGATTTCAGTTTAAATGTTGTGGTTTATTCCATACTTAATAATACAGTCCTTAGTTTACAGGAGTGATGGTTACCTGAAATGTTCTCTGCATTACAACTCCAAGCTACAGTCAACTCTGTAATGGATTCTTCATAACTTGATTCCTTAAACCCCATCTCTACTACAATTTTTTGTAGTATTCTGACCTAGCCAATAAAACACAAACAAACACACACACACACACACATACACATACACACACCATTCACTCTTCCAGTTAGACTTATATTCTTAAACACATAAAAACTATACAAAATTGGCCAATAATAGACAAGACTGCATATGAAAAAGGGGGAGGATAGCTAAGATCAAAGATTACAAAAGGAGACGTCACCCCAGGAGAAAGGAAAGAGTTTGAAGATACCAAGAAAGGAAATGGAGAAAAAGAAGAAGAAGAAGAAGAAGAAGAAGAAGAAGAAGAAGAAGAAGAAGAAGAAAAAGAAGAAGAAGAAGAAGAAGAAGAAGAAGAAGAAGAAGAAGAAGAAGAAGAAGAAGAAGAAGAAGAAGAAGAAGAAAAGAAGCACAACATGTTCCAGTGGCCATCTTAAGACAACAGATGAAGGCAGCTCTTAGTGCTTTTTTCCCAAAAACAAAACAAACAAATAAACAACAACAACAACAAAAGATAAATATGGAGACAAATGTAGGTTATCAGAACTCAGTTTATTTGAGCAAGCAGAGAAGAAAGTCTTCTGCAAACATATTTAAATGTACTTTACTTGACAGTTTACTTATTTGCCCTTAGATGAATTAAGATGTACATGCATATATGTGTAAAATCAGTTATTAAACTAGTGTGAAATGGTATATGGACACTGTGGTCAAGGGTATTAGAGGCTGAGTGGCTGCAAGGTCATGGAGAGGGATGGAGGAAATTTGAGACTTTTGAAGAAGTGCAAGAATAAATGGCATAGCCACAAGGAACACCTGCACATTCCCTTCAGCCTACCTCTATTTCTGGACAGCAGCAAGAAAATTTCATTCCTGATATTTTAAAAGGGAAATGTTACACTGGTGAGAATGGAGCAGTAATATATATGTACTATGTGGTTCCATAGCAAATTGCTTAAACTTCAACTTGAAAACTGGGCCAGGATCTGAGATTCCTAAAATTTCATGAAGAAAGGAATCACAAAGAAATCTGAAATGATATTTGCACAACCACAAGGCTTCTGAAGTATAAATGAATGCATATCTACAGAAATAGTTCAACTAATTATAAGTGATAAAATACAGGAAGTAAACCAAAATGAAAATGGGAAGATCTGACAAAGAGAAGAATATGCAAACTAGAAATAGCCACATTTAAATATGAATGTTAAAAATTATTCAGAAGATAAACAAACAAATGAAAACTACCCACACTAAGAGACCAGATTGAATATGTTTACTAGAAAGTAATTCTGTGTAACTGGTTATTAATTCTCCTGAGCTTTAATTTTCTCAAGGAATTATTGGTATATCTGTTTCATAATGCTGATGTAAATATTAAATGAGGAAATGCATTTAAGATCCTAAAAATGAGCAGTGTCTGAGCATGTCAATGTATGACTTATCTCCAGCTGGGTAAACACTAAAAGCTGAACTTCGGTCAAGTGATTTTCCTTTATATGTGAAACCCAAAGCTGTGTTCATGCTCATTACATTTTAAATTCCAAATTGCCTAATTAGTACCCTTCCAAGAATTTAATATAAAACATTAGAACTGTCAAAATTGTAGTTTATTAACAATAGTCAAAAGTTATCTGTCCACTAGTTCAGTGTGTAGTTTTCTCAATATGGAGTATAGTCCAAGGCTTTCCTAAGTATAGCCTTGTCTAGGAAAAACAGACAAGGACAACAATGGATTTTTCTCAGATAAAACATAAAATTTATTTTTGAAAAGTTTTCAATTTATTATTTTGGGCCTTTTGTTTGGTTTCTTTCTTTCTTTCTCTCTCTCTTTCTTTTTCTCTGAGACAAGGTTTCTCTGTGTATCCTTGGTTGTTCTGGAACTCATTCTGTAGACCACCCTGGCACTGAATTGAGAGTTCTACCTGCCTCTGCTTCCCTAGTGCTAGGATTAAAGTCATGCACCACTCAGCTTGTAGCTCTTAATTGGTATTCAGCTCATATTCAGGGATGGTTTTTGGAAAATGTGTGCATATAGAGCATCCCATCTTTTCACCTCAAAAATGCATTCCTGTCTCATTTTATTTATATTTTAATATATTGTTTTCTTAATTATGTTTTGACAGTCTTTATAAACACTTTATGCTAGTGATTTCTATTTATTTTAGACCTTACATGCTGTCAGTTACTTAAGAAAGCTTTTGATCACCTGTCTTTATATTTCAGAGCTAACATATGAGATTATCTAAATTTTAATTATAATTAAACTTGTACAGATTTATTTTTGCATTTTTAAGTCAGGTAATGGTATATTCTAGAAATTTTATTTAAAATTACTTCTAATATCCACTTACTGGTGCACAGCTTCAGAAGAAGCCTACTGCTCTACTGGAGGCCATGATGATGCCTGAGCCCCAGGTAAGATATGCCTACAGACATTCAAAGCTTCCCCAGAGCCCACGTAGCTCCCCAAAGAGCACTCTCTTTCCTCATCTCCTCTTCTCTGTATCTCAAGGCAAAACTCCAGAAGACAGTGGCTGCTCTAACAGAGGCCACACTGGCATCGAGAACCACAGGTAAGACCCATCTGCAGACAGCAAAAGCTTACTCAGAGCCTACGAGGTTCAAAAACAGTACCACTTCCACTGGTCTCGTTATCACAACTCATAACTCTGGCAGAAGCCCCCTGCTCTAAAGAAGCTTCCAGAACACCAAATAGATAGGAGCACAATAGAAATCCACCTTCCAAACACACAGATAATAGTCAAACACTAAACACATAGAACAAAGAAAATATATTAAAAGCTGCAAGGAAAAAGTCAGGTAACATATACAGGCGAACCTACTAGAATTACTCCTGACTTCTTAATGAAGAACCTAAAAGCTAGAAGGGCATGGGCAGATATCTTTAAGATTTCCAGAGGGCACAGATGCCAGCCTAGACTACTCTACCCAGAAAAACTTTCAATCATCATAGATTAAAAGATAATGATATCCCATGGAAAATTAAAATTTAAACAATTTCTGTCCACAAATATAGCCCTACAGAAGTTAGTTAAGAAAAACCACCCCAAGAAAGGTAAAATACTGCTGAAAACACGGGAAAAAAAATAATCTCACAACAGCAAAACAAAAAACAAACAAACAAACAAAAAGGGAAGCATACAACACTCAGACAGACAGAAAGACACACACACACACGCACACGCACACGCACACACACACACACATGCTGACACCATCAAATAACGGGAATTAACAATAATTTTTCACTAATATTTCTCGGCATCAATGGATTCAGTTCCCCCAACAAAAAGGCACAGGCTGAGAGAATGGGTGCAAAAACAAGATCCATACTCAAGCTGCATGCAAAAAAACTTAAGAAGCTGCATGCAAGGAACATCAACATCAAAGAAGGCTACTACCTCAGAGTAAAGGGTTAGGCAAAGATTTTCCAAGGAACTAGACACGAGAAACAAACTGGTGCATCCATTCTAATATCTAACATGATAAACTTCCCAAAATCAATCAAAAGAGATGGGAAAATATGCTTCATACTTATCAAAAGAAAAGAAGAAAAAAAGAAAAGAAATCCTCCGAGATGACATCTCAGTTCTGAACATCTATGCCCAAACACAATGGTACCCACATTGTAAAAGAAATATTACAAAACCTTAAATCACAGATCAAACCACAAGCATTAATAGTAGTGGACTTCAACACACCACCTTTACAAATAAAAAAGAGCATCCTGACAAAAACTAAATAGAAAAATAATGAAAATAATAAATGTAATGCCTCAAATGGACAGATATACCATGTATATACAGAACACTTTACTCAAACATAAAAGAATATACCTTCTTCTCAGCACTTCATGAACCTTTCTCAAAAACTGACCTCATACTTTGTTACAAAGCAAGACAACATATACAAGAAAACTGAAATAACCTCCTGTATCCTATCAGATTATCATGGATTAAAGCTGGATTTCAAAAACAGAAACAACAAAAGGTCTACAAACTCCTGGAAACTGAACAAATCTCTACTCAATGACCACTGGGTCAAGGCAGAAATAAGAAAGAAATTAAAGACTTCCTAGAATTCAATAAAATGAATCCACATATGGCCAAACTTATGAGATGCAATGGAAGCAGTACTAAAATTTAGATCTTAGCACTAAGTGCTTTCAAAAATAAATTATTGCTATCTCATTCTAGTGAACTAACAGCACACTTGAAAGCTCTAGAACAAAAAGTAGCTAATACATGAAAGAGGAGTAGATAGCAAGAAATAAATTCAGGGCTGAAGTCAACAAAAATAGAAACAAAGAGAACAATACAAAGACCTAATGAAACAAAAACTTGATTCTTTAAGAAAATCAAGATAGCCAAACCTTTAGTCAAATTACGAAAAGTAGAGAGAATATCACAATTAACAAAATCAGAAATTGAAAGAGGAACATAACAGACACTGAGAAAATTCAATTAATCATTAGGTCATACTTAAAAGACCTGTACTCCACAAAATTATAAAATCTAAAAGGAATGACAATTTTCTTGATAGACACCACTTACGAAAGTTAAGCCAAGATCAGATAAACAGTCTAAATAGATCTAAAAGTCCTAAGGAAATGGAAGCAGTCAGTAAATGTCTCCAAACCAAAAGTGAAAAAAAAAAAAAAAAAAAAAAAAAAAAAAAAAAAAAAAAAAAAGACTAGGACCAGAAGGCTTTAGTTCAGAATTTACCAGCCTTTCAAAGAAAAGCAAACATCAATACTCCGTAAATTATCACACAAAGTAGAAACTTAAAGAACACTTCTAAATTCCTATATGAGGCCACAGTCTCCCTGATATATAAAACATACAAAGACTCAATCAATAAAGAGAATTTCAGACCAATCTCCCTTATGAACATTGATGCAAAAATACTCAATAAAATACTCACAAACCAAATCCAAGAGCACAACAAAAGGATTATCCACCATGACCAAGTAAGATTCATACCAGAGAAACAGGGTGAATTCAAATTATGAAACTTGATCAATGAAATCCTATATATAAATAAACAGGGCTTTTTTTTGGTTGGGAGACTTTTAATGACTGTTTCTATTACTGTAGTAGAAATAGGGCCATTTAATTTGTTTACCTGATGTTAATTCTATTTTGGCAAGTGGAATTGATAAAGAAGATTGTTCATTTCCCTTAGATTTTCAAATTTTGAGGCATATATGCCTTTAAAGTAGAATCTTATGATTCTTTGTATTTCTTAAGTGTCTGTTGCTATGTCTACCTTTCATTTCTGATTATGTTGATTTGGATAGTGTTTTTCAGTCTTTTAGTTAGTTTGGCTAATGGTTTGTCTATCTTGTTGATTTTTCTCAAAGAACTAGCTCCTGGTTTGGTTGATTATTTGAATTATTCTTTCTGTTTCTAATTTATTGATTTCAGCTCTGAGTAAGATCATTTCCAGATATCTACTCCTCTTGGGTGTTTCTGCTTCTTTTTTTTTTTTTTCCTAGGGCTTCCAGATGTGTTGTTAAGTTGTTTATATGGGCTGTTTCCACTTTCTTTCTTTAGGCATTTAATGATATGAATTTTCCTCTTAGCACCACTTTCAGTGTGTCCCACAAATTTGAGTATGGTGTTCCTTCATTTTTATTGAATTCCAGAAAGTCCTTTATTTCTTTTCTGACCCGGCTATCATTAAGTAGAGAGTTGTTTATTTTCCATGCTTGTGTAGGTTTTTTGTTATTTCTGTTGTTATTGAAGTCCAGCCTTAGACCATAGTGACATGATAGGATACAAGGTATTATTTCAGTCTTCTTGTATCTGTTGAGGCTTGCTTTGTGACCTACTATTTGATCAGTTTTGGAGAAGGTCCATGGGGTGCTGAGAAGAAGGTATAATCCTTTGTGTTTGGGTAAAAGGTTCTGTAAATATCTATTAGATCCATTTGATTCATGACATTGGTTAATGAAGTTATTTCATGGCTTAGTTTCTGTTTCAAAGATCTATCTCTTAGCAAAAGTGGGGTGTTGAAGTCTCCCATTATTAATGTGTGGGGATCGATGAATGGTTTATGCTTTGTTAATAGTTCTTTTACAAATGTAGTTGCCCTTGTACTAAGAACATAGACATTCAAAAATTGTGATGTCATCTTGGTTGATTTCACCCTTAATAAGTATGACGTATCCTTCCTTGTCCCTTTTGTTTAATTTTGGTTGAAATTATGGGAGTGGCCAACCAACTACTGCTCCAGCTTCAGACCATGCCATGAAATGGAGCCCACACCCAACACTACCTAGAGGGTCAGGAACCAGATGGTAGATAGTCCAGAGACCCCGTATAGAACCAAATAGAATTGGCCAAAACAAAACAAAACAAAACAAAACAAAGAAAAGGAAAGAAAGAAACAATTAAATAATCTCTAATGCTATTCTGCTATACTAGTAGACAGGAACCGAGTACAATCATCATCAAAGGGGTTTCATTCAGCAACTGATAGAAACAGATGCTGAAACCCACAGCCATATATTAGGCTAAACTCTGGGAATCCTGAGGAAATATTGAGGGGATCCTAGGAATCAATAGAGTCAAGGACACAAGAATAAAATCCACAGAATCAACCAGCTTAGGTTCATATGGGCTCACAGAGACTGAACTGACAGAGAGCCTGCATGAGCTTGACTAAGACTTTCTGCATATATGTTATTATTGTTGCAGAGTATTTGATCACATTGTGAACCATAAGATTTTGAATTGGAAAAACCTGTTTCTTGTTGTTGTATGACTCAACCATTGCACATAGATTTAATCCAAGACTTTTCTGTAAACAAGACCTAAATAAAGTCAACCATAGGTTAAGAGGTGGAACAAGAAATAAGTAGACAGAGAATGAACATACGAAAGCACAGAAGGATGGACATTGAATTGAAGGTAATTTAAGGTTGTATGCAAAAGAAGAAGAGGCTTTGTCTTTGTGGGGCATCAGCTGAGTAGGAAACACAACTGAATGTTTTCTATGCATTTCTGAGCTAGCAAGTTTTCACTTCACACATCTGACTCCTGAGTGTTTATTGGTAAAATCAAACAATTGGGATTTTGTTTAAAAATAAGATATCATGGTTGTGTACTTTAGTCTTTCTGTGAGACTGCTAACAGTGGAAGCAGGGGCTGTCTTGTACTCTTTTGACTGCTTTTGGGTGCCTTTCCCACATACTTTGTTTACTAGTCCAGCCTTAACATAAAGGCCCATGCCTGCTTTCACTGCAACTTGCTGCTGTGTGTTTGATACCCATGTGAGTCCTGCCCTTTTCTGAAGAGAAAGGAGGATGAGTGCATATGAGGTGAAGGGGTTTGGAAGAGGGAATGGGAGGGAGAACTGAGGTCAGGATGTAATATATAAGCGAAGAACAAATACACTAAAACAAAATAATTCTATTATGTCTATAATCATAGTTCTCTTCCTGAATATACTTTACTAGCTTTTAAAATATGAGCTTTTTAAATCTTGAGAGAAGGCTTCCCTATTGGTAGCCTCCAAGTGGTTGCTGGATCACAGTTTGCATGCGTTTCTTGTGCTACCTTGTTAAGTCTGAATTTGAAAGAAAAACTTACAGTTCTTGGCACAACATTTTGGAAAAGTTATGTCCATAAAGTGCACTGACTGCACACTGAAGCAAGGTCACTTTCTGTGCTGAAAAAAGCTTAGAGGCTTGCTGACGTGCAGGAGGGAGGGCTGTAACATTAGCATGCCAGGCGTTGTCAACACACTACCTTTTTTTTTTTTTTTTTTTTTTTTGCTGATGAAGCACTATTTTGTATTTGAATGCATGAGTAGAGTATATCTATTGGCATAAAATGTTTAATCAACTTCTTAATCATCTTAACTTATTTTTTTATTTAAAAAGTACTCTAGCAGGCATCTGGTGGGAAGTTTTGGAGGCCTGTGTCAGAGAATATTGTTATTTCTTCTTCAGTGACAAATGTTCATCGGAAGACACAATCAACACTCAGTGCTTTATATGACTTGAATCTAATATCTCAGTTCAATAATTTCTTGTGTTTGTTCTTTGGAATAAGAAAAAGTTTAAATGATTATTTGAATTTGTTTTTTGTTTAGCCTTTACCTGTCTTTTGTCTTGTCAATATTTTTTGAGTTTTTTTTTTTATTCATTATAATTTATTCACATTACATCTTAATTGTTATCCCCTTGCTCTTATCTTATAGTTCCAACCCTTCCACCCTCTACTGTCTTTTTCCCTTCCTTTAAACCTCTGAAAAAAGGGATCCTCCGCCATTATATGACTAGCAGCCTCTCAGGTCTCATCTAGATAGGATGCTTCCTTTTCTCTGTGTGCAGCCAGGCCTCCACAGCAAGGGGAAGTGATCAAATTGGGGGCACCAGAGCTCATGTCAGAGGCAGCCCTGGATCTCCTCACAACTGCAGAGAATGAGTTGTCCATTGGGTATATCTGAACAGGGGGTTTAGTTTTACTGCAAGAGACTAGCCTGCTTCCCCCTCCTTTGTGTGCCCACAAGACTGGCCCTCCAAGGTCAGTGGTAAAATCACAGGTATCAAAGTTCCTTTCAGAGGCAGTCTCTCCTCCCAATGTGGAAAATTAGCTATCCATTGGCTAAGTGGTCTAGGTACTCTGCTATCAATGTCAATGGCATTGGCTTAATGAACAAGAGCTGATTAGAAGACTTAGTGGGTAATGATACCTGTTCCCAAACCTGATGACCTGAGTTTGATACCAGAACACACATGGTAGGAGAATAGGCAAATTGACTCCTGACAGTTCCCTTCTGATAACACACACACACACACACACACACACACACACACACACACACACACACACACACGTATGTATATATATATATATATATATATATATATATATATATATATATATAAGTATTGTCTTATAATGGGACAACAATGCCCCTAGTAGACTACAGGCTAATAACTAAAAAGCCCTGTATCAGGACTATGTTAGGAATTTTTGGCCAGTGAAATCCCATAAACAACCTACCCTCTACACAGTAGGCTATCGATAACACTCCTGGTTATTCTCTAGTACTTGACAGTAAAATGGTATTGCTAAGACATTTTGAATGTATTTGCAATGCTACATTTATTTAAATGATACCTCTCGATCATATTTTACCGCCACTATCGCTTTGCAACTCCCTCTACTCTATCTTATGTGACATCCATACCAACTTCATGATTTACTTTTTGTTGTTACTAACAGCCTTTGAAATACAATTAGTGATACACATGTTCACACATGTGGCCATTCGCAGGGGCATGAGCTACCAGCAGCCATATCATCAAAAGAAAGTAACTGTTCTCCTTTATCGACCATAAACTTCAATTGCTCTTCCTATGGAAGGAGGTCTCAGGGCCCCTTCCTATACATGTTGAAATTTTGACTGGCTTGATCTTGTGCAGGAAGCCACAAGTACTGTGAAGTTGATACATAGAACTGTCACATCATGCCCAGAAGAGATCATCTCAGAGCTCTCCTCACTACCGAATGGCGGTTTCAGTCTTTTGCCTCTTTCATTAAGTTCCCTGTGCATTGGGAGGTTGATATTAATGAACTGCTCACAGCTGAGCACCGAGAGTTACTTAGAGTTACTTATATTTGACATTTTAATAAGTTATGAATCTCTGCATTAACTACCACTTACTGAAAAAAAATATGAGCTTTTCTTACCAAAGTTGAGAGATAAACAAATCTTTGGGATTAAGCCTACATATTCAGAGTGCAGTCAAATTTAACTGCAACATAGAAGTACTTGACCTTTTCTATAATGTAGCTAATTACCAGACCACACTGTAATTTTCTTGTGCAATATTTTACATTTTCATTGCATGCTATCTTTCATGGAGCTTGTCAATCTATCTAGAGCTAGCAGTCTAGAAGTTACCCTTGATTCATCCTGCCACTCTTTCCTTCATCTCATCTATTTTTTACTTTTCTTTAATAAGTACACATCATCGGTCTACTCTTCAACAATATCCACTAACCACTGTACACGATGCTATAAAGTCATTAAATGATGGTTCAGTAGCCACATACTTTCTCTCTGTACCTCCAGCTTTAGTTATGTTTCCTTGGTATATTTACTACTTAAATCAGAGTGAATACCATAAAAACTGTAACATTGTATACTTTTCATATTTAAGTGGAAGGGCCTTCACAGCTTTCTTCCATCTCATCATCACTTCCTCTCTTACCTTATGTTTTTATAATTTTTCTTTCTCACTCAGGTCTAACCGTACACACTTCATATGCTCCTATACCAATCTTGTACTTACAGTGAAATTTTGAGTCAAAATTTGAAGATAACTTTATAGTAAAATTCTGTTTCCATTTTTATGAGGTTGGCTGAAGCTCCAGCCATCCCAATAATGTATTAAGCCTGGCACATCCACATACAAAATGGATTTTTCTATGTGTGGTAAGTCACTTTTATCCATTAATAAGAGACTACATACTATTTCACGATAGCCTCTTCATATGCTGCTTGACTATGCTCATGCTATGGCAGTTATCCACCTCAACAGTGAGTGGCAATGTAGAAAATCAAGACTGAAGCAACAATGACTTTTATAAGCCTCAGCAGGTGCACATTAGGTCTCCTGAATAGCCCTTCTGACTACCCAACTGATCTGTGATGTTGTTTTTGCTTCTGGTTTTCATTATCTTTCTGTTGAGCTATCATATATTTTCAGTGTTAAGCTCTGAATATAAGTGACTTACTAGAATGTAAGTGACTTCACTGAACGAAAAGAAGGCATCAGATTTATTTACTATGAAGCCACTGTGCCTGGAAGATTATGTGGCTCATAGTAATACTCTGTAATTTGTAACAATTATCAATAAGTTTATTATCCTCTAATCTGCTGACCTCTGCCTCACTGAAGATTTAATTTGGTCATTCTATTGTTCTCTATGTAGTTTCTCAAACCTCTGCTTTTTTTTTCCTTTTGTATGTCTCTCTTCTACTGCCTAATGAGACATTGATTTGTGTTTAACAAACAAGGGCCTTACAAAAAAGTTACCTAGCTTGACTACTGTTTTTGCCCTCTTTAGAATTTTCATGTACTTTCACATATCCAGTGATATTTGCTTTCAATACATAGACCACTAAGATCATTCTCTTCCTGTACACAGTGGACCTTTCAGAATCTATGACACAGTCTTTATGCTATACAAATGGCAGAAAATACTGTTCCTACATATTACAGATTTATATTGTCTTCTCAATGCTCAATACTCTACAGGTGTTAACAAAGATTCAGGGCTATGGGTTCACAACAGGGTGCTTTGGTTTGCCTAGATGATGATACTTTGAGTTTCTTGTAACCATCATTCTTTAGCAGGAGCAGTTCTGAGGACTCACCATGGACATGTTCGTGGGATGTAGACATGGAGGCAGGTAGTAATGGAGCTGGGTTTGTTGGCTCAAAAATATAGATGTTTTCATGTCCTAAACCCATTGTGACTTCAACCTGTTCCTTCTACTAAATTCTTTGGAAAGTTCTTTACTTTTAGTTTTTCAGAAGATAAGCAGTGAGATTGGTACTTTGTAGACAACATCCTCATACTAATAATTTCCATGAGGCTATCACTATAAGCTAATATGTATTCATGTTTACTAGAACTTTTAGGGCATTTTCTCCACTCGTTTACATAGATACTTATTTTAATGTGGCTTTGAGATAGGAATTCTGTGTGGGTAGTCTATCCATTTTTAGTCAACTTATATACTTAGCATCTGTTACATTGGGAAGTTATTTCTGTCCACCATATCCAAAAAAAAATTCACACCTATTAAGTTTTGGTTGTAGCAACCTTCAGTTTTTTTCAATATACATTACCATTTTAAAATTATTTTCTGAGTCCTTGTATTTTCATTTTTATATTGAGTCTTCAATGATCATAGAGACTGAGTGTTCTCTTTGTCCTGGTTTTTGTATTGCTTAAAATGGTGCATGCGAGTCAGTGAGAATAATTTAAAAAACATATGCAAAAATAAAAGTAAAAGGATGATGGTAGTTTTAGGCAATTGCCAGGCATATGGAATGAATTAAGTAAGCCACCTTTCACTATGCTATAGATCAGGCCACATATTCTGGGCTGAAATAGTTATATTTTGTGAAATGAAAATAGAAAGAAATGCAGTAAACTTGAACTTGTCAGGAACAACTAAAGGAACACTATTTAATATGATAAAAACAATCATATCTTTAAACAAACATAGGTACTACTACAAAAAATACAATAGCAATGATACTGTATTATCCATCTTTGTCAAAGACATAGGAAAAAATTTGACATTTATTTATATGGAAAAATTAATACTGAACTACAAGTAACTAAAACTTCATAGTAAGATCATTAATGACAAGAAAAGTTGCCAAAGGACATCTGAGAACATCATGATTTTTTCTCTCACTATCCTCTGACATAATAGAATTACCAGTTTGATGTTATGGATACAGCTTTTTGTAAAGGCAATTTGTGTCTTAAAATTTCTTTCAGATGTAGAAATAAACCAGAATAAAATATTTCAGACACATTTTTGACATAAGCTAAATGTAAGCCTAGAATAATTTGCTAAATGTCACAAGACATGGAAAAATTAGTTGGAATACAGAGCTGCTTTTAAGCTTAACTGTAGTATTTTCTTGTATCTGCTGAGAAAATCACCCCAGCTAGCTCACAGAACACATTAAATCAAAACTCTTTCACACCATAGTTAATGTCCTGGTTTTTATGATCTGCACAAGCCTTGATATTGCAGTACATATTTTACACACATAATTCTGCTTCAGGATTTCTATAAGACTAACGTACAATATGCTGAATTAATAATGCTTATAAGTATAATATATATGAGGAGAGTTCAAAAAATCTTGATGAAAGGTGATATGTATTTATGAGGTGCCAGATGTTTGCTTTTAAAAGTAATTTTTATTAACTCACTCTAGTGAGATTTGTATTGAAGTGGTCTCTTTGTGGGAGTATATTGTTTGAATTATGTTCTGTGAGACCAAGCCACAATAGGGTGCATAAAAAAGTCTGTACCTGTCTAAATTTTATATATTTTTTAAAATTGGGCCATTGGGCTCCATTTCTAAAACAGGTGCCATGGATTAGATGAAGAACAGTAAAAAGAGTTATATATTTCATATGCAAGCACAGGTGTTTAAAATGTACTGATTATTATTTTAAATATTGTCTTATTATAGTGGTAATCATGATATCATATGCTTAAAGATCGTGTTTCTTCCAAGGTGTTCTGAACACATGTCAGTAATCAACTATTGAACATTTCATTACTTCCTTACAGATATTATTGCTCCATTTTACAGAGGAGATACTTTGTTACCAATTGGTTTCTCTAAATATCACCAGAATATCATCAGGTGGCCTTTTTAAAATTGCCTTTTCCTCCAGACTTACACACTTGTGTCCAACTGGGCATCTTCTGTTGCTGTTAATCAGATGACCTGTTCTGGTGGTGAACTATTGACTCTGATTGGCATGGTTAAGAGAATTATCACATCTGCCTAAGCACATAGTGGAGCTAACAGTGAAAAGGTGAAAAAGTTTAATAAACACATAAGAATGTTGAAGGTATGTTATTTTTTTAACACATTTTTATTGAAAAATAAAATAATTCATATTACATCTCATTTTCTATCCCATCCCCTACATCCTCCCATTCCTCCCTCCCTCCCATTTTCACCCCAATCCCCTTCCCTATGACTGTGACCGAGGGGGACCTCCTCCCCCTGAATATGGTGCTAGAGTATCAAGTCTTTTCTTGGTAGTCCGCTATCCTTCCTCCGAGTGCCACTGGGCCTCCCCACCAAAGGGACATTGCCAAATATGGGGCTATTTGGTATAGACCTCCCACCACTCATTGGCCTTGTTGGCTTGTCCTGCTCTATAATGTATTTTGTACTAAAAAGCTCTCAGGTGCTATTTGAGCTTACTGATAGCTGCCTCTGGAACCTGCCTCCCCTCCTCATCCCCTTTCTACCTAGGCATGTCTATGGCAAAATTTCCAATACCCCATGTCCAGAATTGGGATAACACCATAACTCTGACTGGGGAAAAGAGAACAGTTGAACAGCCTAAGTGAAAAGACATTGTATCCTTTAGCAGACATAGAAGAGAAATGATGCTCAAACTTGGAAGCTTCATACAAGAAGACATGTTGCTCTACCTAAACTCACTATGAGGAACTGTTTCTAGCTAATGGCCTCAACCACACAACCCAATTTGCTATTCTTTTTGCAGCATGTTTTGAGCAGCAGATTTGATGCTATCTATCTATCTATCTATCTATCTATCTATCTACCTATCTATCATCTATCATCTATCATCCATCTATCTCTGTCAATCTATCTATCATCTATCTATTATCTGTCTATCTATCATCTATCCATCTATCATCATTATCTAGATCCATTTATCATATATCATCTATCTATGTCAATCTATCTATCATCCATCTATCTCTGTCAATCTATATATCATCTATCTCTATCATCTATCTATCTATCTATCTATCCATCTATCTATCTATCATCTTTCATCATCATCTATATCTATTTATCATCCTTAATCTATCTATTATCTATCATATATATTTCTCTATTATCTATCCCTATCATCTCTCTATCTATCTATCTCTCTATCTATCATCTATCTATTTATTCACTTTTAAATTTATTTTTCTATATACATAATAAATGCACTACTTCAAAAACCAAGCCTGTTGCAGCAGCTTATTCTCTGGACCACACGAACATACTCTTCATATGTTTCCTTGATACCAGGGCTACTCACATCTTGCCACATCTCCAACTTTGTTACATGTCTGCTATAAGCTCAACGAAGACTGAAATAAGTTGTTTTCCTTTAAACTAAGATCTACAGGTCTGAGAATCAAATTCTCAAGATGCAAATTATCATTTCTCTTAAGAAACTATTTTCATCCTTTGCAGGAATGAGTTCATCATCTGACCAAAACAAGAGTTTTGAATAATGATGACCCACACCATGTTTTATTCTGCCTTCTGTGACAGTGCCTGTGTGATGGAAACAGCCCAGCTGCATAAGCATGACACCAATTCTCTGTCCTCTAAATGAGATAAACACACATACTGCTCATGTTTTATGATCTGTGACCCTGAAAAAAATTGATACAAGACTCCTCATCACAGTCCAAATTATAAAGCCTCCATCTTCATTTTGTGACATGGATGTGCTGATCTATTGATTAGTCATGTTGTTTATTCACTCAGTTACTGATTATTTGAACAAACATTTACCTGGATATATGTATGGTTTTGATATTAAAGAACACTATAAAAATATGTTAGGCACAAAATACATTAAACATCTTGCTGAATCTGTTTTTGTTGTTTGTGCGCATAGTATTTCCAGGCTGGCTGCTCTGCATTGGACAACCAATATGTGTGCTAATCTATAGGAGAAGATAATTATGCTCTTTTCAACAGTTGTTAATTGCTTGTAGGTATTTTACTAAGAGTGGGTCTCCATGAAATTTTTCTTACCACATTAATATTTCCATTTATATTGCCATTGCTCTTGTCTTATTTATGTTATCATTTCTAGAAGAAGCTGTTTATAGTAGACTTCCTTGTAGTCTGGCTCTTATTTCTGCCACTGTTGGGACCTCAAAGTTGGCTCAAGACACTCTAAGACCAAGTTCTTGGCACAAACTTGCCAAGATTGTTTGCCCCAGGGAGACAGAGGACAGGGAGTAAAACACAAAGATATGAGGTAGAGAATGAGGGAGAAGAGGAATGGAACAAGGGAGAAATAATGAAGACAGCAAGGAAGAGGGATAAGGAGTATTTGTCCTATGGTGGGACAAAGGAATGCCTCTGGAAGGAGAGCAGACAGATGTTGATCATTGGCAAATGATAGTTTATAAGAATAAAAGGGGAAACTATCTTAGGATGAGGTGTTTAATTTTAAATGGGAGGGTTACTTAGATGAGCCAAAGAAGGTTTTTGATTGCTGGACTTCAATACTTTGATAGCTGGACCTTGGAGTCAGCCTCAGGAGGAGGAAGTGGCCATATAAGATAATGGACTTTGTGGACCAGCTTTAGGAATTTAATGTAAACGGTTTTGGCAAGGCAGAAGGAATGGGGAAAAAGATAAGGCCTGCCAGAGCTATGTTCACCATGCTCAGGCATGCCAGAGTTCCTTCAGTTCTCATTTTTGAGATGTTTCCTCAGACATGGATACATGAGCTGTGATGTAGGTATATACACTGGGGATAGTCTATGTAGGATCATAACAACAATAATAAAAGAAAAACAGTCAATCAAAGTGAGGGCTTACTGGGAGGTGGTGGAGAGAATGTTCCTGAGGGTGACAGGAGGGACAAATGGGATGGGGTAGGAGTGATATAATTCTATTTCAGTTATAATCAGATTTAAGATAAAAGCATATTAGTCAGGGTCTCTGTCTCTCATAATTTTACACGTTAGATAAACCAGAAATAGTTGTGAAGATCCCTTTTTTATGAATAATTCCAATAATATTTGTAGATGAGCTTTTCTCTACTGGAAGGTTTGTCAATCAGACATTATCAAAGCTTGGGCAACATTGGTCCATTGATATCTTCCTCTTTTTCTCACTTTGAGTCACATCCTTCCCTCTAAAAAAGGATGCCTTTTAGCAGTCTTCCCACCTCTGCGATGATTCACGGCACCATCCAGGCAGCACTTGCTTAGCTCAGCTTGGAAACAGCAGCTAGAAGAGCGAAGGCTGCTACATCTGTGAATTTCTTAAAGATAAAGATATCTCTAAAATTCAGCCTAAAAATGAACAAAAAATCAGGTACAACATGAAAATAAAGAGGCTTTTTCTTATAGAAATTCATAGATATGTACTTGAATGAAGGAGGATTTGACATGGTGCTATTGTCGACTTTTTTTTTTTTTTTTTTTTTTTGTATTAAACGTTTTTATTCTTCATTCTGCATAGCTGACACAAAAAGAAATTCCATGTCTTTCCTTGTATTGCTGTAATGTTTTGATATTATCGAAGCCAGTATTTTGTTCTACAAAATTGCTTCTCAAGTCTCTTGTGTTTGTACTTGGTGTCCCCTGTGCTGTCACAGAACTTCTGCAGTCACTGTGTTCACCTCCTTGCATGTCTTTTGGTCTGCTTGGCATTTGTAAACGATGAGCTGTTCTCAGCACTGACATTGGAAATCTATCTGAATCTTTCTCAGAAAACTGGGAATAGAGCTTCCTCATGACTCAGCTATTCCACTCCTTGGAATATTGTTGCTTTTTATACACGTAGAAGAAACTTGTCTGATCATGTTAACCACAAATTTATTTATTTTAAAAATTACAATGTTATGGAATTTCAAAGTTTATTATAACTAATAAATTTGAAAGACAATAAATACTGAAAAGTAAAAATTCCTTACTTTGTGAAAGAGTCAGAACTTAAAATGAATTATCTACAAATTAATTTATTTTTTACTTTGTCACATAAATCACTTTGTTGAACTTTTTTATATAAAAATAGCTTTGCTCTCTCATCCTTCTCCAGATTTACATGTCCATGAAATCTTAAATGTTTGGGTAGCCTTTAAAGTTCTTTTCTTATACCTCCCACCAAACACAGAAATGCCTTCATATTTGTGGACAAATGTTTGTCTTTAACACTCAAAGATTAAAAACTTTATAGTAGTTTGTTCTTTCATCAAATGGGAATCTGGGAATTGAACTCAAGACATCAAGCTTTTGTGGTAGCAAATGCCTTTACTCATGTTTTGAGTCATTTTGTTTTAAGATTAGAGAATTTGGTAGCTGTAAGGAATTTCCAATAAGGAAAATTTCCTGATATAATTACTTTTAATTTATACACTTGATCTGGTGACTGCTATTTATTTAGATATTGGAAGAGGGGAAATTTTTTCTCTCCCCTTTTTCTTTTTTATGGGGGTGAGGGTGGGGTGCACCGGGGGTCCTCTTTTGGCAAGAATAGAGCATGTTGACAAGTTATTTAGAAAGGAAAACACCTTGGACAAATGTGAAGAACAAGTATGCAATGAGTTAACCACACCAGCTAAGTGTGTCAGAGCAGGAATTTGTGAGATTTAGTAAAGGTAATCAGAAATGAGTACTGTTGGGTTCTGGTCTGCCTTCCTTCCTTTCTTCCTTCCTTCCTTCCTTTCTTCCTTCCTTCCTTCCATCCGTCCTTCCTTCCTTTCTTACTCCCTTACTCCCTCCCTACATTCCTTCTTTCTTTTTTTCTGTCTGGGAAAGGTATGAGAAGCAGGTTCATTCTCTAGCTCAGTCTGGCCTATGACTGAATTCTGTGCCAGGTTGGATTCAAACTCAAAGCAATCCCTCTGTAGCTTCCCCAGTGCCAGAGCTGTAGGTGTGAACCACCACACCTGGCTTTATCACTATGAGGCAGGGTAGTGGTAAGATCCATGGTCAGCTTCAGAGTGACTGACTGATCAGGGTATTGATCACACTTCCTTTTCAGTTGTAAATGGATTTCTTTCTGCTAGTTCTTCCTTATTTATACCAGGTTTTTCTGCATTCCAGACATTATTATGCAATCTGTTCTCTTTGAATGTGGGCTAGACCTAGAAATCTGCTTCTAAAAAATAGAGTACATCAAGAGTGTTGAGCTCTTGCTTCCTGATTATCTTCTAAAGATTGTAGTTTCACAGCAGCAGAGTTTCTCTATTGCTTTTTCAACGTGCAAACTCTCCCGGGGCAAGCTGGCACTCTGGAGCAGCTCTTGGGCAGCTCCTGTCCAGAGGCCTTTTACCAGCTACCAGTGAAAACTGAGGCCTCCACTCCAGCAGGCAACATAAACTACATTGCTAAAGGCCCTGTGAGCTTAAGGTGGATCTTTTCTTAGTTCTGAGATTCCAGATGCCACATGGATTGCAGTCTGGCAGAGAGCCTCAAATAAAAGACTGACTAAGCCAGGCCTGCATTCCTAAGCTGGAAACTGAGATAGCATTTGCATGGTGGCATGGTCTTTTAAGCTGCTATCCTTTGTTGTAAATTGCTGTGCAGCAATAGATGATTATTTAAATATAAATGCCAGTTTAGCACTTACCACTTGGATAGCCGAAAAAGGACATTAACCTGATGCAAAGAGTGGGCCGACCACATAGAAAAATGTACGAACACTTGGAGCAAAGCTCAGTGACACCTGCAAAGTAGAAGTGATTACAAATATTTAGATTAAGGATTGCAGTTTTTTTCATTGTGGTATGTATACAGTCGCATAGTTTATTCATGATTAACAGTAGAATACAGAAATCTATCATCTGAAGAGAGGTATTATCAGCATAAAAGAGAATACTGCTGTATTCTCCAACGTCTACATTTTTAAAAGTTTTATTTTATTTTATTTATTTATTTTTTTATATATTTTTTATTTTATTAATTTATTCATATTACATATCAACTGTTATCCCATCCCTTGTATCATCCCATTGCATAAAAGTTTTACTAAAGATTTATAGATGCAAAGCATGTATGAGGCTAAATGTTCAAGACTTTCTTTAAATTGGCAGAAGAGCCATAAATTAGGACTCTAATTTGGACCTCAACAACTAAAACAGAGGTTAGCCCTGGTTTGGGTGTATATGTGCCACTATCTCTCCAGTGAAAAATTCATTCCAAATATTCAAAGTTACACAGTAAACCTTTGACACCATAGTGAAAGAATGAAACAGAAACAATAAATAAGCCAGTGGAAGAATGTCAAGCAAAATAACTGCTGCTGTTGGTCTAAGTCCCAGGACATCATTCCTTTCTTACTGTGAACAAAATTCATTATTTTTCTGATTCCATATTTTCAAAAACATTAACTATGTAATATGACCAGACTTTTTTATTTGGAGACCCAGGAAAGCTGGGGAGAATACATAAAATGTCATCTTTGAGACACGGGACAGAAGTCATTAAAGACTAGGAGGCCAAGATATAGGAACAGAGAGAAATTCAAGGAGAAGGCTGCGATGTGAAAATGTCTTTCTATGGGGACTGAGGCATCAGGAGATTCTTTTTATTGTAAATTGATTTAAACTTGTGATTAAATTTGATGTGTCTAGGACCGGAGATTCCAGTCTGTCTTGATCAAATCTGGGACTTTAATATACCCTAATCCTTTGAATTTAAGTTTCCAAACTGAACACATTGTAGACTAAAAAACAAACCAGAGATAAGAAACAAATATCCTGACTTTTATAGGAAGTGAAAATCACAGTGGAGCCAGAATCCTAAGAACAGGATCAAGGTAATTAGTTGCTAGAAGTTTTGGTTGTTGCCATAAACCAAATATAAATCTTCAGACAATTTCAATCGTAGATAAGATTGAATGTTTCACTGAACACCAAAACATTTAGAAAACCTAGGAAAATTACATTATCACGAATGTAAAGGCATCAAGCAGTTGTGTAAGCACAAAGACTAAAGAGAACAGGATCCCAGCAAGAGACATTTTACAGAAGATGCTTACGGAGCTGAATCATCTCTGAAGTACTTGTTTGTTGTGCTTGGGAAAAAGTAAGACAACGAATAGCCGACATATATGAGAACTGCCTGCTGGGAGAATGACTAGCAGATAATTTGAGGGCTATTTATTAGATTGATGAAACTGAAGATTTGGGCATGGGGAGGGGTTCTAGCACTCAAGAAGAGTGCTAGAGACTAAGGCATCAAGCCTAAAGACAAAAGTGCCAGAGAGAGAGAAAGAGAGAGAGAGAGAGAGAGAGAGAGAGAGAGAGAGAGAGAGAGAGAGAGAGAGATACTCTATGTTCTTTGATTAGAAGATTAATTCTTGTATCAGTTTTCTATAACTTATTATAAATAAATGATACAAATTAACCAGAATCTTGAAAAATATTTATAACTATCAAATTTATTAAAAAGTAAATATTGAAACACAAAGGACTGCATCTGGAAAGTTTAGAATTGGGAAATTTATACAATCATGTATTAAAATACAAAGTCTATAATAAAATTTTATTGACAATACAATAAATATTTTAGAAACTGGGCAGATTTATTTCATATATTTTGACCAGTTTAGCAGTAAATATATACCCACGGGACAGGGTAAGAACCAAGGTCCTAGACATAGAGATCTCTTACAAAGTTTTTCAGCATTGGTTTCTTATATATGTGTATGCAGAGAGAATAGTACCAGGTCTACTCTTTCAACAATTTTTAAGTACACAATGTATTTGTATTGACTACATGCATTATTTTATATCATAGATGATAGAACTAATCTTTATCGTTGCACTAATTATAGTAGGAATTAGAATCAAAGAAATGTCTGAGGAACTGAAATAGAATCAGAAATTTAGTAATGTTGCATATTGCTGTTCCCTGATTTATGACATGGGTAAGACTGCAATCCAGTGAGACAAGATGACCTTTTCATTTAATTATTCTGTGCCAACTATTTATATGGGCAAAACAAAATTTGACTCTTATGATACTTTTAATAATCATCAATATGTTCTGAGTTGATATCTATATGAGGAAAGCAATCCATGTCCTTTCTAAAGGACATATCCTGCTGGGCATATCCTGTTGGGAGAACAGGAAACTTTTTTTTTCCACCTTAGTACCCAGGGTTTTAACTCTAAGCAGTAGACTGGGTCAGATTAAAATAAAAGTGACTCTGTTTAGGATATAACATCATTTAAATAATGTAAAAGTGAGTACATTGCAATAAATGATTATTTCCAAACACATACCTTTGAAAGGCTATAGGTGAAGAATTTATAAAGAAGTTTAACAAATCAACTTGGAGTAGAATATGTTTTCAGAGAAATTGAAAAGACCCTGAAGTGAAGTCAATGAAAACTCAACTACATTGGTAACCAGAGAAATATAATTTAAATCTACACTCAAATACAGTTCTTCATGGCAGGGGGCCAAACTTTCTTTAAAAATGGCAAAAATTGGAGATAATGGAAATTTTATACAGTACTGTTCAGCTTGTCATGAAACGCTGGCATGACATTTAGTGCTTTGTGAACGGAAACATCTGTTTTTATACTAATTTAAAATACATAAACACAAGAGGCAAAAGGTGCATTGGAATTCGTAAGAACTCCAAGTAGAAACTATATAATAGTAAAATGAAATGATAAATACATTGGAGCAAAGGAAGAGAAACAAAATAATATAAACCATGTTGTCTTATTTAGGTAGTGAATAAAAATGAAAAAGAGAAATAGAAAATAGAAAAGTAATCAAAATATCTACAAACAGAAAAAGAAATTGTCTCTGGGCAAGAGCAGGAAGTCAGTGATGATAGAAGGATCACAAAGGGGAACTTTGGGCTATCTTGTATTTGTTACCTTTGCTTTTTAACAAAAGAATTCTGCATTTTAAAATAATCAATACCTATTAGAACAATTTTTATGGATCAGGACTCAGTGTTCTTGGGTGCCTCTGGCTCAGTGTCTTTCATGAGGTTCAAATTAAGGTGTCAGATGGCTGGTAAGTTTTCACTCAGGCTAAAATATCTAACTCCATACTCACTAAGGGAATTCTCACAGTCCTCAAAAATTCTCTTTTTGTGCAGGTTAGATGGCTCAGAGAGCAGTAATGGTTGTAAGGGACACCCCACACACACACACCCTGCTCCAGCTGGGACCGCCATGGCTAACCCTGTTTTCTTGCTGCTGGAGACAAGTGGTGACTGTTCTCTGCATCTCTCCCTCTACTGCCATCTGTTTCCTGCCAGTTGCATGGACACAGTTGTGGTCACACTGCTACTCTGGGGACTGCTGCATGGCCCACAAGCTAGAGGTGGCCAGAGTTCTGTCTACTAGAGAGTGGGGGAGGGCTAGTCTATGAACGCCAGGTGCCATATGTACCTGACAGAATGACTCTAATTAGCCTCTGCACAAACTTCTGCTTGCCTGGGCTCCAAACCTCTGATCATCTACAGGAAGACTCGATCCCTCCCGCAGGCAGCAACATTACTTCCCTTTTCAGGATGCTCAGCTTATAGCCTGAAGCTTATCTTCACTGAGACTATATTCTCATTTTTAGTTCCACATCCTCACTGGATAATATTTTGAGGAAGAGGTGACTATCATTGCTGGAGAAAATGGTGAATTTAAATTCCATGGATTTTCAGTTTATCAGTATGTTAAAGCCAGCGGTCTTATGTATCTGCCTTTTAACTCCTGATAAGAGACACAAGGATTTTTTTGTCCAGAGGAATTCAGGAACATGCAGAAGATACAATTAGCCTCTGGACATAGCGGCATGCCCAAAGCCAGGTAGATGCCTATCAGGGGTTGTTCTCTGCTTAGGATAAGAGAAAGACCAAAACTGCATGGTCTAGTTTGGGAACTCAAAGTTCAGGGCACTCTAGGTCTCTGCTATGCTTTTTTGTCTCTTACATTTATTTATTTCCTTTTGAATGCACAAACAGACACAGAAGATAAATGTTAGCCTCACTATAAATTCAATGGGAAATGTCTTTGGCCTAAATGACATAGTAATTATATTTCCATCTATATGATATCTCTCACTCTTTTATTTAGTTCCAGAATGGGAAGGCATATGGCTTTATATGTGTGTGACTGGCCTCGTGTTTTTGTCTTCTATGCTACTTGCCCTGCCCTATGTTTCTCCATATTGTATGAAACAATGATTTATCAAGTTGTCTATTGCCCTAGGAGACTCTATTTTGTAAACAGCTTGGGACTCTTGAAGGAGAAGGATGACTACAGCCCCTGGGTAGACACAGAAACCACAGCACTTGTCAGGGGCTACCCATCTAGTACAGACTAATAAATGACTTATTCCTTGAAATAGAAGGGAACTACTATATAATCTTTTTGGAGAGAATTGGAACATTTGTGCACATGAGCATGTAAAAATAACATCAGGGAAAAACAGGCTGCGAAACATATTTGGCACACCAGATCAAGGGAAGCATATAAATCTCCTTGTCAGACCCCATAAAGTGATGGACACTTAGCACTTTAGTGGGGTTGCTTCACAGACCTACCGGTTATCTGATACTCGTTATGTATGTCAAGGATCAAGGGCTCCCTGACTAGGCAGGGTTCCCTCATGTTGAAGAAACCAACTGTACTGTGTGCCTGTCTACCTAGGGCTGGACTTGACCCACTGTTTCCTGCTTCTAATTTACTTCCTGTATCAGCCCACATTTTCCCTTTCACCTAACAGACTAGCTCTGCGGCATTTAGCTCCTCTATCTGAATCATCCAGCAACTTCCTACTGCCGTTGGTCTAGTATGTTATCTTACTTCTTTCTTGATTCACTTTTAAAATCTCTTGAACACTTTCTACGTTAGCCACTGTAACTTGTATTCATTTGGTAACTCAAATACACACATATAGACATATAGATATATAACGTGTGATATGAGAGTTAGGAATTACTACTGGAGTAAAAATCCTTAAGTTTACCTCAGTCAGATTACTAAGGTGGCAGATTTTTATGATAAACTGTTTCAATGAACCTACTAAACCACCTGATTTTATTGTTATCCAACAAAATCTGACACTATAGAAAGACATAACAGTGTTTGTCTATATTTTTTAATATCTAAGGAGCAATATATTAAGGACCAGATTAGAGTCTGGGTTGGTGACACAAGTTTTCTGCCGGGATTGGGTGTGGGAATGGATGATTAGTCAGGGAAACCGTTGAGTATAAACATCTTTCCTATAATCAGTGTTGGAGTCTACTACCTGTTTTCCTGGCAACAGTAGAAAGAGAAGTATTAACAATTGTCCATCTAAGGAATTAAAATAACATCTGAAAGGGAAGATGAAGCAATTATCAGGGCTTTGTTGAGATTCATCTGTTGGCCAAAATAGTGGATTACCTTTGGTCCTTAGTGGAGGAGACATAAAACTATAAGTGGCCCAAAAGATTAAGTACTAAGTTTTCTTTTTTTAAGAGTTAACTAAGCTGGGCCTGCCAATCAACTGACCAGGAGACTGCCCCTATGATAGCTGATTCACCTGAAAACATTAATGAGGTCCTTCACAGAAACCCCTTACTCAAAAGAGTTATCTACAGCTCTTTGATGTAAGGACGACCTGCTTTTTCATTTCTAACTTAAAAAAGCAAACCAACCCTGCTTCTATCTCATGTTTAGGTTCAAGCCAAAATTTTAAGCGTGTTTTCCCTGATATTCTGTGTTTTCTCACTGTTTCTCTAAAGACACTTAACTCTTCTACAAATGTTTACAGGTATCAATTTTTGACCTAACTCAAAAAGAATGTCTCTATTCTCATTTTTCATCTACCTCCCACCAGTGAGCTACTTGCTGAGTTCAGTTTTAAAATATTTTATTAATAAGACTACAGTTTGGTAATGCCAATTTCCCTGTCCCTTTAATGGTGTAGATTTGCAATGGTTCAATTCATTGTAAAATTTCAATTCTCATTGTCAATATAGCATCTTCAAAATGGGTTATCTTTTCCAGCACACCAAAATAATTGTGAGGATTAAAAAAGAGGAACAATTAAATTTTAACAAAATTCTGTCAAAAGGAGACACAATGGAAGGTCTGCTCCCATGCAAAGTTCCCTCTACAAGAACCCTTAATTCTGTCTATTGCATGACTTTTATCCTCTATATAGTCTCCCAAATGAAAATAAAACATTCATTTTTACCTGGAACCTCAAATAGAAAGACAAAAAGCCTCCAGGCAACTATACTCAATTAAATCTTGTCACCACAGGATACTGGGCATTCAGTACATCTTACCCACTGCATTATTTTTATGAAGGGAGTTGGAGGTTCCGAAAAGGAGTGGAGTTTGATATGCTAATATCTTGGGACAGTTATGGTACTGTACACAACTGAGATAAAATATATCTGTCAATAATTTCTTTTTCATGAAAACAAAAATATCTTAATTGTAGAGGAAGGTAATTAAAGCTTGTCATCACAGGCTATTGAAAATAAAGTACAAAATATGAGTTAAACTGTATGAAACTACCAGATCAGTGTCACAGATCATACTTGGAAAAAATGCTTGCTAGTTTCATGTCAGGTTCACAACCTAGTATCATTTGAGTGGAAGTAACCTCAGTTAAGAAAAGTTCTTCCATAAGATGGGCCTCTAGGAAAGCTTGTAGGGCACGTCTTAATTAGTGGTTGATGTGGCAGGAGCAGAGAAGTGTGGCTGGTTCCAATACTGTGCTGATGGTCCTGGGTTCTATAAGACAGCAGGCTATGCAAGCCATGAGTAATACTCCTCCATGGTTGCATCAGTTCTTGCCTAGATGGTCTGCCCTGATTGTGTTCCTGCCCTGAAATCATTCAATAAGGAACAGTGATATAAAATCATAAGCCAAAAAACCTTTTTCTTACTCAAGATGCTTTTGGTCAAGGTGTTACATCACAGCACTAACAACCATAACTAAGATAGAAATTGGTACCAAGAGTGAGGCATTCCTATGAAAGATATGACCATAAGTTGTTGTTTGTTTGCTTAGTTTTGGAGTTAGTCTTTGTTTTTGTTTTGTTTTGTCAGCGGGTGGGGAAATGGAAGGACTTTGGAATTTTGGGCTAGAAAAAGCATTAATTTTTCAAAAATTAGTGAGATGTTCTGTCGGTCCTTGGAAGACAAGAATGCTAAGGTATATGCAAAGGATGGAGGTCTGGCTTGTGAAGATCCAGAGGAAAGTTTGAAGGTCACATATAGACTCTATTGAAGCTATTACATATTTTAATTAAGAGTTTGTTGTTATAGTAGGATAGTGCTGAAGAATAAATCCATGATTAACAAGAGACCAGCACTGGTCGTAAATTTTATGTAAAGTTGATATAAGCAAGAAGGAGCCTCAAGTGAGAAAATGCCTCTATATGATGGGACTGTAAACAAACCTATAGGGCGTTTTCTTGATTAGTGATTGATGTGGGAGGGCCCAGTTCATTGTGAGGGGTATGGTCTCTGGACTAGTAGTCATGTGTTCTGTAAGAAATCATGTTGAGCAAGCTATGATGAGCAAGCCAGTAAGTAGCACTACTCTAAAGCCCCTTGCCTCTAGGTGCCCACCCCTCTTGAGATCGTTTCCTGAGTTCCTTAAATAGTAAACAGTGACGTGGAAACATAAGCCAAAGAAACACTTTCCTCCCAAAATTGCTTTTGGTCATGGTGTTTCAATTCAATAATCCTAACTAGGGTGGAAGCAAGGTCAATTTCTCTTTTAACTACAAGTAGACAGGTGTGGATTGTTGGTTTTTCTCTGATCTTTGTGTTGAGAGAGCTCACTTCTAAGAAGAGCATACTGGCATAATGGTTGAAGATGCCACTCTGTCTGAGGGAGAGCTCAGGAAGGACACTAAATGTAGCAAAGAGATAATGGGATGGATGCTTTTTCTTTATTTCTTTTTTAAAAATTCTTCCTCACAGCATGCTAGACACTGACATCCTATAGCCCTCATGTTCCAGCAAAAAAAAAGTGCTTCAAATGCTCTTCCTCATCAGAACAAGACAGCTACCAGGACACTTTCAAAGGAAGCTTCCAGTCCCAATTGGTCCAGCATTTCAGACAGTCCCACAAAGGACTCTTATTCAGCCTGGAATTCCTCAACGTTTAAAAACTGGACCACAAATGCTATTCCTAGCGTGTTTAACCATTTGCCCAATTTTATTTGGGCTCCTACAAAGGTATTATTAGTCCCAAATCAGCCAGAAGAAACCTTAAGAGAACAAAGCCCCATTTCCTTTAAGGAAGGTCAGGTAGGAATTTGGTTGCTCTCTTGGGCTAAAAATGATTATTATCAATGGGAGTTGATTACAGGTTATTATTGGTCTTAGAGAGAAAACAAAGTTAGACTCAGTGATATGTCTTCCTTCCTTTATCCTACATTCTTAGGTTTGGAGATAGAGGTTGAAGAGAAAGAAAGGGGATATAGAAATATATAGGGAAGATAGAATAAAAAGTAGGTTAGTTTGAGAATATTTTCATCTATGATTTTTCTAAAATTATTCTCTCGGCCTTTAATTTTTTTCTTCCAATATACTTATTCATAGATTTTGTCATTGTGTTCCTGAGTATTTTGTGCATGGATTATTTTTAGATTTCACAATTGTTTTGGCTGAGTAATCCATTTTTTCTATCTTGTCTGTAATGCCTGACAGTCTCTCTTTCATGCCCTGTAATTTGCTGATAGGACTTACCTCTGACAAATTAAAACATCTATCTAGACCTAAAAACATTTTGACCCCTAAGTAGCTAAGGTTAATTCTAAGACTAAACTATCTGGTCTTCATTCCGATCAGAGACTTGAGAAGGAATAAAACTTAATTACTTGAATGAACTGGAAATGTACGTTAGCAATGATGAATATTGATTCACATTCAGAGTTTTGGAATCACCAAGATAGGAAGGATGTCTTCTACAAGTTTGCCAAATACAATTAGCCATAACACCATGAATGTAATATTCATACAATCCATGATTATTTCATGGTTCTTCTTATTGTATATAATTTTTAATTTGCATTTAATAATATAAATGTATACAACAAAAAATAAAATAAAACAAAATCTTTTGGGAAAAAAAGACTTACATTTGAAGATTTTGCTGGGTATCTCCATATTTTCACTTCTTGTTTTTTTTTTTTTTTTTTTTTTCCTTCAATTTGGGATTTTTTTAGCAATTCTATTTCTTTGTTAAATTTGATTTTCATATTTTGAATGTTTTACTTCATTCAATGTTCGTTTGTGTTTTGATGTGCTAAATGAGGGATTTATTAATATCCTTTTTAAGATAATTGATTATACATAGGATTACTATTTTCAATTCCTAGTTTTGAGTTTTCTCTCTATTTAATTCCTCTGGACCTACTATAACAAAGTAACTGGCTTTAGTGGTGTCATGTTGTCTTGGTTATTAGTGTTGTATATTTTCCTAAGATCTAGACATCTGAAAATTTGATGTGTGAGGAATATCTTGGCATAGCTCTCTGCTCTTCTCTTTGTAATGTGGATATTTCATTCCTTAGTTGTGTTACTCTCTCTCTCTCTGAATTTTATGCAAGTATGGTAGCTATAGGTTCACTGGTATAAACTGTTCTCTGGGTCAGTGGGTAATAGTAAAGAATGGAACTGTTCTGGGAGGAAACACTGAAGTGATGGCAGAAAAAAGTCTAAGAGATTGGATCTTTACCCAAAAGCGGAGGCTCAAAAATGGAGATGGCGTAAGAAGACAAACTCCTGCAATTTGAATGCTATAGTACCAAGAGTAGGTCTAGAGAGATTAACCTCCTTTTTTATGTGGTTAAAACATAATCAGTTCTAATTAACTTAAGTTTCTATTTAAATTCTAACATACATTTCATAAAATCTCAGTGAAAAAAAAAACTGTTTATATTCCTCTCTTGAGACCCCCATTCCACTTGGAAGTTAGTTTCTACATTATTTAAATAAATCTATACTCATTTTGTTCACATGTCCACGTACTCATGCTCTTAGATGCTGAAAATAAATTATTTAGCTGGGGCAGCTTTCATACCTATTAAATGTTTTGTACTTTAACTTCCTGAGTTTCAATAAACAAAAGCCAAGACCAGTTCTGTGATAGTAAAAGAACCAAAATCAATAACATTTCAACTGGATACTCAATCATGAATTTATCAGAAAAGAAAAGAAATCAGGAAAGAAAGCACCAAGAGGGAATACACTGTCTTTATCTACTGCCTCATTAGCTCTCTGTTACCCATGCTTCATTGTCTTTGTCCCATGCAAATCAATAAACCAAATCCATGTGAGGTGTGACTAGCAGAATGAAGGCGTCACTGAAGTTCATATTATAACTTGATCCTAGAGATAACATGAGTAGCTGCTATGGGATATTGACTGAGTGTTTTTTTTTTGTTTTTGTTTTTTGTTTTTTTTATTTTGTTTTTGTTTTTTTTATACTTTATTACCATAGCCATTGCTCATGATATAGTTAGCTTCTTCTTTTTTTTTTATCTGTTTTTTTTATTAATTTATTCTTGTTACATCTCAATGTTTATCCCATCCCTTGTATCCTCCCATTCCTTCCCCCCCCATTATTCCATTATTCCCCTCCACTATGACTGTTCCTGAGGGGGATTACCTCCCCCTGTATATTCTCATAGGGTATCAAGTCTCTTCTTGGCTACCAGCTGTCCTTCCTCTGAGTGCCACCAGGTCTCCCCCTCCGGGGACATGGTCAAATATGAGGCACCAGAGTATGTGAGAAAGTCATATCACACTCTCCACTCAACTGTGGAGAATATTCTGACCATTGGCTAGATCTGGGAAGGGGTTTAAAGTTTACCTCCTGTATTGTCCTTGGCTGGTGCCTTAGTTTGAGCGGGACCCCTGGGCCCAAATCTGCCTATCATATTGTTCTACTTGTAGATTTCTAGGACCCTCTGGATCCTTTTATTTTGCTGTTCTCCCATGCGTCTCTCATTTAGAGTCCCAATAGGATGCCCTCCCCTCTGTCCCAGTTTCCTGGTAAGTGAAGGCTTTCGTGGGACATGCCCCTTGGGCTAGTATGCAGATATAAGTGATTATATACCATTTGATTCTTTCTGCTTCTGGGTTAACTCACTCATTATGACCATTTCTAGCTCAATCCATTTATCCACAAATTTCGGGAATTCCTTGTTTTTAATAGCTGAGTAGTATTCCATAGTGTATATGTACCAGTTTCTTTATCCACTATTCTACTGAGGGACACTTAGGCTGTTTCCATGTTCTGGCTATTATGAATAAGGCTGCTATGAACATGGTTGAGCAAATTTTCTTGTTGTGTGCTGGAGCATCTTCTGGGTATATTCCAAGGAGTGGAATAGCTGGGTCTTGAGGAAGCCCTATTCCCATTTTTCTGAGATAGCACCAGATAGATTTCCAAAGTGGCTGTACTAGTTTGCATTCCCACCAGCAATCAAGGAGTGTTCCTCTCTCTCCACATCCTCGCCAGCATGTGGTGTCGCTTGAATTTTTGATCTTAGCCATGCTGATGGGTGTAAAATGGAATCTCAGAGTTGTTCTGATTTGCATTTCCCTGATGACTAAGGAGGTTGAGCATTTCTTTAAGTGTTTCTCAGCCATTTGATACTCCTCTGTTGAGAATTCTCTGTTTAGTTCCAAGCCCCATTTCTCAATTGGGTTATTCGGTTTGGTGGTGTTTAATTTCTTGAGTTCTTTATATATTTTGGATATTAGACCTTTGTCAGATGTAGGGTTGGTGAAGATTTTTTTCCCAGTGTGTAGGCTATGGCTTTTTTCTCTTGACAGTGTCTCCTGCCTTACAGAAGCTTCTCAGCCTCATGAGGTCCCATTTATTAATTGTTGACATTAAGGCCTGGGCCGTTGGTGTTCTATTCAGGAAGTTGTCTCCTGTGCCAATATGTTCCAGGCTCTTTCCCACTTTTCCCTCTAAGTGGCTTAGTGTCTCTGGTTTTATGTTGAGGTCTTTAATCCACTTGGATTTGAGTTTTGTCCAAGGTGACAAATATGGGTCAGGTTTCACTTTTTTACACATAGACCTCCAGTTAGACCAGCACCATTTGTTGAAGATGCTATCCTTTTTCCATTGAATGGATTTGGCTTCTTTGTCAAAAATCAAGTGACCATATGTGTGTGGATTCATATCTGGGTCTTCGATTCGATTCTAATGATCAACCAGCCTGTTGCTGTGCCAGTACCATGCTGTTTTAATTACTATTGCTTTATAGTACAGTTTGAGATCAGGTATGGAGATTCCTCCAGAGCACCTTTTATTGTACAAGATTGTTTTAGCTATTCTGGGTTTTTTGTTTTTCCATATGAAGTTCAGAATTGAACTTTCAATGTCTTAAAAAAATTGTGTAGGTATTTTGATAGGGATTGCATTGAATCTGTAGATTGCTTTTGGTAGGATGGCCATTTTTACTATGTTAATTCTCCCAATCCATGAGCAAGGAAGATCATTCCATCTTCTCAGGTCATCTTCAATCTCTTTCTTCAGAGTTTTGAAATTTTTTTCATACAAGTCCTTCACTTGCTTAGTTAGGGTAACTCCTAGATATTTTATATTGCTTGTGGCTAATGTGAAGGGTGTGGTTTTCCTAATTTCTTCCTCTGCAAGCTTGTCATTTGTGTATAGGAAGGCTACAGACTTTTTGAGTTAATTTTGTATCCAGCCAATTTGCTGAAGGTGTTTATCAGCTTTAGGAGTTCTCTGGTGGAATTTTGAGGGTCACTTATGTACACTATCATATCATCTGCAAATAGGGATAATTTGACTTCCTCCTTTCCCATTTGGATACCCTTGATCTCCTTTTGTTGTCTTATTGCTCTGGCTAGAACTTCGAGTACTATATTGAAGAGATATGGAGAGAGTGGGCAGCCTTGCCTTGTTCCCGATTTTAGAGGAATTTCCTTGAGTATCTCACCATTTACTTTGATTTTGGCTATTGGCTTGCTGTATGTAGCCTTTATTATGTTGAGGAAAGTGCCTTGTATCCCCGATCTCTCTAAAAATTTAAACATGAGTGGGTGTTGAATTTTATCAAATGCTTTCTCTGCATCCAAGGAGATGATCATGTGGTTTTTTACTTTCAGTTTGTTTATATGGTGGATTACATTGATGGATTTCCGTATATTAAACCATCCCTGCATGCCTGGAATGAAGCCTACTTGGTCATGATGAATGATATCTTTGATGTGTTCCTGTATTTGTTTTGCAAGTATTTTATTTAGTATTTTTGCATCTATGTTCATAAGAGAAATTGGTCTGAAATTCTCTTTCTTTGTTGAGTCTTTGTGAGGTTTAGGTATCAATGAGACTATGGCCTCATAGAATGAATTTGGTAATTTTCCATCCATTTCTATCTTTTGGAGTAGCTTGAAGAGTATGGGTATTAGCTCGCCCTGGAGGGTCTGGTAGAATTCTGCACTGAAACCATCTGGCCCTGGGATTTTTTTGGTTGGGAGACCATCAATGATTGCTTCTATTTCTGTAGGGGAAATGGGACTATTCAGCTTGTTTATCTGTTCTTCACTCAACTTTGGCAAGTGAAATTGATCAAGAAAATCGTCCATTTCCCTTAGATTTTCAAATTTTGTGGCGTATATGCCTTCAAAGTAGGATCTTATGATTCTTTGAATTTCTTCAGTGTCTGTTGTGATGTCTCCCTTTTCATTTCTGATTTTGTTGATTTCAATACTGTCTCTCTGCCTTTTAGTTAGTTTGGCTAATGGTCTGTCTATCTTGTTGATTTTCTCAAAGAACCAGCTCTTGGTTCTGTTGATTCTTTGGACGGTTTTCTTAGTTTCTAATTTGTTAATTTCAGCCCTGTGTTTGATTATTTCCAGGCGTCTACTCCTCTTGGGTGTTTCTGCTTCTTTTTTTTCTAGGGCTTCCAGTTGTGTTGTTAAGATGCTTATGTGCGATATTTCCAATTTCTTTTTAAAGGCACTTAGTGCTATGAATTTTCCTCTTAGCACTGCTTTCAATGTATCCCACAAATTTGGGTATGTTGTTTCTTCATTTTCATTGAATTTCAGAAACTCCTTGATTTCTTTCTTAATTTCTTCCCTGACCCAGGTGTCATTCAGCAGAGAGTTGTTTAGTTTCCACGTATGTGTAGGCTTTTTGTTATTTCTGTTGTTGTTGAATTGCAGCCTAAGAGCATGGTGATCTGATAGGATACAAGGTATTATTTCAATCCTCTTGTATCTATTGAGGCTTGCTTTGTGACCTACGATGTGATCAATTTTGGAGAAGGTTCCATGGGGTGCAGAGAAGAAGGTGTATTCTTTCTTGTTTGGGTGAAAGGTTCTATAGATATCTGTTAGATCCATTTGACCCATGGCATTGGTTAATGATGTTATTTCTCGGCTTAGTTTCTGTTTCAATGACTTATCCTTCAGTGAGAGTGGGGTGTTGAAGTCTCCCACTATTATTGTATGGGAATCGATGTGTGGTTTAAGCTTTTTTAGGAGATCTTTTACAAATGTGGGTGCCCTTGTATTGGGAGCATAGATGTTCAGAATTGTGATGTCATCTTGGTTGACTTTACCTTTGATGAGTATGAAATGTCCTTCCTCATCCCTTTTGATTAATTTTGGTTGAAAGTCTATTTTGTTCGATACTAAAATGGCTACGCCTGCTTGCTTCTTGTGACCATTTGCTTGGAATATTTTTTTCCAACCTTTTACCCTGAGGTAATGCCTTTCATTATGGGTGAGATGTGTTTCTTGAATGCAGAAGAATGTTGGATCTTGTTTATGTACCCATTCAGTTAGTCTGTGTCTTTTTATTGGAGAATTGAGGCCATTGATGTTGAGAGATATTAATGACCAGTGACTGTTAAGAGTCTTAATTTTGATGTTGTTTCCAGTCGAGCATTTGTGTAGTTGTGTTTTTGCCATGGGATAGTTATCTATTTCCTGGGTAGTTTTGGTTGTAGCTTGACCCTTTGGGATGGAGTTTTCCTTCTAGTACCTTCTGTAAAGCTGGATTTGTGGATAGGTACTGTTTGAATTTGTTTTTGTCATGGAATATTTTGTTTTGTCCATCAATGGTTATTGTTAATTTTGCTGGGTAAAGTAGTCTGGCCTGGCATCTGTGGTCTCTTAGGGTTTGCAGGATCTCTGTCCAGGCCCTTCTGGCTTTTATGGTCTCTGCTGAGAAGTCGGGTGTAATTCTGATGGGTTTATCATTAAATGTTATTTGGCCCTTTTCCCTTGCAGCTTTTAATATTTTTTCTTTGTTCTGCATGTTTTGTGTTTTGATTATTATGTGGCGGGCAGTTTTTCTTTTCTGGTCAATTCTATTTGGTGTTCTGTAGGCCTCTTGTATGTTTATAGGCATTTCTTTCTTTAGATTGGGGAAATTTTCTTCTATGATTTTGTTGAGAATAGTTTCTGGGCCCTGGAGTCTGTTGTCTTCTCTTTTTTCAATGCCTATTATCCTCAAATTTCTTCTTTTCATGGTGTCCTTAATTTCTTGGATGTTTTGTGTCAGTAGTTTTCCAGATTTGGCATTTTCTTTAATAGTTGATTCAATATCTGTGATTGTATCTTCTAGACCTGAGATTCGTTCTTCCATCTCTTGGATTCTGTTAGAGAAGCTCACCTCTGTGTTGCTTGCCTTCTTCTCTGAGGTCTCCCGTTCTCGTTTTTCTTCTGTCTGTGTGTTTATCATCGAATCCATTTTCATTTTCAGATCTTGAACTGATTTTTTGATTTCTTTCATCTGATTTTTTGTGTATTCCTGAGTTTCTTCCATTGCCTCTTTATAGGTCTTCAGAGCTTGAACCGTTTTATTTATTTCTTTCATCTGGTTGTTTGCATTTTCCTGCAATTTTTCCAGTTCCACTCTATGTGCTTCTTTTATGTCTCTCACCTGTTTGTCTGCATCTTCCTGTATTTGATTACGAATTTTATTTGTTTCCTCCATTATCATCCTCATTACTAAGGATTTGAGGTCATTTTCTTGTATTTCCATTGTATTTGAGTTCTCTGGGTTGTTTTCTTTGGGATAGCTGGAAACTGGAGACGCCATGTTGTTTTGGGGTTTTTTGCGTATGCTTTTTCATTGTCCTTTAGACATCTTGCCGTCTTTGTTTTTGTTGGGTAGCTTCCAGAGTTGGATGGAGGGTGTCTGATGATAGATTCACTTATTTTCTCACGATTTCCCTAGGCTGGGAGCTCAAAGCTTCACTGGTGTGGATTTTAGGAGGTTAGCCCTGTTGTTCTGGTCTCTCACAGCCAGTGATCTTCAGCCCCCCTGTGCTGTGGGTTCTGCAATTGTTCTGGGTCTCTGAATGAGTGTTGGGTCAGAACAAGGTATCCACAGCCTTCTGTGTTCCCTGCCAAGTCCAGCCAGGAACACTGGGCCCGAACCATGGGCTGAACTCAGCTAGATTCTCAGGGCCTGAACCGTCTGCCGAGCTCAGCTAGGGATTCTGGGCCCAAAATGCGCACAGGGTCCAGCCAAAATTTTTGGGCTGGGACTACGCACCAAGCTCCGCTAGGGCCTTTTGGCCCAAAGTGCGTGCTGTGGTCAGTTATTGACTCAGGGCCCGAACTGACTACCAATCTCAGCCAGGAACTCTTGATTCAAACTGCACACTGTGTCCAACCAGAGTCTTAGAGCTGGTGGAACCGAGAGCTCTGTCCAGCCTGCGCCACAGTGGGAGAACTGCGGCTGCTCTGAGGTAGCGCCTGTGGTTCAACCAAGTGCTCCGCCCGGACTGTGTCACCGCAGGAGAGGTGCTGCTGAGCTGAGGTGGTGCCTAGGATGGAACTGCGCACTCCACCAAGCCTGTGCCACAGCAGGAGACCTGCAGCTGTTCTGAGTTAGCGCCAATGGTGGAACCAAGTGCTCTGCCCAGACTGTGTCACCGCAGGGGAGGTGCCGCTGAGCTGAGGTGGTGCCTAGGGTGGAACTGAATGCTTGGCCAAGCCTGTGCCACAGCAGGAGAACTGCAGCTGCTCTGAGTTAGCACCTGTGATTCAACCAAGCCCTCCGCCCAGACTGTGTCACTGCAGGGGAGCTGCTGCTGAGCTGAGGTGGCGCCTAGGGTGGAACTGAGTGCTTGGCTATGCCTGCGCCACAGCAGGAGAACTGCGCCTGCTCTGAGTTAGAGCCTGTTTTGGAACCAAGCGCTCTGCCCAGACTGTGTCACCGCAGAGGAGCTGCCGCTGAGCTGAGGTGCTGCCTAGTGTGGAGCTGCATGCTCAACTAAGCCTGCACCACAGCAGGGAAGCTGTGGCCGAAGCTGAGTTAGTGCCTCGGGCAGAATTGCTTGCTGGGCTGGGCCAGTACCCGGGACTCTGGGGCCGAACTGTCCGCCGAGACCAGTCTGGGTCCGAAGGTTCCACGCGACCCAAATCCTGCCCCGAGTCCCCTCTCCCGCAGCAACTCCCACCAGCCACCACACCAATCGCCTCCACCGGAAGGCTATGAGCTGCAAACCTCAGCCACCGCTGCTGGTGCCGCTGGTGCTGCTGCCTCTGCTGCTCCAATCAGAAAAAATCCACGCTCCTCCTGTGTGCAGGGGCACGCAGGTCCTCCGCACCCTGGTCCCTCTGAACCGTGGAGCACACCCGCTGCCGTGATGTTCGGACCTCGGTGTTCCTGGCTCAGAAATCTGTGCAATTCCCTGAATTGTTCACTGGAGCCTCCAAACGTGGTCCACACTGCTCGCCACCATCTTGAAAACCCGACTGAGTGTTTTTTAAGTTTGTGTTTTAAAATAAAATGTCATTTTAAAAGAAAAATCAAAATTAATTAAAATATATAATACACTTTTTAAAACTCAATGGCTTTGCTTACCTACAACATGGGCTATATTCAGAACACTTGCGAATTTTACAATTTCCTCTTCAGAAGGGAGTTCATTCCTGGTATTATGGACCTGATCAGAAACCTATGGCTAGGAAATTATAGGTTCTAAGTGTGAAACTAATGTTTTTGTATTACTAAATGGAAATTGTCAATCTGCTTCCTAAATATTCATTTTTATACCTATAGACCTTGTATATACTTTCAGACTTGTTCACAGAAGAGTCTATTTGTGAATAGTTGCTTATTTAAAGATTCACCACTGGTAAAGACTCTGCGAAGACTATTGTATACTGAACCCTAAAAAAGACACCTATGTTATCCCTACAAAGTTTAGAAAAACAATGTAGAACAGAGGTTCCCAAACTGTGGGTCTTGACCCCTAGGGGTCAAATGACTTTTCACAGGGGTCTTCTAAGAGTTTCAGAAAGCACAGATATTTACATTATAATCCATAACATTAGCAAAATTATACTAGTGAAGTAGCAAAAACTAATGTTATGCCTGGGGTCACCATAACATGCGGAACTGTATTAAAGACTCATTGCTTTAGGAAGGTTGAGAAACACTGTTGTAGAAGAATGAAAGCAGTGGCAGCGAGAACATAAGAAATAAATGCCAGACCGGAAGGCTGTGAATCACTCTCTTCCAGGCATCACATGGCTCCACTGTCCTCATAGACTCACAGTATCTTTAGCTGTAAACACGGAGCCTGAAGAAAATTCAGTCTGGCAACATTCAGTCATGGTTGGAGGAGGAGATCATGGGGCCTGATCACTCTTCCAATATCTATTGGTGATTGGTGCCTTCAGTAGATTCGCCATGGGACAGTTGCGCATGCTTCATTGAACTGCCTCACAGCTGTGCCTGTGGAGATAGCTCTGATTATACTCAGTATCTCACAAAACAAAAATGAAAACAAAGGATATAAAAGAGTAAGAAGAACTTTCTAGGAAGATGAGAGAGATGGGTAGGGATGGGAGGTGGGTAGGAATAGGTGTGTATTTGAAAGTTAGTATAATATAAGGAATTGTTGAAGAATAAGGTAAACTTTCTAAAATTATTAAACTGATGTAAAATGGGAAATTTCGTCAGTATTAAGTTTCGCTGATATTTTCATTAGGAAGTAATTGTTTTAGAGACACTCATTAAAAATCTCTCAGTATTTGTTTTTAGTAACTTATAAAAAATTATGCCTAAGGGAAAAACCTCAAATTCTTTTATCCCCAAAATACTACTTTCAGTGAAAAATCTGCATATTTTCTTATTATACAACTTGAATCATAAAATGTCATGTGACTCTTCACTCTAATAGTTGCAAGTGATTTCATAACTTCATTATTAACCTTTCTGAGTAAAAGCAACCATTTATCTAGTGTTGAGCTATAGCTTTGGGAACCTCTATCTACCTCTTTGCTTCCCAAAGCCCTGAGGTGGGGATTACGACAAGAGATGCTGTATGTGTGCCCCCAAAACAAACTCTTTATTCGCCCAGTTCTTTAACATTAAGGAATTATGTTATATTGAGTTTTTTGAGTTAAATATAAATATAGT
This sequence comes from Acomys russatus, assembly GCF_903995435.1. Lineage (NCBI taxonomy): Eukaryota > Metazoa > Chordata > Mammalia > Rodentia > Muridae > Acomys > Acomys russatus. Next base: position 50,736,033 of record NC_067138.1, on the reverse strand, counting down.
TGTTATGTGTGTTACTCAAATACTATAGACATCTACACAATCATTGATGATTGAGGACTTATTACAAAAATGTTTTATTGTGATATTTTTCTATTATCATGATTTACTAAAGAAGAGTTGCCTCTTCTGATTATTATTTCAAAATAATTTCTTAATTTAAGAAGGAAAATATTGAGCGTCTGTTTGACTTGTAGAATTCAACATATAATTATAAAATTATGTATATAATTATAAATAACATAGCATATATAACATAATATAATTGAAAAGACACAATGAATCATGATTGTTGCACATAATAAATAAAACATAACTAATACTGTCAATATGTATTTTTCACAACCTATCTTGCAATATCATAAATGATATAATGTATATATTCTATATTCATAATATAAGCTAAAATAGAAACAGTTATTTTCCTAAATATTCATTGATAAACTGTTATTGATAAAACAAAATGTCTAGTTCATTTTTGTGATCACAATAAGTACAATTTAAGCATACATGAATTTGAAATTGACCACTTTAAGGAGCTGGATTATGCACCCAGTAGTTAAAGTGCCCTTTTTGCAATTTCAGAGGACATAAGCTAAATTCCTAACACCCACAAGACAGCTCACAAATGTCATCAGGAAATCAGATGCTCTCTTTGGGCTTCCGTGAGTACCAGGTATGCCCATGGTGCATAGACATATATGCAGGTAAAACATTCATACACTTAAAATAATAATTACTCTAAAATATGACTAAGTTAAATGGCACTTTTTAATTTTTTTGAAAAATACTGTAGAAAGAAAGAATGATTGTGTCCTGATGCAAATGTTTATTTTTCTAAAAATAAACAGTTTTCATTAGTTTTAATGAATATATTTTTTTCTGGTAAGCTTCTATTTATTTGTAGATAATGAACATAGAGTAACACAGAGAATAAGAGACTATATAATATTCGTGCCTTTGGACACTATATTTGCTACATCCTCCCTCAGGACATAGTAAATCACTACAAGAATGGGAAAGGTAGTATAAGTGCCAGCGATGGTGGCTGAATACATGAAAATAAAATCTTCTGAACACAGCAAGAAATGAGACAACAAAGACAAAACCTGTGCAAATCCAAAAGAATCTATACCCACTATGAGGATAAGAGTTAGACATAAAATTCCAGCATTGGCAAGGGTGCAAGGAAATTTTTAACTCCAGGGAAAGGAAGACACAGATTTTTATGTGGGTTTATACCAGAATAAGATGACCTTACACCGGTGGATGTCTATATATCTAAAACTATTTTAACAGCAAAAACTAGTCTTGAGTGGCTTACTTAATAAAGGGCACACAATTGGTCAGATAGTAATTGTGGGAGTAGAAAGAGTTAGGGAAGGAGGAGATTATGATATTAGCATATTATAAAATTAATACTTTCAAAGAACTAAAAAGGAAAATGTTCAATCTTTTAGGATATTACCCTCAACTCAATGCAAGGGAATAGAAAAACTATGAAAGAGAAAACAAAAACACCATGATACTTACAAGCAACTGAACAAAATAAATCAAGCATTATTGAAATTACATTCTAAAAATGAATAATAATAATAAACATGATCACTGAATTAAAGTCCAAGCCACATACACTGAGGGTTTTTTTCTGTCTTAAATGATAAAGTTGTTCCTTTCTGGCAGAGATAATTCTTGCTACTTTGTATCTATGAATACCTATCACAAAAACTTTCTTAAAGAAAATCAAGACTTGTTTGAAAAAAACTTTAAGTCCCTAAAGAAAGAGATTGAAGGTGACTTGAGAAGATGGAGGGATCTCCCTTGTTCATGGATTGGGAGAATCAACATAGTAAAAATGGCCATTTTACCAAAAGCAATTTACAGATTCAATGCAATCCCTATCAAAATACCTACACAAATTTTTAAAGACAGTGAAAAGTCAATTCTCAACTTTATATGGAAAAACAAAAAACCCAGAATAGCTAAAACAATATTATACAATAAAAGATCCTCAGGAAGAATCTCCATACCTGATCTCAAGCTGTACTATAGAGCAATAGTAATTAAAACAGCATGGTACTGGCACAGTAATAGGCTGGTTGATCAGTGGAATCGAATCGAAGACCCAGATATGAATCCACACACATATAGTCACCTGATTTTTGACAAAGAAGCCAAATCTATTCAATGGAAAAAGGATAGCATCTTCAACAAATGGTGCTGGTCTAACTGGATTTCCACATGTAGAAAAATGCAATTGGACCCATACTTGTCACCATGCACAAAGCTCAAGTCCAAATGGATTAAAGACCTCAATATAAAACCAGAGACACTAAATCAGTTAGAAGAAAAAGTGGGGAAGAGCCTGGAACACATTGGCACTGGAGACAACTTCCTGAACAGAACACCAATGGCCCAGGCCTTAATGTCAACAATTAATAAATGGGACCTCATGAGGCTGAGAAGCTTCTGTAAGGCAGGAGACACTGTCAAAAGAACAAAGCAACCGCCTACAGACTGGGAAATAATCTTCACCAACCCTGCATCTGACAAAGGTCTAATATCCAAACTTTATAAAGAACTCAAGAAATTAAACACCACCAAACCAAATAACCCAATTGAGAAATGGGGCTCAGAATTAAACGGAGAATTCTCAACAGAGGAATATCAAATGGCTGAGAAACACTTAAAGAAATGCTCAACATCTCTAGTCATCAGAGAAATGCAAATCAAAACAACTCTGAGATTCCATCTTACACCCATCAGAATGGCTAAAATCAAACATTCACGTGACAACACATGCTGGCGAGGATGTGGAGAGAGAGGAACACTCCTTGATTGCTGGTGGGAATGCAAACTAGTACAGCCACTTTGGAAATCTATCTGGTGTTACCTTAGAAAACTGGGAATAGGGCTTCCTCAAGACCCAGCTATTCCACTCCTTGGAATATACCCAGAAGATGCTCCAGCACACAACAAGGAAATTTGTTCAACCATGTTCATAGCAGCCTTATTCATAATAGCCAGAACATGGAAACAGCCTAAGTGTCCATCAGTAGAAGAATGGATAAAGAAACTGTGGTACATATACACTATGGAATACTACTCAGCTATTAAAAATAAGGAATTACCAAAATTTGTGGACAAATGGATTGACAAATGGACATAATGAGTGAGCTAACCCAGAAGCAGAAAGACTCAAATGGTATATACTCACTTATAACTGGACACTAGCCCAAGGGGCAGGTCCCATCAAAATCTGCACCTACCAGGAAAGTGGGATAGAGGTGAGAACATCCTATTGAGACTCTAGGTGAAAAAAATATAGGGGATAGGGAAGTAAGTGGATCCAGAGGGTCCTAGAAACCTACAAGAGGAACATTATGATGGGTGGATCTGAGCCCAGGGGTTCTGCTTGGTCAAAGGCACCAACCAAGGACAAAACATGCAACCATCATCACACCCCTACCCAGATCTAACCAAGGGACAGAACATTCTCCACAGTTAAGTGGAGACTGGGGACTGACTTTCACAGGATCTCTGGTGCCCCATATTTGGCCATGTCCCTTTGTTGGGGAGGCCCAATGGCACTCGTAGGAAGGATAGCAGACAACCAAGAAGAGACTTGATACCCTAGCACCATATTCAGGGGGAGGAGGTCCCCCTTGGTCACAGTCATAGGGAAGGGGGATTGGGGTGAAAGTGGGAGGGAGGGAGAAATGGGAGGATGTATGGGATGGGATAGAAAATGAGATGTAATATGAATTATTTTATCTTTCAATAAAAATGTGTTAAAAAAAAGAAAATCATAACAGAAGAGCAATAAAAAAGAAAGTTTACAACTCATATTAAATAGTAATTCAAACTAAAATAATCTAAGACTTCTGTGCATTGCAATGATGCAGCATTTTGGGATGGACCCTTAAGTTATAATAGATTGGATTTTGTACTGGCCATCACACTTAAGGTCAATACACATTGAGTCACTTGGAACTGATCTTCTGTGTGCTTACCTTGTTTCTTTAATTTGCCTATTAAAGGAAATGAAATAATAACTACTGCTTACCTTGGATTTGCCATGCAATCAACTTTTGTACACTTATGAATAACTTTAATTTCAAACTACGCGTTCTTTCATGACCCAGACCTAGAAGTAATTAAATTCATAGTTATATATATATATAAGAAAAAGGAACATTATATAAAATAACCTTATAAAATTAATATCTACTATGTTGAGGACATATAAAAGTATTACTTTATATCATTAATTTTGTATTAATGAGGTAAATTGGGGTCATTTGGATCATTGCAATAATTACCTGTAAAACTTTAAATTTTCCACAGCATGTATCATTCAGTCCTTCCCCATATGATGTTTTTAGATTAATTCAAAAAGAAGAAAGAGCTTGCAAATTTCAAAATCCTTGATTTTAATATCTGAGTCATATTGCATTGTGTGAATGTGTGACAGTTTCTTTATCCATATTTATGCATTTTGAAACAATGTATTCTTTTTGTATTTTTATAGAATTTAAAACATGATGATAGCTTGTAACTAATAATATATTTAATAGAGGTAACTGTAATCTATATTTTAAACTCCATATATATGATGTTTAGTAATTTTTGTCTTTGAAAAATTGAACAATGACAACTTAGGGAATAAAAAAGGTAAAAAGATGTATTTTAATGAAATGAGGTGTCAGAATATAAATTTTTCTGTTATCAGCTTGTTTATATGAGGGTGACTAAAAAACCTATTTCTAATCTCTACTGTAAACACATTAAAATGCAAACTCCCCATTTTAATTTACATGGTGTATATAAAAGTAGTAATAAGTAGGGGTCCATAACAATAGACACAGAGGAAATACAAAGAATCAAAAGGAAATACTTTAAAAATCTGTATTCAACAAAATTGGAATAATCTAAAAGAAAAGGTCTCAATCTACCACCAACCAAACTTAAGCAAGATACAATAAGCAATGTAAACAGACCTACAACCTTTAATGAAATAAAAACAGTCATTAAAAATCTCCAGGCAAAAACAAAACAAACGAACAAAAATACCCACAAAAAAACAAAACAAAACAAGCAAACAAACAAACAAACCCAAACAAATAGACAAATACAGAGCCGGATGATTTTACTACAGAATTATACCAGACTTTCAAAAAAAGAGTCAATAACAATACTCAAATTATTCCACAGAAGGAACATTTCCCAGTTCATTTTATGAAGCCACAATTACACTGATACCCAAACCACATAAAGACTCAACAAAGAGAATTACAGAACACCTTCCCTCATGAACATAGATGCAAAAATACTCTATGAAACACTTGTAAAATAAATCCCAGAACATGTCAAAAAGATCATCCACCATAATCAAGTAAACTTCATCCCAGAGAAGTAGGGATGACTCTACATATATAAACAAATAAATGTAATCCATCCTATAAAAATTCAAAAGAAAAAACATATTATCATCTCTTTAAAGGTAGACAAGATCTTTAACAAAATCGAATATCCATTCATGATAAAAGTCCTAGAGTAGCTAGAAATACCAACGACACATCTCAACATAATTAAGGAAGTTTACAGCAAGCCAATAGCCAACATCAATTTAAGTAGAAAGAAACTAAAAGCCGTTTCACTAAAAGCAGGGGCAAGACAAGGTTGTCCACTCTCTCCATATCTACTCAATATGGTGCTTGAAGTTCTAGGTTGATCAATAAGAGAGTTCAATGATTCAAGGGGATTCAAATTGATAAGGAAGTGGTGCAAGAATCTTTATTTGTAGACGATATGATAGTATACATAAGTGACCTAAAAACTTCCACAGGAAAACTCTTATAGCTGATAAGCACTTTTAGCAAAGTACCTGGATACAAAGTTAAATCACAAAAATCAGTAACCCTCCTCTATGAAAATGACAAAATGGCCTGAGTGAAACAATCTCATTTACAATAACCTTAAATAATATAAAATATCTTGAGTTAACTCTAACCAAGCAAGTAAAATTCATATATGATAAAAACTTCAAATCATTGAAGAAAGAAATTGAAGATATCAGTACATGGAAAGATAATTGCTGGAGGTATGAGCATTCCCAACTTTAAGTTTTATTATAAAACCACAGTAATAAAACAGCATGGTATTAGTATAAAACTGGCATACCGATCAATAGAATTGAGTTGAACACCCAGACATAAACATACACACTTATTGACACTGTATCTTTGATAAAGATGACAGAAATACACATGTAAAAGACAGCATCTCTATCAAGTGTTGCTGGTCAAAGTGGATGTCTACTTGAAAAATACAAGTAAATCTGTATTTATCATCCTTTCCAAACCTGACTCCAAATTTATCAGTGAACTTGACATAAAGCCAGATACACTGAACCTAGTAGAAGAAAGGGTCGTGAAACAGCCTCAAATTCATTGGCACAGGAGATAACATTCTGAAAAAAGCACCAATAATACAGACACTAATATCAACAATTAATAAGTGGAACCTAATAAAACTAATAAATGTCTGCACAGCAAAAGGATACAATGGGAAAACAGAATGGGAAAATTTTTTACTAATTACAAATCCGATAAAAGGTTAATATTAAAGACATATAAAGAACTCTAAAACTAGATATCAAGAAAATATAACTTAATCAAAAATGAGTTACACATCTAAAATGAGAGTTATTTTTTGATGGTGTTTGGCCTAGGCACTGATTTTGTATATATAAGAATGATATTAGGAATCATTTTTTGATTTATTCCTACAACAGGTCTTTCAAATGGCCAAGAAACACTTGAAGAAATGAACATCCTTTGTCATCTGAGAAGTGCAAATCAAAACTACTTAGAGATTTAATCTTACACCTTTTGGAATTGCTAAGATAAATTAAACAAGTTGACAGCTCATACTGGTGAGGATGTTGAGTAAGGAGAACATTCATACATTGGTCTTATGAGTGCAAACCTGAAAAGCCTCTGTGAATATCATTGTGGTGATTCTTCAAGAAGAAAGGAATAGGCTTACCACAATATTCAACTTCATTATTCTTGGACATATATCTAAAGACCTTTTGCTCTTTCACAAAGATACTTTCTCACCCATGTCCATTGCTGTCTTATTCATAATCGACAGTAACTGGATATAACCTAAACGTCTCTCAACAGAAAAATGAATAAAGAAAATGTGCTATATTTACACAATGGAGTATTACTCAACTGTTAATAAAATAAAAATAACATCGTGAAATTTGCTGGTAAATGATAAAACTAGAAAAAAATCTCTAATGAAGCATATCAGACTCACAAGGAAAACTTTGATCTGTATTCACGAATTTGTGAATATTATCTGTTAAATCAATGGTTACCAAGACACAATTCATAGAGCCACATAGGGTAGGTAGAGAGAAGGGACTATATGAAATAGATAGATCTCCTTAGGAAAGGTAAATATAATAGATAATTATAGATGGATAGGCCAGGACTAGAACAGAATAACCAAGTGAGTAGAGGGAAAAGAGTGTTGTAGGAGAGAAAACAAGTAGAGACAGATAAAATTAAGGGGCATCTGCAAGGTAGTATGGAAACCTAATATGGCAGAAACTTTATACACACACACACACACACACACACACACACACACATACACACACACACACACAAAAGAAATCTGAATGAAATTGATAAATAATTGGGCAGACAGAATCCCAGATGAACAACTGTAGTCACCAAAATGTTCCAGTACCAGGACTGTGTTGTATCTATGTGAATTGTTGGACAAAGTGTCCTCATTGGAACCCACAAACATTCTAGTCTATCGGCTGCCCTCCAAAAAACTGATAGCAAGACCCTTTTGCTGAAGACCCCCCTGACAACTCATTGGACAATGAGCCTACACAGAGACTTCATCCCTTGGTGCTAGCTAGTATAGGAAAGTACTCCAAATGCTACAAAAAGAGAAATGTAAATACAAATCCAGCTACCAACCCTTTGACCTGCAATGGTGTCCTGCTTTCAAGATATGTTAGGACAATGAATGCACACAGATTGTGGGAGTAATTAATCAATAATTGACTTGACTTTAGGCTCATTCCAGGAGGTGAAACCTATACCCAACACTTTTTGGATGACCAAGAACCAGAGACTCCAAAGCTCAGGCCCTAGGGTTAAAAAATACTAGTTTAAGAGAGGAAAAATTAAAAAAATATAGTGATAATATAATTCCTAGAGATATCCTTCTATATGTATAGATAAGTGCTTTTGGTAACAATGTAAACCCATAGTTATGCATTATATATAGAGTGAGGGACATTGGGACACTCAACCTTAAATGGTATAGCTCTATTAAGTGCCTTCCCTTACAAATCAGGGAACCCTTTAGAAGAAGAAGAGATAGAGTATAAAAGCCAGAGAGAATGTACAACACCAAGAAAAGAAAGTCATCTAACTCAACATGTACATATTTCACATGAACTCACAGAGACTGAAGCAGCACTCACAGGGTCTATATGTGTCTGCACCAGATCCATTACACATATATTATAGCTTCCAGTTTGATTTTTTTCTTTTATCTTTCTTTTTTCTTTTTCTTTCTTTCTTTCTTTTTTTTTTTTTTTTTTTTTTTTTTTTTTTTTGAGATCCTTGAGTGTGTCAATGATTCTGGTCCCTTCTATTGAGCTCTTTTTCTTTTGTTGGTTTGCCTTGTACTACATTTATGTGATAGTTTTTTTATCATGTTTATTTTATTTGTTATATATTTTTTTTCCCTTTTTTTTTTATTAATTTATTTTTGTTACATCTCAATGTTTATCCCATCCCTTGTATCCTCCCCTTCCTCCCCCCCCCATTTTCCATTATTCCCCTCCCCTATGACTGTTCCTGAGGGGGATTACGTCCCCCTATATATTCTCATAGGGTATCAAGTCTCTTCTTGGCTACTTGCTGTCCTTCCTCTGAGTGCCACCAGGTCTCCCCCTCCAGGGGACATGGTCAAAAGTGAGGCACCAGAGTACGTGAGAAAGTCGTATCACACTCTCCACTCAACTGTGGAGAATATTCTGACCATTGGCTAGATCTGGGAAGGGGTTTAAAGTTTACCTCCTGTATTGTCCTTGGCTGGTGCCTTAGTTTGAGCGGGACCCCTGGGCCCAAATCTGCCTATCATATTGTTCTACTTGTAGATTTCTAGGACCCTCTGGATCCTTTTATTTTGCTGTTCTCCCATGCGTCTCTCATTTAGAGTCCCAATAGGATGCCTTCCCCTCTGTCCCAGTTTCCTGGTAAGTGAAGGCTTTCGTGGGACATGCCCCTTGGGCTAGTATGCAGATATAAGTGAGTATATACCATTTGATTCTTTCTGCTTCTGGGTTAACTCACTCATTATGATCATTTCTAGCTCAATCCATTTATCCACAAATTTTGGGAATTCCTTGTTTTTAATAGCTGAGTAGTATTCCATAGTGTATATGTACCAGTTTCTTTATCCACTATTCTACTGAGGGACACTTAGGCTGTTTCCATGTTCTGGCTATTATGAATAAGGCTGCTATGAACATGGTTGAGCAAATTTTCTTGTTGTGTGCTGGAGCATCTTCTGGGTATATTCCAAGGAGTGGAATAGCTGGGTCTTGAGGAAGCCCTATTCCCATTTTTCTGAGATAGCACCACATAGATTTCCAAAGTGGCTGTACTAGTTTGCATTCCCACCAGCAATGAAGGAGTGTTCCTCTCTCCCCACATCCTCGCCAGCATGTGGTGTCACTTGAGTTTTTGATCTTAGCCATTCTGATGGGTGTAAGATGGAATCTCAGAGTTGTTTTGATTTGCATTTCCCTGATGACTAAGGAGGTTGAGCATTTCTTTAAGTGTTTCTCAGCCATTTGATACTCCTCTGTTGAGAATTCTCTGTTTAGTTCCAAGCCCCATTTCTCAATTGGGTTATTCGGTTTGGTGGTGTTTAATTTCTTGAGTTCTTTATATATTTTGGATATTAGACCTTTGTCAGATGTAGGGTTGGTGAAGATTTTTTCCCAGTCTGTAGGCTGTCGCTTTGTTCTCTTGACAGTGTCTTCTGCCTTACAGAAGCTTCTCAGCCTCATGAGGTCCCATTTATTAATGGTTGACATTAAGGCCTGGGCCGTTGGTGTTCTGTTCAGGAAGTTGTCTCCTGTGCCAATATGTTCCAGGCTCTTTCCCACTTTTTCTTCTAAGTGGCTTAGTGTCTCTGGTTTTATGTTGAGGTCTTTAATCCACTTGGATTTAAGTTTTGTGCAAGGTGACAAATATGGGTCCAGTTTCATTTTTTTACACATAGACCTCCAGTTAGACCAGCACCATTTGTTGAAGATGCTATCCTTTTTCCATTGAATGGATTTGGCTTCTTTGTCAAAAATCAAGTGACCATATGTGTGTGGATTCATATCTGGGTCTTCGATTCGATTCCACTGATCAACCAGCCTGTTGCTGTGCCAGTACCATGCGTTTTTAAGTACTATTGCTTTATAGTACAGTTTGAGATCAGGTATGGAGATTCCTCCGGAGCATCTTTTATTGTACAAGATTGTTTTAGCTATTCTGGGTTTTTTGTTTTTCCATATGAAGTTCAGAATTGAACTTTCAATGTCTTTAAAAAATTGTGTAGTTATTTTGATAGGGATTGCATTGAATCTGTAGATTGCTTTTGGTAGGATGGCCATTTTTACTATGTTAATTCTCCCGATCCATGAGCAAGGGAGATCATGCCATCTTCTCAGGTCATCTTCAATCTCCTTCTTCAGAGTTTTGAAATTTTTTTCATACAAGTCCTTCACTTGCTTAGTTAGGGTAACTCCTAGATATTTTATATTGCTTGTGGCTAATGTGAAGGGTGTGGTTTTCCTAATTTCTTCCTCTGCAAGCTTGTCATTTGTGTATAGGAAGGCTACAGACTTTTTTGAGTTAATTTTGTATCCAGCCAATTTGCTGAAGGTGTTTATCAGCTTTAGGAGTTCTCTGGTGGAGTTTTGAGGGTCACTTATGTACACTATCATATCATCTGCAAAGAGGGATAATTTGACTTCCTCCTTTCCCATTTGGATACCCTTGATCTCCTTTTGTTGTCTTATTGCTCTGGCTAGAACTTCGAGTACTATATTGAAGAGATATGGAGAGAGTGGGCAGCCTTGCCTTGTGCCCGATTTGAGAGGAATTTCCTTGAGTATCTCACCATTTACTTTGATTTTGGCTATTGGCTTGCTGTATATAGCCTTTATTATGTTGAGGAAAGTGCCTTGTATCCCCGATCTCTCTAAAACTTTAAACATGAATGGGTGTTGAATTTTATCAAATGCTTTCTCTGCATCCAAGGAGATGATCATGTGGTTTTTTATTTTCAGTTTGTTTATATGGTGGATTACATTGATGGATTTCCGTATATTAAACCATCCCTGCATGCCTGGAATGAAGCCTACTTGGTCATGATGAATGATATCTTTGATGTGTTCCTGTATTCGTTTTGCAAGTATTTTATTTAGTATTTTTGCATCTATGTTCATAAGAGAAATTGGTCTGAAATTCTCTTTCTTTGTTGAGTCTTTGTGAGGTTTAGGTATCAATGAGACTATGGCCTCATAGAATGAATTTGGTAATTTTCCATCCATTTCTATCTTTTGGAGTAGCTTGAAGAGTATCGGTATTAGCTCGCCCTTAAAGGTCTGGTAGAATTCTGCACTGAAACCATCTGGCCCTGGGCTTTTTTTGGTTGGGAGACCATCGATGATTGCTTCTATTTCTGTAGGGGAAATGGGACTATTTAACTTGTTTATCTGTTCTTCATTCAACTTTGGCAAGTGAACTTGATCAAGAAAATCGTCCATTTCCCTTAGATTTTCAAATTTTGTGGCGTATATGCCTTCAAAGTAGGATCTTATGATTCTTTGAATTTCTTCAGTGTCTGTTGTTATGTCTCCCTTTTCATTTCTGATTTTGTTGATTTCAATACTGTCTCTCTGCCTTTTAGTTAGTTTGGCTAATGGTCTGTCTATCTTGTTGATTTTCTCAAAGAACCAGCTTTTGGTTTTGTTGATTCTTTGGACTGTTTTCTTAGTTTCTAATTTGTTAATTTCAGCCCTGAGTTTGATTATTTCCAGGCGTCTACTCCTCTTGGGTGTTTCTGCTTCTTTTTTTTCTAGGGCTTCCAGTTGTGTTGTTAAGATGCTTATGTGCGATGTTTCCAATTTCTTTTTGAAGGCACTTAGTGCTATGAATTTTCCTCTTAGCACTGCTTTCAATGTATCCCACAAATTTGGATATGTTGTTTCTTCATTTTCATTGAATTTCAGAAACTCCTTGATTTCTTTCTTTATTTCTTCCCTGACCCAGGTGTCATTAAGCAGAGAGTTGTTTAGTTTCCACAAACGTGTAGGCTTTTTGTTATTTCTGTTGTTGTTGAATTGCAGCCTAAGAGCATGGTGATCTGATAGGATACAAGGTATTATTTCAATCCTCTTGTATCTGTTGAGGCTTGCTTTGTGACCTACGATGTGATCAATTTTGGAGAAGGTTCCATGGGGTGCAGAGAAGAAGGTGTATTCTTTCTTGTTTGGGTGAAAGGTTCTATAGATATCTGTTAGATCCATTTGACCCATGGCATTGGTTAATGATGTTATTTCTCGGCTTAGTTTCTGTTTCAATGACTTATCCTTCAGTGAGAGTGGGGTGTTGAAGTCTCCCACTATTATTGTGTGGGGATCGATATGTGGTTTAAGCTTTTTTAGGAGATCTTTTACATATGTGGGTGCCCTTGTATTGGGAGCATAGATGTTCAGAATTGTGATGTCATCTTGGTTGACTTTACCTTTGATGAGTATGAAGTGTCCTTCCTCATCCCTTTTGATTAATTTTGGTTGAAAGTCTATTTTGTTCGATACTAAAATGGCTACACCTGCTTGCTTCTTGTGACCATTTGCTTGGAATATTTTTTTCCAACCTTTTACCCTGAGGTAATGCCTTTCATTATGGGTGAGATGTGTTTCTTGGATGCAGAAGAATGTTGGGTCTTGTTTATGTACCCATTCAGTTAGTCTGTGTCTTTTTATTGGAGAATTGAGGCCATTGATGTTGAGAGATATTAATGACCAGTGACTGTTAAGAGTCTTAATTTTGATGTTGTTTCCAGTCGAGCGTTTGTGTAGTTGTGTTTTTGCCATGGGATAGTTATCTATTTCCTGGGTAGTTTTGGTTGTAGCTTGACCCTTTGGGATGGAGTTTTCCTTCTAGTACCTTCTGTAAAGCTGGGTTTGTGGATAGGTACTGTTTGAATTTGTTTTTGTCATGGAATATTTTGTTTTCTCCATCAATGGTTATTGATAATTTTGCTGGGTAAAGTAGTCTGGCCTGGCATCTGTGTTCTCTTAGGGTTTGCAGGATCTCTGTCCAGGCCCTTCTGGCTTTTATGGTCTCTGCTGAGAAGTCAGGTGTAATTCTGATAGGTTTACCATTAAATGTTATTTGGCCCTTTTCCCTTGCAGCTTTTAATATTTTTTTCTTTGTTCTGCATGTTTTGTGTTTTGATTATTATGTGGCGGGCAGTTTTTCTTTTCTGGTCAATTCTATTTGGTGTTCTGTAGGCCTCTTGTATGTTTATAGGCATCTCTTTCTTTAGATTGGGGAAATTTTCTTCTATGATTTTGTTGAGAATAGTTTCTGGGCCCTGGAGTCTGATGTCTTCTCTTTCTTCAATGCCTATTATCCTCAGATTTCTTCTTTTCATGGTGTCCTTAATTTCTTGGATGTTTTGTGTCAGGAGTTTTCCAGATTTGGCATTTTCTTTAATGGTTGATTCAATATCTGTGATTGTATCTTCTAGCCCTGAGATTCGTTCTTCCATCTCTTGGATTCTGTTAGAGAAGCTCACCTCTGTGTTGCTCGCCTTCTTCTCTGAGGTCTCACGTTCTCGTTTTTCTTCTGTCTGTGTGTTTATCATTGAATCCATTTTCATTTTCAGATCTTGAACTGATTTTTTGATTTCTTTCATGTGATTTTTTGTATATTCCTGAGTTTCCTCCATTGCCTCTTTATAGGTCTTCAGAGCTTGAACCGTTTTAGTTATTTCTTTCATCTGGTTGTTTGCATTTTCCTGCAATTTTTCCAGTTCCACTCTATGTGCTTCTTTTATGTCTCTCACCTGTTTGTCTGCGTCTTCCTGCATTTGATTACGAATTTTATTTGTTTCCTCCATTATCATCCTCATTACTAAGGATTTGAGGTCATTTTCTTGTATTTCCGTTGTATTTGAGTTCTCTGGGTGGTTTTCTTTGGGATAGCTGGAAACTGGAGATGCCATGTTGTTTTGGGGTTTTTTGCGTATGCTTTTTCGTTGTCCTTTAGACATCTTGCCGTCTTTGTTTTTGTTGGGTAGCTTCCAGAGTTGAATGGAGGGTGTCTGACGATAGATTCACTTGTTTTCTTACGATTTCCCTAGGCTGCGAGCTCAAAGCTTCACTGGTGTGGATGTTAGGAGGTTAGTCCTGTTGTTCTGGTCTCTCACAGCCAGTGATCCTCAGTCCCCCTCTGCTGTGGATCCTGCACTTGTTCTGGGTCTCTGAATGCGCGTTGGGTCAGGCCAAGGTATCCACAGCCTTCTGTGTTCCCTGCCAAGTCCAGCCAGGAGCACTGGGACCAAACCACGGGCAGAACTCAGCTAGATTCTCAGGGCCTGAACCGTCTGCCGAGCTCAGCTAGGGATTTTGGGCCCAAAATGCACACAGGGTCCAGCCAGAATTTTTGGGCTGGGACTACGCACCAAGCTCCACTAGGGCCTTTTGGCCCAAAGTGCGTGCTGTGGTCAGTTATTGACTCAGGGCCCGAACTGACCACCAATCTCAGCCAGGAATTCTGGATTCAAACTGCACACTGTGTCCAACCAGAGTCTTAGAGCTGGTGGAACCGAGAGCTCTGTCCAGCCTGCGCCACAGCAGGAGAACTGCGGCTGCTCTGAGTTAGCGCCAGTGGTGGAACAAGTGCTCCGCCCGGACTGTGTCACCGCAGGGGAGCTGCCGCTGAGCTGAGGTGGTGCCTAGGATGGAACCGAGCACGTCACCAAGCCTGTGCCACAGCAGGAGAACTGCGACTGCTCTGAGTTAGCACCAGTGGTGGAACAAGTGCTCCGCCCGGACTGTGTCACCGCAGGGGAGCTGCTGCTGAGCTGAGGTTGTGCCTAGGATGGAACCGAGCACGTCACCAAGGCTGCGCCTCAGCAGGAGAACTGTGGCTGCTCTAAGTTAGCGCCAGTGGTGGAACAAGTGCTCCGCCCAGACTGTGTCACCGCAGGGGAGCTGCCGCTGAGCTGAGGTGGTGCCTAGGATGGAACCGAGCACGTCACCAAGCCTGTGCCACAGCAGGAGAACTGCGACTGCTCTGAGTTAGCACCAGTGGTGGAACAAGTGCTCCGCCCGGACTGTGTCACCGCAGGGGAGCTGCTGCTGAGCTGAGGTTGTGCCTAGGATGGAACCGAGCACGTCACCAAGCCTGCGCCACAGCAGGAGAACTGCAGCTGCTCTGAGTTAGCGCCTGTGGTGAAACCAAGTGCTCCGCCCGGACTGTGTTACCGCTGGGGAGCTGCCGCTGAGCTGAGGTGGTGCCTAGTGTGGAGCAGCGTGCTCAACTAAGCCTGCGCCATAGCATGGGAGCTATGGCCACGCTGAGTTAGTGCCTCAGGCAGAATTGTTTGCTGGGCCGGGCCAGTACCCGGGACTCTGGGGCCGAACTGTCCGCCGAGTCCAGTCTGGGTCCAAAGGCTCCACGCGACCCAAATCCTGCCCCGAATCCCCTCTCCCGCAGCAATTCCCACCAGCCACCACACCAATCGCCTCCACCGGAAGGCTATGAGCTGCAAACCTCAGCCGCCGCTGCTGGTGCCGCTGGTGCTGCTGCCTCTGCCGCTGCCGCTCCGATCAGAGAAAAACCACACTTCTCCCGTGTGCAGGGGCACGCAGGTCCTCCGCACCCTGGTCCCTCCGAACCTTGGAGCACTCCCGCTGCCGTGATGTTTGGACCTCGGTGTTCCTGGCTCAGAAATCTTTGCAATTCCCTGAATTGTTCACTGGAGCCTCCAAACGCGGTCCACACTGCTCGCCGCCATCTTGGATCTCCCCCTGTTATATTTTTTTAAATGAATGAATGAATGAACAAATGAATGAATCCTAGTCATTAGAGTAAACATTAACAATTAATCTTCTAGTAGAGGAAAAAATTCAACAATGGAGTGACACTGGGTATAGCAGTCACTGTGTGGTAGGCCTAATGTTTAGGAGTGAGACATGTATTAGGTGTGCATAGTACAAAAACATAACAGAGTCCACAGTTTTCTTGTGTGTTTTTATTTGGGTACAGTTTGGTGGGTTGTATTGTTTGTTTTTGTGTTTGTTTTGAATGTTGGTTTATTTTGTTCCCTTGCTTTTGGTTTTATATTGCGTTTCTTTCTGTTTGAGAAAGAAAAAAGTTTATGGATAGGGAGGAGGAAAGGTTCTGAAGATGTGATTGGACTTAGAGGGTAGTAAGACTATGATAAAATATATTTAATTTCAAAATGGTTTTAAGTAATAAAAAGAAAAATAGTAGGATATAAGCTATTACTAAAAGAGCAAATTGAGAAAAATTATGCAAGGTTTTTATGTAGCATATGGATTTTACTTTTTTCTTTAATATGATGATCTGGTTTTAAAAAATCAATTCTGGGAAGGGTGGTCCTGAGTGAAAGCCTGTTTTGTTTTTTTGTTTTGTTTTGTTTTGTTTTTTGTTCCTATTGCTGTAGCTGCTGTTTAGGTTGCTTAACATTTGCTAAATTATAAACCACTATTTTAAATATGTCTTTACTATAGAGGACCAAATTTGATGGTGTCCATTCTATATTTATTGATACATGTTATTTACTGATACATGTAATAATTTTAATATATATTTGGCCACTGTGATATCCTTCTCAAGAGTGGATAATTTCATAGTCACCACAAAAATTTTGTATAACTTAGTATTGTGGTTGCTTTGTGACCAACTCTAAAGAAATCTGGTATTAAATATCTTCAAAAGAATGAAAAGTATAAAGTTATCTGAATAAAAAAAACTACAAGATTGTTGTACTGAAAAATATCACTAGGTTATCAGTTTAGATTCATCAGTATATATCCCATAATATTCTAATAATTACACAAGAAATCTGAATGAGCATGTTAGACATAATAAATTAGTCTCTCATGTCTCTCAAAAGATTACAATGCCTTATGTAATCATATGTAAACACCTGTCCTTTAATTGAAACAATAGATTTCAAATACTAGTCTACTCTAGATTCTGAATATCAAACTTCCTTCTGTGAAGTAGCTAATCGATTTTATATAGAACCACCAATAGAAGAAATGATGCACAGAAGATTCAATGTGCTTCATTGTCTTTTAAATTGACCATGGCCTATATCCTTGTGAGCTTTGACATCCTGAAGAAGATAAAATCTACATCACATTGGCCTGTGGGCACAACTGTGGTAGCAATATTTTGATTATTAATTTATCTAGGATATCCCAGCTCTTACTCTGGGCAGTACCATCACTAGGTAAGTAGCTCTTGGCTATATAAGAAAGCTATCTAAACATGAATCTTCAAATGAGCCTAAGGTTGAACAAATGTCCCTTTTTGGTTTCTGCTCTAGATTTTTGCCTTGCATTCTTATCCTCA
The DNA here is from genome assembly GCF_903995435.1 of Acomys russatus. Classification (NCBI taxonomy): domain Eukaryota; kingdom Metazoa; phylum Chordata; class Mammalia; order Rodentia; family Muridae; genus Acomys; species Acomys russatus. The sequence continues at coordinate 50,718,307 of NC_067138.1, read as the reverse complement.
TTTCCTTAAATGATGGACTATTACCTACAAATGTAAGCCTAATAAATCCCCCACAAAGTTGCTTTGGTTCTGAGTGTTTTTTTCAAATAACATAAACAGAAAAGGAAACTAGAACAGCATAATCAAGTAAACAATAATGGAGATTTGGCCCAGAAGAAACAACAATTATCCTTTAGTCACCCACAGAAATAATGAATATGTTGAGTGGTTCCCAACAATACAACGAGAAGTTATTCCTTTGAGAAGTTATTTACTTTGAGATGTTTTGGTACTATGCACATCTAATACATGTCTCACTTATAGGAAAGACACTTTAATGTTTCTCCAAACAGTTCCAATAGTTTTATTATTGCCACTGATACTTAAGCAGTGATCTAGGGGCTTTGTGTGTACTTGAGAACACATTGTCAGTTTGTACACATGTCACATTGTGTACATAAGGTTCTTTATGAATGCACAGAAAAAGATTTATAAGCATTGTAGTTGTATTCCACCTTATATGAAGACTCTATTTTTCCTCTCAACACTACTTTATTTCTTTTTATTAAATTTTTAATAAACATGTTTTATTTTTTACATATACATTTATATTATTACACATATACACAATAAACTAACTACAGCAAGAAGAATCATGAAACAATCAGGAATTACATAAATGTTAGATTCTGAGTGTTTTGACTATTTGTATTTGACATCCATGAAGAAAACATCTTTCCTGTACTGGTGTTTCTAAAATTCTGAGTGGAAATCATTATCTACCATATCTCCTCATTATCAACTAAAAACATCTTAACCCCTAAACAACTAAGCTTCATTGTACAACTAAGCTACCTGGTCTTCAACTCCATCAGTGACTTGGGAAAGAATATACTTGATTACATGAGTTCAAGTTAATAGCTTCACAAATGAGAAGACGACAGAGACAGCTTGCTGCCTGAATAGTCAACCAAAACTCTCTATAATATTGGAGCACCATCTTCAGCCTTCTGGCATAATATATCTGACAGACATACTTGTGAGGCAGGAACTATTGAAGACTTGCTTACCTTGCCTTGGCAGAATTTGACCATCAACTCTGCCTGCATCCAAACTTGCCCCTTTTCTGGGAGAATTCTGTTTGTAGGAACATTTTATCCACTGTCTTGTTTGACACATTTGAAGCCATTTTCCAACAAAGATGTTCTTTGATGCCCATCATCCACTTTGAGGTAGGCTTGGTGTTGCCAGGAGTTAACTTTTCTTATTTTCAGTGAATCTTTAAAATAATAAAAACATTTTAAATCTCATATTCTGTATGTCACTGAGGTTTTTGAAGGCCTTGTCTAACTATTTTACCTTTTATTTCTATAGAATCATATCTATCTGCCACACCTAAGGTATATATTCTTGTGATAAAAGTAGACTAGTAATTGACATGACCATGATTTGATAAACTAACAATTAACTTGTGTAACTTATTTATCCTAAACATCCTGCAATTGCACTTTCAAAGTATTGGAAGTAAGCCTTGTATTACATTGTGTTCTATAGGTATAATATCTCATATTTGAGTAGAAATGCATATATATGTATATATATATATAATGTGTTTACATTTAAAATCTATACTAGAGTAAACTTACGCATACATATACAAAATTCTATACCAGTGAATTAAAAATAAGCTTGTGAGTGACAGTTGAGGCATTAAGTTGAGCATTAGATTCACTAATCTACTTTTTGTTCTATCTTCCCTATATATTTCTATATTCCCCCTTCTTTCTTTTTAACCTCTATCTCCAAACCTAAGAATGTTAGATAAAGGAAAAGAGAGACAACACTGAGTCTAACCTTGTTACTCTCTAAATAAGAGCATTAATAACTTGTAACCGACTCACATTGATAATAATCCTCGATAGCCCAAGACAGCTACCAAAATCTTACCCGACCCTCCTAAAAAGAAATGGGCCATCATTTTCTTAAGGTTTCTTCTGGCTCATTCGGGAGCAAAAATACCATTGTAAGGGACTAAATAAAATTTGGGAAATGGTTAAACAAGATAGGAATAATATTTGTTGTCCAGTTTCTAAATGTTGGGAAATTCTAAGCTTAATTAAAGTCCTATATGGGGCAGTCTGAAATGATGGAACAGTTGGGATTGGAAGCTTTCTTTGAAAGTGTCCTGGGAGCTGTCTTGTTCTGATGAGGAACAGCAATTGAAGCACTTGGTGCTGGAACATGAACGATAAATGATGTCTTGTTAGAGTCAAAACTGTGAACCACATAACACATTGTTATTATGAATTTTTCCTTTGTGCAAAAAAAAAAGTAGCTCAATCACATTGAAAAACATTTTTTCACTGATAGAAATGACAAGCCTGGAAAATTCTGAAAACTGATGGGAAACTATCCCCTTCTCATCACAATCTATGAGTCAAAATAGTCCTAATAGATGTGAAAAGATAATTTGTAATCCTGTAATGTGCTGCTTCTCTTTTCTGCCCTTATTTGAAGGCACAGTTATAAACCACTGAGGTCTTGCTTTTTTAATTTATTTATTGAATTTAAGTTCATATTTTTAAATTGAAAGCTTCTTTATACAGCATCTAGCAGATAAAAAATGATTCTTTAACTTGGTAGAATTCTTGTCTAGATGACACTTTCATCTGGGAATTGTACACTTATGTGTACTACAAGGAAAGCAAGAATGCTCTAAAAAATAGGTGCAGTCAGAGTCTAGAAACATGCTCATGTCCCCTTCCACTGTCCATGTGAGATGGACTTCAGGACTGTATAAAAAAATGTAGGAAGAACTAGAGAACATCACATACAAAAGAAACAGTAATTCTTTGTGACAAATCATTGCTGTAATTATTTAGAGTTGGTAATGTTATTGAGCAAGACAGATCAAACACTCCTGGGAGTGCTAAATAATCACCAGAAAAGAAAAAAAATCAATGTTTTCAAAGATATAGTTAATTGGAATAATTTAAAAGATATAACAAACATGAGCATAGAATCTGCTATAATAAAGTTTCATACTCTATAAACTCACAAGGCATAGGACAGTGGGGAGATGCAGGCAGAAGAACAATTGAAATTGCTATTTATTTTGGGTAGCTTGAGGTACTAGACAACTGAATAGGGCCTTGCAGTAAGGTATTCTGCTACTTAGGTGTATTCGCTAGCTTCTTTTAATTGTATTTGACAAGATATTTACTAAAATATTATATTTTATGAGAGTAATACTCACAATTTACAAGAATTTTACTTTAAGATTTTTCTCTCAAAATTAATGTCTATTTTACAAACTGTTGGTAAATCTACATTACAGAGAGCTATGTGGAATTTTTATTTACTACAATATTATAAAAAATTTAAAACTAAAACAAAAGTAGATAGAACAATATAATTAAACTCCATATATCCTAGATGAGATTTAATTATTTAATAATTGTACAGATTTGTTATGTCTATTGTTTTTGGTGGAATCTCTTAAATAAATTATAGAAATTAATACATTTTAAATATCATAGAATATGACTTTAAACAGTATGTTTTCCTACAGAACATCATTAAAATTTATGGAGTTAATAATTATACAATATTGACATAATAACTGTAGTATATTCAAATTTTTCAAGTAATTTGAGAAACTAAATATATTTGTTCAGATCAGTGTCTAAAGACTATTTCAGAAGAGGAAGATAACCAGACATAGGGGGAAGCAATCAGGATAATAGAGAGGTGAATACAACCATTTCATTTATATATAAAGGCATTTCATATATGTAATACATGTATATATAATCATTTTATATATAGTATATAATAATTTCATGTATATAATGTCATAATGAATCTCATTGCTAAATAGAATTAATACAATATAATTAAAACTTTTAAAAGGTCATGATTTGCATTTTGGATGGCTATATTAATTTTGTCTTACTCTACAAGTGGCTCCCATGTTTCTCACTCTCTTTCCTTAAGGCATCCACTGGGTTACTGTATCAGCCCCCCTTTCTTGTTATTTTTGAATAGGATTTTTTAATCACCATCTTTCTACAACACTCCCTGAGCTCATCCTACTGTTTGCTTGGGTCTCTGCATCTGTTTCCATCAGATGTTTAATGAAGTCTCTCAGAAGACAGTTATGCTAGGAACGTAGCTGAAAATATAGTACAATATCATAAACAGTGACAGGGGTTGTCTTTCTCTCAAGGGGTGGTTCTCAAGTTTGGCTAGTCATTGGTTTGCCATTCCCTCAATATCTGCTTCTTCTTTATTCCCATACTTCTTGTACAAATGACATTTTGGATCAAAGGTTTTATGGATGAGTTGGTGTCACCCTCCCTCCACTGGATGTCCCTCCTCCCTATAGAAGGTGGTTGGCAACTTCAGGTTCCCTCATTGCAACTGCTAGAAGTCTCAAGTAGCGTCTTCGCCATAGACTTCTGGGAGCCTTCCCTGTCCCAGTGATGCAGCCCACTGAATTCAGTTCTCTTTCTCAGTTCTCCCCCCCACTCCACACCACCTTTGCTCTCCCAACACCTGATCCCAGCACTATTATCTCTCCTAACCAGTTCCCTCCCTCCATCTTCTTCAGATGTCTATTTCATTTCCTCTTCTAAGTGAGATTCAAGCATCCTCTCTTGGCCCTCCTTGGCTTCTTTGTGTCTGTGGATTGTACTGGGGCATGGTTATATTTAGTCTTGCTGTGACTTGAGATGCCTGGTGAGTTGATACCCCTTAGGGGAACCTCCTTTCTCTGAGAAGGAGAGGGGGATAATGGTGAGAGGGGGAGTAAGGGTGAGACTGTGAGGAGAGGAGAGAGGAGGCTGTGATAAGGATGTAAGGTGAATAAATGTAAAAGTTTGTTTATTTCAGTATTTATTGCTCATTCATTTTATTAAACACTGCATTCCTTATTGTGGAATTATAGTTTAAGGTAAGCATACACACACTGCTAGATACTTCTTCATTACCTGAAACTAAGCTTTCTGTAAAATGCGTGTTTTCATTTGTATTAAAGATACAACCTACTTTAAAACATTGACTTAATGTTACTACACCAAATGTTTTTCCTCCTCTATAATTTTATTTATTTATTTTATGTTTCCTTGCCCATTTGTCTTATTTTGCTTGGGAAGTCGTAACAAAATTCCAAAGATCAGATATCTCCAAAACCAACAAAAAGACATTTCTCATAGTTGGGACTCTGAGAAATCCAAGACTATAATATTTTTGTATTTTGTGAAAGATGCAGCTCTGTTTTCTGCTTCATGGCTGCTAATGTGTTGCTCTAGGTCCTAGAGTCTAGCATGTGTGGCTGTGTTCATCTACATTGGGCAAATATGTTCTCTTCAGCCTTTCCCTTAAGGACTCTAATTCTAACCATCAAAAGTCTCTATTGTGATTAATCAAGTCCTGGAGGCCTCACCCTTGAACCATCATACTGAGGATTAGAATTCAGTTTATGACTGCAGGGTGATGCCATCATTGAAACCACTGAGCCATTTTGATTGAACTATTAGTTTTATTGATAAAAACTCTTGTTTCTCAAATTGAGGACGTAGGTTCTTTGTCATATTTGCTGCATTTTTTTTTCTCTTTTTAGTTGTCCTTTAATTTAACCTTAGTTCTGATTTGAAGTGAATGTTTACACTATTGCCATGTTTGTTCTAGCAATTCTCTTTAATTCTCAATCTCATTTCCCTTCTTGAATATGTATCTATTTTAATAGGTTTCAGGAGTATCTTATTATTTGATTGCACTGCAAAATGTATAATTTGAAGATATATAATTAATATTGTCTTATGGATGAATAACATTGTTATACATCTCATTTTTCTACTTACTAGAGGAACACATTAAGATTCCTTCTTGTTAGCATGCATGTGTTTTGTGTTTAAAATTTATTGTTCCTGTATGTTGCATATCACTTCTTCATCCCCTAGTGTACATTTTACCCATTATATCTGATAGTTTTCTTCATATTGGACAGAAAGATTTTTGTTTCGTTACTGTAGTTTTTATTTTTCCTTCTTTATACAATCCACAATCCATCTTTATCTATGAACTGGAGGTTTAAACAGGAATATGTAATGGTACTTGTTTCATTGCACAAATACATAGTGTATGCAGGACTTACCTGGTGCTTGTTGAATACAGCAGCGACTGTCTTTCTCACTGTGTAGCAATGTGATATGTAGGTTCCTAAGTCTTTACATCACTGTCAGCACTTAGCAGTATGCAGGCATTTTCTTTCTAATTGAAGATTTAATTTGTACTTTTCTAGTTACTGATGAGTTTGAATGCCTCCTAGATTACTATTTAAGTTGAAACATGTAAAATTGTTGGTTTATAATTTTTTGGACATCATATAGCAGTGATATGTTAAACTTATAACATTAAAATTTCAACTATTCCAAATAACCTCCTCTTTTTCCTTGTTTATGCCTTTTAAAAGTTGTTTTCTTATTTTATTTGTGTTGCAAAGATTTACCATGGTGTCCATAGTAAGCAGTATTACATACTGTATTTAATAATATAAATATTTTCTTGTTTTCTTTAACTTTTATCTTACTTTTATTATGGTATTTCTCTTCTTTCATAATGCTTTAATTTTTGATTCAGTACCAGAGTAATAGAAGTTTATGTTTGCCAAACAATATTTTAAACATTTCCATAATGTTAATTTTTATTTGCATTTTAAAATGAAGAAACTTAAGTAAGAGAAGCCAGAGTGTAGAAAGAGGCTTTTCCTCTCTTCACCAAGCTTGATTCATGAAACTCAATTATTATTTTTATGAATACCAAGGCCATACAGCAAGGCTTTTCCTTTACCAGCTTATAATTCAAAATAATTGATTAATACTAATTCACATTCTGCCATGTGACTGTTTACCTGTGCTTAGGCACCATGCATCTGTCTATCATCTTCACATCTTGCCAGCTGAATCCTACACCTGGCTCTATCCCAGAATCCTTTCTGCTAGGAGGATGTCCCACCTCTCATTTTCTGTCTCATCTACAGGCTATCAGCTTTTTCTTGACAGATGCTGCATTCATACATTTCACAAGATATTGATTTTATACCAGAGAGTCCCTGAATAACTTAGTTACATAGTGGTATTCTTAACTAATAACCAATACCTTCTTTTCTTATATGTTTAAAAATATTTTTGGTGGTGCTTTGTTTTGTTTTTGTTTTCACAGGGTCTTATTATATAAATCAAGCTGTCTTTGAATTTAGAGATTAATCACTCTTTGCTTCGCAAGTGCTAGGATTAAAGTCTTATGTCCTCATTACCTACCTAAAGTTTTCCTTTTTTTAACAGTACTTTACATATATGCCTAACATGTTACAATGTAATCTTGGGTTGAAGATGGAGACAAATATTTTATGTTATAGTTCATTTATAAAGATTTATCCTTACTTTTTGGTGATATTATTCTTTATATGGGCCTATTCTATTTCCCTGGTTTGAATTTTCATTCCTGGGTTAGGACTATAATACCTTGATAAGAAAATATGGTTTCTTATACTATGAGGCATGTGTTATATTTCTTCTGATTATTGAGCCTGAGTGTATTATTTATATGCTTCATTCCTCCATATTATTTTTAAATAACTAAAAATAAATTTTAGAAAAGCAGGGAAAATTCACCTGAACAATGATTTTTTACAAAAAAAAAAATTATAATGGGAGCCTCAAATTGGAAGTCAAGGTCTTGGAAATAAAATCAACTGATAAGACAGTTAAAGCCACCATGAATATGTTCATCTTTCAAAGTCACATGAAGATGTTTAACAGTTCACTTCTGTGAATCCTATACAGAACCAGCATGGGAAGTCCTTTTTTCTCCAAATCTGACGTGGTCACCTTGCCAGTGCCAGCAAAGAACAGTTAAAAAAGGATTTGGATTATATTTTATAAAAAAATATTTCAATAAAACCTGAAACTGGGACTGGAGAGATGGCTCAGAGGTTAAGAGTATTCACTGCTGTTCCAAAGGCCCTGAGTTCAATTCTCAGCAACAACATGGTAGCTCATAATACATGAAACGTGTTCGAATGATACACTACTAGGACAGAGACATGCTGCAAGCATGTTACTCAGAAGATAGGAACAGCATCCTAATATTTCAAGAGAACTCAAAGAACTCAGGTAAATTTTCAAAGCTTATAAAGAATGACATGACATAAATCCAAACAGCTGAGCAAGGAGTTATTAGAAATATAATGAAAAGGGCAAAAGCTTAAAGGGCAAAACACTGAAAGAAATATATTTTAAAGTTTTAAAAATATGCAAATTGGGAAGAATGATATTTAATAGACATTATATAGATGTTTAAATGAAATGTATCAAATAATTACAAATAAGCACACTTTAAAATTAATGGCAGTAGAAGCCAGTTAAGGAGATGTATTGTATATACAATAGAACAACAGGAAGAAGAGAAACAAGCCAAGGCATGCAGAAGAATGTCAACTGTAACTCTAAGAAATTTGCCTAATATATATATAAGAAGAAAAATTGACAAGACAAAATGTATCTAAGAATTTGAAACTGAATGGCAAATTCCAAGATATATCTTAATAAAATGATTCATTTTGAAAATGTAAAAAGCATCATTTGAACACATAGAAAAAGGACTAATTCTATTCAGTATTGGTTAAAAATCGCTTAGTATATAAAGCAAAGAAATTATGATTGGCTTTCAAAGTCTTTCAGATTTTCTTTATACTAAGAAATCATGTAATAATATGCTAATATTTTTAAATTTTAAGCTAAGATTTCATATGTGACCATACTCTTCTTAGATTATTGGCAAATATATGCTACTAAAGATCTTCACAAATATTTCTTTGTGTAGGTTCTGAGGAACCATATGGAAACTAAGACAGGGAGGTAACTGGTGAAGCTTTGCCTGGAATCTGCTGAAGAATCCAAAATATATCTGAATGTAGCCCAAAGGCTAAATTGTAGGAATATGGATGACAAAATTTATAATGAGAATTATTGCCACTGCCAAAGAGCTTAATAAGCCCCATGATATCCAGTGATATTAGTTTAAAATTGATGATAAAGACTAAATATAAGAAATTAGTTTTATTCCGTATTATTGAAAATTAGTTCAAATTCTGATTAAGGAATTATTATTTAGGGTATAGTTTAATAATATGTCAATTTAGCTGAATAATAGTTGTAAATTCTCCCCAATGCCATAGTTAGCCACAGATTTTTGGCCAAATTATTAGTAGGAGGCAGATGTTCTATTTTGTGGAGCAATCCTTAAACCCAATTAGAAAACTGCTAGTCTTCCAGCTTTCTTGCCATTACTGCTTCAATGGACATGCATGCTCTTGTGAGGCTAGTAGTCTGGTAAGAATACTAATGATTTTTTCACACACGCATGGCACACAATATCTTCTAGCACTATAAATGGTGGCTAGTAGCATTGAAGTTTTTAGAGTAATACCAGACTGATTTCTTCATATCCTATGACTTGAGAATACAGTGTTTTCAACCATGGGATATTAGTATTAAGTTCTGGGTAGTAACTAAATGTAATGGAAATAGTTTGAATTATTGGGGTTGCATTTGTGGGACCTCACTGACCAACAGTTATAAAAGAGGTATCCTACATTTGGCACCTGATTTACTTTGGCAAGACACTCACAACTAGTTAAAGTGCAGAGGATAAGATACTGTGTGGCTTATCTAGTCCTAAATACATACTCTAAATCTACATTATATATTTTCTCTACAAAACTCAAGGGTCATTGTAGAATGGGGTGTGGAGGTAGAAAAAATCTAATCAGAAATAGTAAATGGCTATTGTGAATCAATGATTTGAGTCATAATAATTATTTTGCACCCATGAACTCATAGCAATAGTGACTACAAATACAATATTTGCACACAGTCAAGCCAATCACAGTTCTAACAAGGACAGGTTATAATTTGAGGAGTTACTGGCTGTTAATGACTCATGGGGTAGGGAGGTTAAGTTTAACTGTAATGCGATTCTTGGTTATTTGCCCATATTCTACAGATTGGTCCTAGACCTGTGGGCATACTGATAGCCCAATGTAAACTCAGTGGATTTGAAAAACAGTACATGAAATGGGCAGGACAGATTCTTCAAGCACAAGAGGAGGGCTAGATTTGATTAGGAAACATTATATTCATGTAAAATTCTCAAACCAAAACAAAGCTATTATTAATGTTTCAAATAAAAATAGCAGTATAAAATGTTCTAAATATCAGAGTAACTTTAGACTTTGGGATATATCTATGTATTTGTGTGTAAAAGAAGAATACCAGAGTTTTACACCATAAAGAAGCTGGGTTACAAAGGGTAGATGCTTACTGCAGCTATACGAAAATCATCTACAAGATCAACATGATACATCTTGTGCCAGAATGTAGTATCTTGAAAGAGCTATGCTACTCTTTTAAATATGACCAAAAGACTCAACAAAAAATACATGATCAGCTATGTAGGTTGCTGCTCTGTTCACAAAAGTTAGGAAATGCAATTGACCTAAATGTCTGACACTTGACATATGGATAATGAAAATGGAGTGCTTAAACACTATGGTATTCTATTCACATAAAAAATTGAAATTATGACCATTGTAGGTAAATGGATAGAACTAGAAAAGATTATATTGAGTGAGGTAACCAAGACCCAGAAAACAAACATCTAATGTTGTCTTTCATCTGAGTCTTCTTGCTACAAATCTTCAAATATGAATACATATCATGGAATAACTGATTAGCCAGAACTAAAAAGTTACCATTGATGAGTTGATGTGAGGCAGTACAGTGGGAAATAGAAGAATTCCAATACATGATATGGAAAATAGAAAAATTAGGGAAAAGGCTATAATTAGGATGCAGGAAGGATGATAGACACCGAAAAAGAAACAAAGATCAAATGAATGTAAAGATGTCTGAAGATTCTAACAAAGTATTGACTGCCTAAAAGTACCTATAACACACAAGTCAACATATATATGAATACATAGTGTAAATGAAAAATTTCCCTATTATTTGAATGTCCTCCCAAGAATGAGGCACCATTTAATAAAATCCCAATACAAGACATGAGAAGCATCTATGTGGGAAGTCTGTTGGACCCCACTCATCAATAATTATAAAAGAGGCATCCCACATTTGAGTGGTTATTTAGGATTGTACAAGAGATTCCAAAATATTATGAACATGGATATTGCCCTTGCTTAATCCCAGATAGAGAAAGTTAAGACACTATTTCTGAAGATAGCATGTACTTCAGATACATGGCTCAGAAGCTCTTGAGCTGGAATTGTCCTAAAAGCCCTCTCCTCAAGGATTAGCTTTCATTTTACTAGAAAGTACCACACTAATTTCCAAAAGAGATAAGTAGCTATTTTGTGCATTTGTGTAAAAGCAGTTACTGTAAAAATAAGCTATGCACTTGAAAACAAGCAATAGGGAAGGTCTGGATGTAGGAAATGCAAGAATGAATCAATTACGTGATTATATTATAATCCTCCCAGAATAAAATAAATTACAAAAAAGCTACTATAGCTGAGTGTGTACAGGTAGTGGTTGAACACTTGTAACATGCATATGGTTATGATATTTGACCCATTGGAGGAAAGTAATAGAAGCCTAAATAAGCCAAACTCTTATTTGGCTAAATTACAATAACACAGTAGAGCAGTAGAAAGCTTTATGATTTGCTCAAATTGAGACAGCACAGATGATGACAGAAATGACCAAAAGAATAAAAATAAAAAATGTTAACATCATAAACCACTACTAGAATATGCAAACATACAGTAATAATGATCTTTCACTTTCCTAGTTTCTAATGATAGTGGTAGTAATTTTAAGTAGTTAATTGTATGTTTATTCTTATTCATAATCTGTTCCTACAATCTGTTTTAAAAGTTAGAAATAGGTTCAATTCCCCAAAGTCCCTCACTCTTTGCACATTGTTCACTTATGTATCTCTATGTTAGTTACCATTTACTGAAGAAGCTTCTGTAATGAGGATTCAGTAAAGCACTGATCTGTGGATATGGCAATATACCAGTAGAAGCTCCTTTATTGCTGTGTTTCTTTAGCAGGATAATAGCACTAAGTTTTTCCTAAGGCTCATCAGCTACCTAGTCATAGGTTCTTGACAACTTAATGAATATTATATATAGTTTCCATTGCATGGACTGAGCCTTAAATCCAAAAATTCAAAGAGGGAAAGTAAATGGTCACTCCCTAAATATGTATTCCCCTACTGTCCCAATACATCTTGCAGTCAGGTCACTGCTGTTTGTCATAGAGTTTGTAGTTTGGTGATAATGATGATTCATTTCTTTTATGATAGGATATTATGTACTTTCTGGAACCAGAAATGCAAACCAGTAGTGGTTGAATTGTGGGGAGAGCTTTTATTTGTACACTAGCTTAATGTCTTGGTGTAAATGTCTCCAGAAATAGAACCTCACCAGCAGGTTATGGAAGATAATCACAAATGGGCTTGGCTATAACCAGGAATGGAAATATTGTAAGATCTATAGGTGGTAGACGACTCCACATGAGAGTCATGTAGGAACAAAATGCTCATGAACTCACAGATATATGACAATAGGTATAAGACCTTAATATGTTCAAACTAGACAAAATCTTAGCATGAGGAAGTGGAAATAAGCACAGAATGCTACTTCTAACCATAAAGCTAATAATTTGCAGCTGAACCCTGCTGCAACAGGGAAAACATTTTTTTCCAATAGAATGTCACTATGTTTGTCAATTACACATCAGGGCAGGTCCCATGTCCGTGAACATCTGGCCAGTACTAAAAGGCTTCATGGTTTCTTTGGTTTTTGGCCCTTTTGTTGTTGTTGTTTTATTTTATTTTGGTTTGGTAATTTTTTTGGTCTCAGTAATTTTGTTTTTGTTCTGCTTTACTTTTTTTTTTTAATAGAAAGAACATGAGTCGGGAGGGTAGGTACACATAAGTGAAAGAATTTGATCAAATATAATTCATGTAATTTTTACATTAGAAGTACACAAATTTATATTTGTATCCTTTAAGGGTGATTAAGATCACCTGTCTAGCCAGGCATGGTGGCACATGACTTTAATCCTAGTACTCAGGGAGGCAGAGGCAGTTGTATCTCTGTGAGTTTGATTTCAGTCTGGTCTACAAAATGAATCCCAGACAGCCAAAATAGCACAGAGAAACCCTGTGTCAAAGAGGAAAAAAAGAGCACCTGTTCATAGTGTCCTCATCTGTTGGGCATGTACTTTATTGGGTGTAACAGTGAACCAGTGAAGAGTTTGGCCGTCGACTCTGTCTGCATCCAAGCTTGCCCATTTTTAGGCAGAATTCCATCTATGGTAGAAATGAGGACATTTCCCAGTGGCTTGTTTACCACATTTGAAGTCCTCTCCATAAGAATGTTCTTTGCTTTAATGCTAATCATCTTCTTTGAAGTAGGTTGGATGTTGCCAGGAGTTAACCTGTCTCATTGTCAATGAATCTTTAAAATTGTAAAAACATCTTTAAATACCATATTCTGTATGTGTCTGAGGTTTTTGAGGACCTTATCTGACTATTTTACCTCATCTTTCTATAGAATCATATCTGTTAACCCTAGGATGTATATTCTTGTGATAAAAATAGACTAGTAATTGATAGGACCATAATTTATCAACATATACATATATATTTTTGAGAGAGAGAGAGAGAGAGAAAGGGAGAGGGAGAAGAATAATCTTAAGTTTTAATTCTATATAATGTATCAAAAATTAAATTTTTTACATCTATATACAAAATTCTATACCAGTGAATTAAAAATGACCTTGTGAATAACAATTAAGGCATTAAGTTGAGGAGTAGGTTCACTAATCTACTTTTTGTCCTATCATATCTTTATATTTCTATATTCTCCCTTTTTTTCTTTTCAACCCCTATCTCCAAAGCTAAGAATGACAGATAAAGAAAAGGAGACACACCCCTCGTTTTGACTCTAAATAAGAACAATAAAACTTATAACCAACTCTCAATGAAAATAAACATCTATAGACCAAGAAAGTGACCAAAAATCTACCTAATCTCCCTTAAGGAATATAGGTTATCATTCTCTTAAGGTTTCTTCTGGTTGATTTGGATGAGTAATACCTTTGTATGGGCCCAAATAAAATTGGAGAAAATGCCTAAACAAGCTAGAAATAACATTTGTGGTCCAGCTTCTAAATGTTGAGGAATTCCAGGCTTAATTAGAGCCCTATGTAAGACAGTCTGAAATGCTGACGAATTGGGTTTAGAAGCTTTCTTCACAGCTCTCCTGGGAGCTATCCTGTTCTGATGAGGCACAACAATTGAAGCACTTGGTGCTGGAACATGAAAGATGAAGGATGTCAGTGTCCAGCATGCTGAGAAGGTTATGATATGTATGTGCACAAGTCCAGCCCTGAAGTTTCCTTTACCTTTGAAGGAGCTTAGGCTTTTCATCTTAGTGAAATAGGGTACCATTGAGGATGGAGGGACATGATTTAACTTAAGTTGAACATAATCATTGTGACGTTTTGCTGAGAATAGACTCTGCTAGAACAAAGGTGATAGCAGAGAGGACAAGAGCTAAGTATTTTGCAAAGGGCCAGGAGCCAGTGTTGGGAGCTTTGACATTAAGATAGTAATGAGTGTTTGAAGTGGTCAGATTCTACAAGAAAAATGCACCCTCTGTACCTATCAGCTCTACCTCCATAGATCCAAACAATTTCAAATAAAAAATAATTTTAAACCCACAAAAATTATAAATATCTTTGGGGGAGCTAGAAAAAGATTTGTAAGGCACATGATATATATGTGTGTGTGTGTGTGTGTGTGTGTGTGTGTGTGTGTGTGTGTGTGTGTGTACTTTGTGTGTGTGTGTGTGTGTGTACTTGTTTGCTTAACTTAAGATAAATATGAAATATACTCTACTAATACATTTAATAAATTAAATAATTTATTGTTAAAATAATTTCTATTTCTTTGGAACTACAAAACTACTTAAATTAAAATAACCTTTTCTAGCATCCCTTTTAATCTTATTTACTGGGTTTCAGTCTGTTTATAGTTCTCATTCTTTTATAGCTTAAAATATTTATATATATTTAAAATGAAATTTGACACAACTCTTTATGAATGTCTTGACAATTTCAATCTTTTTATTAATTTTTACTTTTGCTGGAAATCTTCACATAGATTATGGAGGTGTCAATTTTATTATAGGAGAGACATATGATATATCTGATATTTCACTGTAATAAAAGTATCAAAATAGTGCTAGATGCTAGCAACACCCTTTGCTTTCAGTTTGCAAATCCTAAATAGTAAGTCAAAGTGTTTGATTATTAGAAGTGCCACAAAATTACTGGCTTAAGACATGGTTGGACTTCAATAAAGGTTTCTATAAAGAGAAATTTCATATGAATGCCTTAAGGTTTTGGAGGTAGAACATATTTGTCACTCCTCCATAGAATCTTGCTTCGCCAGACAGTTTAGGAAAAACAGAAAACAGTGAAGTGCAAACAGCTTATTATGCTTTTAATATCTTCTTCCCCACTTTTCCCACATCCAATATATTTCTTTGTTCACATATCTGACTTCATCAAAACTGGCAAAAGACTTTTAAATTGGAATATATCATGTATTTAACATGAACTTGGTACAAACCTAATTACACACAAACACACACACGCACACACGGTATAGTAGACCTTAAGCAAAGTGTGACAGTTGACTGACTTTATCATTTTGATGCTTTGTTTTCAATAATTTTGCCTTTGTATGTCTTGGATAGCGATGCACTATTTGAGCAATACACACTCTCTCCCTCATTTCCCTGTGGGATGTCCTCCCTGCCTGGCAGTCCCAGAACATACTCACAATGCTGTTTACTCACCTCACACTACTGCTTTCTGACTTTGCCTTTTGATCTTCTTAGCCTGAGTAACTATCATCACATTAAGCAACATTTTACAATTATTAGTATTTAGAAATGAATAACCCAAAGAGCAATTAAATGTGTTGGCCTCCTTGTAGTCTGTAATTTCCCCTTTCCACTTAAGTGGGAGACTCAAACTCTTTGGTGACATTCTCTTGATTCTCAGGCACTTACAGTAAGCATTTTCTTATTTCATTTAATAACCTCTGCTAATCGGGTTTCAGTCTGTGACCCTGTCTTATCACTTTGCCCTAACATAGAGCAAGTAATTACTACTCTTGCATTTTTACCGTGTAACTGCATTTCCCCTGACTTTTTAATGTAATCTCATTGGTGCTCTACACTCAAGCTTGGGTAATCTAGGTTTCTGAAGGTGGTTGTCTGAGATGAGACATATAATCAGGTTGCCAACTACTTTCACAGCACTTATCGGATACATTATACATTAATTTTTTTGTGCACTTAGAGATTTCAGAACTTTGAAAACATTTATTTTAAACAGCACATCGATATTATTATAAATATTTAATTTATTTTTGGGAGAAATTTTAATTAAAAGTTCACATTTGCATTTTTTATTGGACACACAAAAGGTTCAGATAATGCAGTGATAATTCACAAATAATTTAGTTACTTTTGAATGTATATTTCTATGAATTCACTAAAAACAGGAAATATAGGGAAAAAAGCAATAACAAAACAAAAGTTCTGTTTACTTTTGAAAAGTGGTAAAGATATTCATTACTGAGCATACAATATACAGAGGGAGATAATAGTTGATTTTTGATTCTTGGAAATGTATTCATTCAAGCTTAGTGAAGATTTTACTCTAATAAACAGAAAATGAATTGTAGAGTTTGATGTGGAGTAGAATGGCGGGCTTTATTCTGTTCCTATTGATTTTCTTGCCTAATCACAGACTGTCTCAAGACGTTGTGAAACAGTAGCTGAATGTATTTAATGAGTCAAGTTCTTTTTAATTATATGGAGACTAAAATGAGGAAAGTTGCTTTCATTGGGTTAGGGAAGATTTGGTGTATTCAATATTTGCAGAGTAACTCAACGGGGAAGAAATGCAATTGTCCAGCATGAACCTCGTCCCAGCAGGCATCTTTTCATATTATGCATTTTTATCATTTTTCCAGGAATATAAAGGAATCTTGATTGACAACTTAAAACCTAAATATGCTGCCAAGGCAGCACCAGGGCAACAGTGGTGCAGGAGAGATGAAGGAGATTGAGTGACTGTCAATGATCATAATTGCCCATGTAGCCGAGTACTCCTGCACAGTAGTCTGTGCTGTATCCTCTCTGTGGGTCTCAGAGTCTAATGTGATCACACTGACAATCAAAAAGCCACTGCTAATTTTTTTCTTTGAAGACAGAGCTTCTTTTTATGTCCCTTTGTTAGTCACTTAATGGTGGCATCACCTTGACTCAAGGAAATGCACGACTGATATCCCAGTGATCAGTATTACACCATTGCAATGGAAACTTTTAATTTTGGTGTAAGCCTCTTAAACACAAAATTAATGTAGTGCATTTCAAAAATTTTAAATGAAAAATAAAGAAAATTTATAAATATGCATTTCCAGTTTTCATAGAAATAGTATCTGATAATATGTATTTAATATTTAAAAAATAATTATCTGTATATCTAATATAAAACCCATCTACATTTAATTGTAAAAATAAGTTGAAAATATAACACGTAGTGTGAGAATAATAACTCAACATGTCGTGAATAGCTCCTAGATTCTTAAAGACTCGCGTCTATACTAATAGAACTGTGACAACTCAGTGCTATAAACATGCTGGAGTTTATTAAAGGATCAAAATTATAATCTTCATTTTTTTCAGGATGCAGAATATACATTTCTGAAGTTATTTCCGTTTTAGACTAATCAGAGAGCAGACACCACCAGGACTCAGAATTTGTCACACAACAGTTGATAGTTGAGTCCTGTCTGCCACCTCCAAATGCTCTGAGTACAGGTCAGCAAGAAGCTGAGTACTGCAGCTTCTTGCAAAGGTAGTCAGCACTGAGTTCCACAGCCACAGTGAAGTGGGACCATAGCCCAGCATATAAGAACCTTGCCTAGGATCTTGCCAACTGAGAGGGACACCCTTTTGTGGCCAGCCTTGCTAGTTCTCTGCAGCAACCTTTGTTCTGCATTGAAATAAAGATCTTAAAACAACATTATTGTGTCAGGTTCTCTTTGACAAGTCATTTAATTATGTTTAAATATTATTTAAGGTATAAGGCTATTTTTGTAGGTTTTTATGAGTGATGCATGTGTCTTATAAGAATTTTAGAAATTTTAATGGCTCAGTACTGATTTCTTCATAACTTTGCTCATATATAAGACAGATATTATTGAACACATTCGGATTGAAACTGTAGTTAGATGTAACATAAAGCCATTCACATAGGCAGATAACTAAAGCACAAGTCATACTCATCATCCTCAAAATGTTATATAGTAGCAATCTCACATTGACAAAAATCAATAAAATTAAGCCACAATCTATAGGCAATCAGTTCATACAGCTCTTCCTTGAAAAGAATGGTAATGTATAATAGCCAATTAAGAATAAAGTCATCTGCACCAGATCCCCACAGTGTGCTCCACTCTTTACCTCCTGGTCCATTTCAGGAACTCCCATCTCCATCTGCAGTCCTAGAGACAGGTAGCTATCAGGAAACCAAAGTTAAGAACCTTCCTCCAACCTCTGAACTAGTATAGCCCAGGCTGAAGAGGCATGTACTGTCTGCCCCGGGCCCTCATAGCAGGGAGCTTCAAGCTTCTGCTCCTGGGTGTATTCCATTTCCTGAGGCCTCATACTCACTGGCAATTCCAAAAATCAGCAGCCATCAGGTAACAGTGGAGACTTACCACCACCAGGGTCCTACAGCTCCTAGGCCACCCCGTTTCCTGCACCCTATCCCCACCTGCAATCCAAGAGACCAGCAGCTTCAGACACTACCAGTTCTCCTTGTATCTCTGAAGGACTGTTACCACACATAAGATTGATACCACTTGGAACCATGAGCTCTACATATACCCTTAGAGGCCTACTACTAACAGGCACCAAAAGACTTGCTAACACCAAGTACAATGGGATGGCTAGCAGTCAGCATAAGAACACAAACAACAAAATCAAGGGCAATATTGCATCTCCAGAACACAGCTTTCTACTTCAGGAAGATCTAAATACCTTGACACATCTGGAGTATAAGAAAGTGATCTTAAATTTGATATTATGAAAATGATGGAGCCCTGAAAGAGGAAAACAAATTCCTCAAATAAATACAGTAAAATACAATCAAAAGGGAGAAGGAAATGAATAAAACCATTCAACCCCTAAGCATGGGAAATAGTAGCAATTAAAAAAAAAAAAAAAAAACACAACCCGAGACAATACTGCAGATGAAAAATCTAAGGAAGATAACAGGAAGACAAAACCATGTGTAGATACAACTATGACCAAAAGAATATAAGAGATGAAAGAGAGAATCTCAGGTGTAAAAGATATAGTTGAAGCTATTGATATATCAGTCAAAGAAAATGTTAAAACTAAAAAGTTCCTGACACAAAACATGCAATAAATATGGGACACTAAGAAAAGCCCAAACCTAAGAATAATAGGAATAGAAGAAGAAGACGCTTAGCACTAAGCCCCAGAAAATATTTTTCAACAAAATTATAGAAGAAAACGTCCTTAACCTAAAAAATAGATGCCTATAAACATACAAGAAGCTTACAGAACACCAAATATATTGGAAGAGAAAAGAAAATCTTCCCACCATATAACCAATACAGTAAGTGTACAGAACAAAGAAAGAATATTAAAAACTGCAAGGAAAAATATCCAAGACACCTAAAAAAGACAGACCTATCAGAATTACACCTGACTACTCAACAGAAACTCTAAAAGCAGAGTGACATGGGAAGATATCTTACAGATCCTTAGAGAACACAAATGTCAGGCCCTACTACTATAACCAGCAAAATGTGTAATTATTATAGAGTCAGAAAACAAGATATTCAACAACAAAAACTTAAACAATATCTATCAACAAATCCAGCCCTACAGAAGATACTACAATGGAAGCTCCAACCCAGGAAGGCCTCCGACATCCAGGAAAATACAGGAAATAAGTAACCCCCACATTACCAAAGCAAAAAGAAGATTAACGCAAACACACACACTCTATCACAAACAATATAAAAATAACAGTAACTAACAACCATTCATCATTAATTCTTTCAACATCAATGATCTCAACTTCCCAATAAAAAGACACAGGCTAACAGAATGGAGGTGAAAACAATACTCATCATTACAATGCATACAAGAAACACACTTCAGCAATAAAGATAGATGGTACCTGAGAGTAAAGGGCTGAAAAATGGTTTTCATAGTAAACAGACCCAAGAAAGAACCTAAAGTAGCCATTCTCATATCCAATAAAATAATTTTCAGCCAAGAGTAATTAAAAGAGATGGAGAAAGATATTTCATACTTATCAAAGAAAAAATACAATGAGACAGCATCTCAATTCTGAGTTCTCCGCTTCAACTACAAGGGCACACACATTCATAAAAGAAATACTATTAAAGCTTAAATCAAACATTGGACACCACACATTAATAATGGGATACCTCAAGACCCAACTCTCACCAGTGGACAGATGATCAAGACAGAAACTAATAGGAGAAATAATGAAACAAGAAGATGTCATGAATCAAATGGACCTAACAGATATCTCCAAAACATTTCACTCAAATTTAAGAGGATATACCTTCTTAGCATCTGCTGGAACCTTCTTCAAAATTGGTTGTCAAAAAACAAGCCTCAACAGATACAAGAAGATTGAAATAAGACCTTGTATCTTAACACACCACCATGGAATAAAGTTTGAACTCAACAACAGAAACAACTGCAAACCTAGAAACTCATGAAAACTGAACAGAGAATTAATAATAATAAATGCATGGTACTGGCACAGAAATAGACTCAGTGATCAATGGAATCAAGTTGAAGACCTGGAAAAATACCCCACACACCTATAGACACTTGATTTTTGGCAAAGATACCAAAAACCATACAATGGAAAAAAGAAACATCTTCAACAAATGATCTGAGTCTTACTTGATATCTACACAATGAAAATACAGATAGATCCATATTTATTACCCTGTACAAAATGCAAATACAGGTGAATCAAACACCTCAACATAAAACACTAAATGTGTTAGAAAAGAAAGTGTGGAATATCCTCATTGGCACAGGATACAATTTCCTCAACAGAACACCAACAACTTGAGTTATAAGATCAACAGTTAATAAATGGAACTTCATGAAACTGAAAAGCTTCTGTAAGGCAAAGGACACTGTCAGTAGAACAAAATGGCAGTCTACACATTGGGAAAAGGTCTTCCCCAAATCCAGATTAGACAAATTAGATAAAGAACTCAAGAAGTTACATACCATCAAACCAAATAATTCAGTTAAAAATGGGGTAGAGAGGCTAAACAGAGCATTCTCAACAGAATAATATCAGATGACCAAGGAGCACATAAAGAAATCTCAATGTCTTTAGTCATAAGGGTAATGCAAATCAGAAGGACTCTGAGATTTGATATTATACCCTTAAGAATGGCTAAGATAAAATACACAAGTGACAGCACATCCTGGCAAGGATGTGGAGAAAGGAGAATACTCCTCCATTGCTGATGGAAACATGAACAACTACTCTGGAAATCAATATAGCACTTTCTCCCAAAATTTGGAAGATTATATCTCATGGTCTAGCTATAGCCACTCCTGGGCATATACCCAACAGTTGCTCCACCATGCAATAAGGAAATTTGCTCATCTATGTTCATAGTTGCTTTATTAGTAATATCCAGAAATTGGAACCAACTTAGATGTCACTCAATTAAAGAATTAATAAGAAAACTGTACATTTACACAATGGAATATTACTCAGCTATTAAAAACAAGAACATCTTGAAATTTGTAAGTGGATGAAAATATAAAATATTATCATGAGTATGGTAATCCAGTCCCAGAAAGACAAACATGATATGTATTTATAAGTGGATTTTAGTTACGTAGTACAGGATTATCATACTACAATTGACAGGCCCAAAGGAGATAAGTAACAAGGAGGACCCAAGGGCTGATGCTTAAATTACACTCAGAAGTGGAAAGAGATTTGACAGCAGAAATGGTTAAAGAGAGGGAACATGGTAAGGGTAGAAGCATGAGGAGAAATGAGATTCAATATCAGACCTTTAGTGAGTGGGGGCAAGAGGGCAGAAGGCTTGCAGAGAGAAAAGAAACTTTTGAAGGGGATTCTCTGTGACAAGGTGGAGACCTGTGACAGGATAGGCTCCAGGGAGGATATGAGGGTGACTCTAGGTGGGACTCCTAGTAGCATGGGTCATGGAGACTGAAGAGGAGCCCTATAACTAGATATGACCTCTAGTGAAAGGAGGGGAACACCAACCAACCCATGGAAACCTTCACCCAGGACTTTCCCTGCCTGTAAGATGTGCAGGGACGAAGATGACCAGAGATTGAGGAAAGGTCCAGCTAGTGCCTGGCCCAACCCAAGACCCACCCATGGGAGACAGCCAATCCCTTGCACTATTGAAGATACTCTGATGTGCTTGAGGGTGGGAGCCTAGCAGGGCTGTCCTTTGAGTGGCTCCACATAGCAGCTGATGGAAGAACGTGTGGAGACCCATAGGCATACATTGGCTCAAAGGTGGGGAGTCTTTGCAAAGAGTGAGGGTAGGATGGAGGACTCAGAGGGCACAGAGGCTCCATAGGAAGGTTGACAGAGCCAACTAACCAGAGCCCTGGGGGCACGTGGAGTCTGGGGCTCCATAGAGGAACCATGCATGGACTGGATCTGGGCTCCCAGCATATATGTAGCCAATGGCAGCTGGGTCATTATGTGAGTACTCTAGTGAAGGAACGGGATTGGCTCTGACATGGACTCTACTGCCTATATTTTTTTGTCGCTTTCCCCTGGTGGAGCAGCTTCGCTGGGCCACAGCGGAAGGGGATGGCTTCAGTCCTGATGTGATTTAATATGTTGGTGTGTGTGATTTGGGAAGCACTATTTTATATGCATTTAAGTGAAACTTTTGATTATCTTTATTTTAGTTTATTTTTTACAATACTCAACAATCCAAATATAATAAGAAGTCCATTTCTCTTATTTCTCTTTGTGATAAGCACGGTTCAGTTGCTCAGTTCATCATCCTTTTCCTCCTATTGTTTTTTCCCTCTTTCATTTTAGTTCCCAAACTATATGTTGCTGGTTTTTATTGAAAGCTACTCAGCAACCATAGAGAAATGATCCAAACACTTAAAAAAATAATGTTTTCTCTTTCTACCTTTCTTTTTTTCTTTTTCTTTCTTAAAGTGTTCCTTACATAAAATGTTTACCATAGACCTTTTATATTTATTTACTTTTTATTAAATATTTTATAAATTTTTTTATATATACAGTTATATTATTACACATGTGCACAACAAACTACCTAAAGCGAGAAGCACCATGAAACAATCAGTAATTATATAAATGTTACATTCTTAGTGTTTTGGCTGTTTGTATTTGGCAGCCTTGAAGGAAACCTCTTTTCTATCTTGGTGCATATAAAACTCTAAATGTAATTCAATATCATGTCTCGTCATTATCAACTTAAACATCTATCTAGACCTAAAAACATCTTGACCCCTAAACAACAGAGCTTCGTTGTGAAACTAAACTATCTGGTCTTCAACTCCATCAGAGACTTGAGAAGAAATAAAATTAATTACCTGAGTATAAAGGGAGTACAAGTTGGCGACTTTCCTAATGAGAAAATGACAGAGACAGTTTGTTACCTGAGCAGATGAGTCTTGATAGGATGATATCTCAGAATATGTCAAGCCCATTGGTTAACCACTGTTAACTTCTAATTGCACAAATGATAATTGTGTTCCTTTTGACATATTTGATTTATTGTTTGTACCTGTAGTAATAAGCATGCATCACTCTACCGTGGCTTTGTAACCTTGTAATGCACTAGGAATGACCAAAATTTTTCCTAAAATTGACAAGCAATTTTTTTCTATTGGTTTGGCTCAAATACTGTGAGTTTAAATATTTTCTCTTCTTATATGTCTTCTAAGTTTTTCCATATAACAGTGGATAAAGATTCTAATTTACAGAAATATGTGGTTTTTTAAGTTCTTAGGGGAAAGCAGAAGTCAAGCCAATGAAAATAAACAAAAAGCCATCTAGTCAACAGGGCAACACACTCTGGTCCATGTAGAAATGATAGAAATGCCTTTTTTTTTTTTTTATCCAAATTTGAAGAAAGCTTTATTAAATACTGACTAGGACAATGGACACTGGCCAAGACCATACCAAGAATTCCCAGAGTATGGCACCAAGTTACATTAGTCAGAGGCTTATAAAGGCAACATCCATAAGCCTACATACATACTTTATTCTTTGTCCAATCAGGGGCAAGCATACATCCTGATGTACTTCCTGCCTAAGTACCTCCCACCTACCTCCACCTACATATGACCAAGCACATCCTGTGCAGTTGGGGCAACCAAGCTTGCTTATGGAAGTGAAAACATGGTATGTTATCGTGTATGAACAACAGTCCGCAGCATTCCAGGAAGTTACCTGACCTTCGGCTTACAGGTTAGAGGCATATTTTGCTGTTGTTATTGTTGTTGCTTTTGTTTTATGATCTCTTAAGCACAGTAATTTAAACTTACAACATAACTTTAGCCGTAACAGTAGCAAAACAAAAGTTAACTTGCTGAAATTTTTGTCTACATTTTAAAAATTTTATTCTGATTATAACGCAATTGTTCTCCCATGTTCCATGAATGTCCTCACTTACCAGGAGATTGGGACACATGTGAGGACATCCTACTGGGACTCTAGGTAAGAGAAATATAGGAGATGGGGTAATAGAAGGATTCAGAAGATCCTAGAAACCTACAAGAAGAACATCATAATGGGTGGATCAGGGCCCAGGGGTGTCTGCTCAAACTATTGCACTAACCAAGGACAATACAAATGATAAACACCGAACTACTCTGATCTAGCCAATGGACAGGACATCCTCCTCAGTTATACGGAGAGCAGGGACTAACTCTGACATGAGCTCTGGTGTCCCATATTTGACGACCTCCCCTTGGTTGGGAGTCCTGGTGGCTCTCAAAGAAAGATTAGGCAGACAATCAAGATGATACTTGTTAGCCTGCGACCATAAAGTGGGGAGGAGATTCCCCTCGAACATGCTCTTAAGGGAGGGTAATAGAGTGGGGGTGGGAGGGTAGGAGGAATGGGAGGAAATGATAGAAATTTCTTACTGAGAGCAAGCACAATATCTCTGTTAATGTCCTGCCAAGATACCAGAGTAGAAAACCACTCAACTTACAACTGGAAAGTCTGGGTTCTGTTCCCAGTACTACTACTTATTCATGTTACTGTATTACAGAAGCCACTTAACCTTGTGTAGCCTTTGTGGGATTGCAAAAGTCACTTAACCTTTCAACCTTAGTTTCCTTTCGTACTGATTAAGATAAATAATATATGCTTTGAATAACTGTGATGAGAATTAACTGGGGAATGCCCATTTAAGTGCTTAGCCTATTGGAAAAATTATACATGTACACACAGCAATGCAAAATAAAATATTCAATATAATTTGTATTCTAAATGGCAAAAGCAAATTGGATGCTTCAATATCAGATATCTTAGGAAGAGTTTAGACAATGGATGTGAGAGAAAATTTTAAATCAAACTTCACATGTATTTCTTTCTATGGTAGAAGAATTAGCTTGATAATGGGGTGATTGGATAAGAAAAATGGACATTTTAAAATTAATATTTAATAGGTACATTAGATAGTTTTATTCATTGAGTTCTTAGGACAGTGGAGTGTAAGTTTATGTCTCTACTTCCCAGAATGTCTAAGAGCTAAATATCCTAAACAAATAATTCAGAGACTACAAAGAAGAAGCTAGAAATCAAATAATGACATCAAATGACAAAGAAATGGCCTTTCCATCATGTCATGCTCTAAGACAACTAGAGAAGCCATGCATATATGCACAGTGCATTTACTGCTTCATTGTGTCCTTTCTCGGGCACTAAGCCTGAAACAAAAATACCAGCAATGGACTCCCTTTGGTAGAATTCTTCAGGATCTCTTCCTTGCATAAATCTCACACAAACACCCTATGTGTTTCAACAATATTTTGTGAATGCTAACAGAAAAGCCTGAGAAGTTTGACCATAGGATTCCATATGTAATAAACTGACTCCTAAATTCACCAACAACAGTATTAGAGGATACTGGGTAAATGAAATCACTCCCTTGTATGAATTAATCATTTGAACCATCTCTTCTTCAGATAGTATGCCCAGACCATGATCTCTACCAGTTAGATTATTGGTAAATGATGAAACAAAGGGGACAGTGAAAACCTAGGTGAGAGGGACATAGAGGCAAAGGTAAAATACCACATTGAGTAATAGGGCAGCCTATGTTTCCACCTCCATAAGAAGAAAACTTAATTTTGATTTCTCCAATTTAGACTGTATAGTCCTTTTGTTTTTTTTTGTTTTTTTTTTTTTTTTTTGTTTTTTGTTTTTTTTTTTTTTTTTTTGGCTTAGTTGAAAGTTAAAAAATAAGGAAAGATAATATAAGGCAGAGTCTACATTCAAATTCCAATAATAGAACTCTGTATCTAGTTATTGAAGACAAAACTTAAAAGCATCCAATGAAAAATGAATGGGTAGGCCATTGGTACTTTGTAATTTCTGCAGATTTTGTAGGAGTCTTTCTGCCTCCATGTCCAAGAACATGAAATAAATACTAGCACGTCAGTTGTCCGATTTGTGCCTTCACATGTTGTACTTGATGAAGGTTATCAAAGTCCTTTTTCTAGTTGGTTTTGCAGATTTGGGCACGTTTTTCAGAAACTGAAGCCAAAAAGCTTTCTTCTTGTTTCTCCATTTCCAAGCATATTCCTGTTAAGAGGTGAGTCATTTATGCACTGCACTCTAATGCAGAGATCATGGTTTCAGTACCTTCCCTGGGATTTGCTAGAAACATATGGAAAGCAGATTATTCAGGTTGTAAAATTTACCACTTCAGATTTGGTTCACTTGTCTTGTCTGCTTTCTGTCATCCCGTCTTCTCTGTTCACTCACCACGAGCCTCACTTTGGCGCAGTTTCATGTCTTCAGCTGATGAGATCTTATGGACTCTGGCATGTGTAGGTGTGAATAAACCTGCTGCAAAACTTAAGCTTCTGACATGATAAAAAGGAATATTAGTTCTTTATTCTGTAGTTTATAATAAAACAAAACCTACAACATTAATTTTTTTTTTTATTTCTAACTGAGCCCCCAAAATACTCAAAGCAAAGTATTTGGGAATTTTGGGTAAGGCAAATTTACTTACCAGCCCAAAGAGATCCATGTTTAAGAAAGGAAGAAATTGTCAAAATTTAAAACTAAACAAATTTTTGGAAAATTAAGGGATGGGGAGAGTTATGGGTTAATTACTCAAAAGATTTCCTGGATTAAGAAAAATTAGAATGCAGTGTATAAAGGGATATCACAGAGTCTGTTGTCTGAGAAACTGAAAACAATGATCCTGAGAGAGTGAAATGGTAATGAGTCCTGGCACAGATGCCCATTTCTGTGCATTCAGAATCACACAGAGCTTCAAATGTAGCTCTAAAATAAAGCATGAAACCTTCAGGTTTAGGGAAAATGGTAGAGAGTTCATCAGGAATCCTATAGAATCTTTCAAATGCCTTGATTAGGAAATTCTATGACCTTGGAACTCATCAAGATTTTAGCAACAAAATTAATGAAAGTGGCAATTATTGAGACAGATTTTGCAATGACGTAAAATACCAGCTAGGGACAATGAAGTTATGGTTATCATCAGGCCATGTCAATAACAGTAAACAAACAAAGCCTCAAGCTCAGTAGACAGAGAATGAAAGAAACAGAGAAGATAACAAAAAAAAAATTGGAGAAAATACGCACAGAACATAGAACGGCAGAGAAGAAATAGTTGAAAAGGGGTAGAGATTAAAAATAGTAGTAATGCATGACAGCCAAGAAATTCTACCACTGAACCACTGGTGTAATTTGAATAAATTACTTAAATAAAATTTTAAAAACTTCCCAAAAACCAAAAAAAATAAAAAATATTAGTAATACATTCATATTTTCATAGATTGTGAATCTGGACCCAAATGGTCATTAATAAGAGCTCTGCTCATTATGTAAGTTATATTCTCACTATTTTGAAAATAAGGCCATTAGGAAATGCAACTTTTGTAGATTAAAAAGATTACACAGACACACACACACACACACACACACACACACACAGAGAGAGAGAGAGAGAGAGAGAGAGCACTTCAGATACAATGAAGAAAGAAAGTTGATAACAAAAGAGACTAGAAGAGATTATAAATTATAAAAGCAAGCATGGAAAACAGCAGATTCTTTTATTTCTACAATTCAGTAGATAGTTGGGGAAAATGGTTGAAAGAGCTGTTTACCTACCTACCTACTAATCTATTCACACTGAACATGCTGCAATTAAAAAACAGAATTAAGTAGCTTAGTTTCAAATCTTGTGCAGACTAAGATTTTATTTAATCAGTGGTGAGGGGACTATAATTGTGGTTGAAATAGTTGAAAGAGAATGATGCAGGTAAACTTGCGAAGAATCTGGGGAATGTTCTACACCCTGTGACTTCATGGAGCTTACAGCTGCGTGCCCTTCTTGAAGTTCACACCAGCTGTGGGAAATTGACTTCACTCAATCTGCCCATGTCGACAGTTTTGCTACAGCTCAGATGAAGTTTGAGTTCCAACCACAAGAAATATATCATAACAGTTTCTGAAAATATGTCTATATTTTTGTTTGGCAGCAATTTTATTTCATTTTACTTTTAATCATCTCTTTTAAAATTAGGCTGTACATGAAATCTCCAAATAATTTTTAATAGGAAGATGTGGAATAAGCACATCTATGCTTCATTGAAGAACTCTCTTTTCAGTGCAAAATTTCTTTTTACGAAAATCAGTGTAACAATCCCTGTTACTGACATTACAATATGCTGAAGAGGATATACTTGCAGAACTGATCTGTCTCTTTTTTTGTAACACATAGATTATGTATATACATATGTGTCCTATACTGAACATATGTTCAATACTTATAGAGATTATATATATATGTATATATAATATATTTGATAATGTCACAGATACCCTAAAGTTAGTATTGCTTTACTAAAATAAATAAATAATTAATAAAGCAACTGATAATTTTGTATGTTTTTTTTTTTTTTTTTTGAGACAGTTAATAGATGCCAACTGCTATCAGGTAGAAGCCAGCTTAAAATGACTTTTATCCTCCCTGTCCCATGATACATCTAATCAATTAATGTTTTGGGTCCACATACAATTATCAGTTATTATCAGATTTTGTTTCATATTTCACCTTGTTACTAGGTCATTACATTCTTTAAATGCTCTCACTTTTCTTACTTCTACTTGTAAAAATAACCTTTATTCATTTGATATAATTGTAATCTTGGAAGCTTAGTGCTGAATAAGCTCACTCTTTCTAATCCTTTCTGAATTCTGACTGTTTGGTTCAACTCAGCTGTTCTGGCTCAAATTCCTCTCAAAGCTGACTGATTTAGTCTGGCTTCTCTCAGCTTATCACTAAATTGCTGTTTGGCCTCAAACTAGCTGTGGTAATTTGTTCTAATCTTCTGGCTTCTTGTTCTTTGGCTTCAAGTGCCTCTTCTGACCTCCACTGAACTAAACAAACTTGCTAAAAAAAAAAAAAAAAACCTTAACTTCAATGCACTACACTCACTGTACTGACTCCCAGCTAACTATCATTCCTCCTGCCCTGTGCTACAGCTTTTCTTTCCTTTGCTGTTCTCCTAAGAGTTGGGTACCTATTATCTCTGACTCATTATGTCAAATCTTTCTCTGATTCATTGCTTTGTCTTTCGCTCACTTAGACATTACTTTCAACTATGGCTGTTTCTTTCTACAAACTAATTGTACCTTAAAGACGTGTAAGAACGGCTTCCAGCCAGAAGCATTAAAGGTGTGTGCTGTGTCTGCATTCCAGATGGATCAGCAAGACCTAGGTCTTTGTATATGATTCCTTGCCAAAAGAGTCATGTTGCTGGATTAAAATTCCTCTACACAAGTAGTGAGTATTTTGAATAAGAATAGCCCTCATGTACTCATATATTTGAATGCTTAGTCAAGGAGTAGCACTATTTGAATAGGAGATGTGGCCTTGTTGGAGGAAGTGTGTCAGTAGAGATGGGCTTTAAGATTTAAAAAACCCATGCCATGCCTAGGATCTCTACCTGCCTTAGCCTACAGATCAGGATGTAGCTCTCAGCTACTGCTCCAGCACCTGCCTACATGGCACCATGCTCCCTCCTATGAAGCAAATGTACTAAACATCTGAAAATGTAAACAAGACCAAATTAAATGCTCTGTCATAAAAGTTTCATTGGTCATTGTGTCACTTCATAACAATAGTACAGTGAATAAGTCAGAAGTTGACACTGGGGACTGGGGTATTGCAATGACAGGCCTGACCAAGCTGCTGGGTGGAGGAATATTAAAAGCTTTGGGAATTTGGACTAGAAAACTGCTTGGATGCTCTAGGTAGAGCTTCATAGACCAACCTAGTAGGAGCATGGAAGAAGATGCTGAGGCTGAGTTGGACTGTAGGGCAAGGATAAATG
The DNA here is from genome assembly GCF_903995435.1 of Acomys russatus. Lineage (NCBI taxonomy): Eukaryota > Metazoa > Chordata > Mammalia > Rodentia > Muridae > Acomys > Acomys russatus. The sequence goes on along the minus strand of NC_067138.1, from coordinate 50,687,469 downwards.
CATAGTGTACAGTTAGAGAAGAAAAGGAGTACCAGGAAATGTAATCACTTTAATTCTAGTTCTTAAGGAGATAACAACATTTAAAGAAAAGCCTGATGCTAAATGGAATAAATGGAGTGGTGACCTCAGGGCAAGACGTCACCCAGGCAAGCTTCCAACTTCTGAAAAAGAATAAGAAAAATATGGCCTTTATTTTTGGAGGGATGTGGAAAACTTTTGGACTTTGACCTAGGAAACTAGTTGAACACTGTATGAAGTTAACAGGACAGCCTATCAGGGTCTCAGAAGACATGGATAGTGGAGGCTCAGCACAAGAGATTACAGAGTGGAAGTGTATTAGCAGCTGATCTAAAGAGTATTCGTGTGATGTTTTGAATAATGCGGCTGCTCATGGCTATTGTCCTAAGAATACATCTGAGACTGAGTCAAAGAGTTTTGCATTTATTTCCATGGTGGAGATTTTATGACAGCCTAATATTGACTCTTTTACATGGTTATCATTAGTCACTCTTGTGCAGATCTTGTCTTTTAAAAAAGCAATCTAGGCAAAAATAAACACAAGATGTACAGTTTAAAGCATAGAAAGCACCAAGAAAGGGGGGCAAGACTTGTGGTGAAAGAGATGAGAACTTTTAGAAGAGGCCTTTTCCAAAGATATTGAATATAGGGCAAAATCCCACCCAGGTGTGCTTCTAACTTGTACAAAATAATGACCCAAGGAACTCTCCATGCCTCTAAAGCAACAACAAAAGAAAACTTATTAAAATGTTTCTGAAAGGGGGCAAGAACCACACTAAAAGGTCAGTAAAACTTAGCTGTGCCATCTATGTGGTTGTGACTTTGGAGTCATAAATCGCACATTAATACGCAGGTTGTGGAATCTTCCTCCACAATTAAGGAAAGCCACTAAGACATAATTTGTCTTGGTCATAGTGTTTTATCATAGTAGTAACAAGAAAGTAAAGCAATTTGTTGCTGTTATTGTTTTTTGAGACAGGGCTTCTCTGTGTTAGCCTTGCCTGTCCTGGACTCACTTTTGTAGACCAGGCTGGCCTTGAACTCACAGAGATCCTCCTGCCTCTGCCTCCTGAGTGCTGGGATTAAAGATGTGCACCACCATGCCCGGCTAACAATTTATTTGGAAAAGTATCTGAACAATATTTTGGTGGAAGAGGTAGCTGGCTCAAGAGAAAAAAAATGAAAAAAAGTATTTTTCAGAAAATTACATTTATTTAAACAAAGTTAAAAATATAATGCACACTTGCTTATTTGATTATGGTATATTTAAAATATATTTTAATATAAATAACTTCTTATATCTTGCATAGGACAGGTATTACGACTGCAAACTCTACTTTTCTACCATTTTTTTTGTACACACCAGTGCTAAAATAATATGTAGCTGGCACAGGGCTTTGCATTCTAGATAGGAAAAGGTACCACAAACAAAATTGAAGATCCCCATCCATGATGTTCATCTTAGAGAGACTCTATTTCTATGTAATTTTTTAAACAAGCATGGGTGACTCAAAAACATCAGAAATTCAGGAAGTCCTCAAGGAAACTTATGGTCAGCCATACTATACAAAAGTCTCCTTAAGTTCATTGTTCCCCTTATATATAGCCTTGGGAAGTGAGGAGGAGCCTCATGAGAGAATAATAAAAGGATTGGCATCATGAAGGTCACAGCCAGGGATCACAGGTGATTTGGTTCAAGATGTCAATGATCATATCCATTTCAGAGGAAATAGATAAAACTTGCAAAAAAAGATATGTATTACAATTCTAGGTATACAACTTGCTTTTACATTACTTTGGAATGAGAATCATTTTCTCGTTCATTCAGAAGCACTTATTTCTATTTTGTGACAGTGACATTCTCATTAAGGCCTATTGCTGATTTTTATCATTGGGGAGTAAAACAAGAGAAATATTCAGTATTGTCCAAAAAATGATCTGAACTATTTAGTTGCCACTGAGCTTAGCCTTTATTTTCAGTACAATTTCAATATTGTACATTTACTTTTTCTCCTTTATTATTGTTTAACTTTCTGAGTACTTAGTTTATAGTAAGGAAGATAAACAAAGACATCCAAAATGATGTTGATTGCTTGATTTTCCCAAATTTGAAGACAAAGGAACATTCTCTCTTGAGCCCAAAATTGCTTTGCTTTGCTTGAATTCTACCATGAGGGCACTAGAGATAAAAATTTGCATGTCATTTTGTTGTAGTAACTCAAGTTTCTCAATATAGCTAGCAATAAATTTTATGTGCCTTACTTAAAGAATTTCTGGGTCATGCACAAAGCATGCATGATCTAGAAATAATTTCACTTTAATTCCAAACATTTATGTAGTCTTTTATATCACTTGGCATCCACACCTCATTTTATGTTTCCTTTAGCTTTAGTCAAGACGTTCTACATCAATTGATCTTGACCAGAAAATATTTATGGTAAATGGCCCTGAGCCAATACTATGCTTTTTACTTAATAAAATATCACTCTGGGTAGCTTGAAAGGTGCCTGCGTTTAATAGCATATGAAACAGTGCCTGCCCTTTCCTGTGCCAAGCTGCTGTCTTGTTCCAAGTGTTAAATAGCAGAATGAGTTCGATCTCTTCTAATACTGAAAATCAAGGCTCAAGAATATGTCTATTGAGAAGGAGTTTGAAAATATGTGACAACAGTTGGCTGTAGATATGACTTTTTTCAAAGAAGATGCTTATAAAGCCCACATTCACTTCACTCACTCATTAGGTGGTCACAATGCCTGTCAGACAGAATTGGCAATAGCCCGAGACATGTTGCAGACAATGACATCTAAGGACATTAGTCTTTCTCTTTTATGATTCCAATTGTGTTAATTGTGTTTTATGAAGAGCCAATGATTTAACAAAAATAATGGTTTACCTTCCTCAAAATCAATTCTGTATGAAAAGTGTGAGTTAATTCATCCACAAGTCCAAAATTGTAGTGTCAGTTTGAATGGGACATTTCTTTTTCAGTCAGTTTCAATAATTCCTCATCATCTACCACATTTTGTGAGTGAAGAGAGAGCTGCTCCTATTCATGACTAAAGTCTTCAAAGTAATTAGCATAGATTTACATTCATAGTAACACTATAATAAGAATTATGCTTTAGTTTTGGTTTTAAGTTACTTATAAATTCTCAAAGGACTATTTAGTACTGTATAGCAAACCTGGCAAAGGAAAATGTTATTTTAACATAATTTAATGCCTTTTAGATATGTCACAATCTATTGAAATGTACTTTTTGTATACTTAATAACCGGGCTTGCCAATTTTCTTTATGCAAATACAAACATAATGTCAAGAAATAAAACCAATGCACCATCATTCTAAAAATAATTGTTTTCTTACACTGTAAGAATATTATATATTGTAATGTAAGGGCATTCTTTTACTTATATGGAAGCATACACTGCAGAATTCAGTAATGTCAGTATTAAATAATTGTTTAAACAGATAGTCTGTAAAATTAAACAGAAATTCCCAATCTAAATTGAAAAAAGAAATAACTGAATTTAATAAACAGCATGTAATAATTAATAAATTGAATTAAAAATGAGCATATTTTGTGTTTTCGTGAAATAGTTCCATATTAAATGACTAATGATTAAAATCACTGATTATACAAAAGACTGTAAAGTATGTGTTTTGTAAATTGTTTAATTAAAGGAAGTTTTACTCATACTTTATCTGGGATTTTTGTATTAAACCTAGATCTAGTTTTGCCCTAAGGAACATAAGGAACAACAGAACAGTGGAGCCCTGAAGACCACACCAGGGCCTATAGCCTCTAATTCTAGGCCAATTACTGCTTCTTCTTTCCAATAAGTAAACAGTCTTGAAATTCAAGCCGTTCAGTTACTCATGCTCCCTCTGTGATGAACACTTTGAATTATTAGTGAAGAAGAAATTATAATACACGGTAAATACAGTATTTCCCAATTGAAAACTATGCAAGATGGTCTAAATGATTATCTAAGGCTCTTTCACTGACACAAAAAGCAGTGAGGGCCATGTAAAAATTGTAAAATAAAAGATACTACAACCAAATTATATTGTGTGTGTGTGTGTGTGTGTGTGTGTGTGTGTGTGAGAGAGAGAGAGAGAGAGAGAGAGAGAGAGAGAGAGAGAGAGAGAGAGAGAGAGAGACAGACAGACAGACAGACTAGGATATTCACCTAATTTAATTAAGACACTAAAATTGGACTAAAATTTAAAAAAGCCCTATACTCTGTTTGTTTTGCTTGATGAATTCCTCATAATAGACACTTGAATAAAATTATTAGGATCATAATACCAACTTTTCATGAGAATAAAATAACTTAATAACATATGTGTATGTGTACTATATACTGAGAAATTGTGTAACTGTAATTCTGCCTAAATAAGTAAAGAAACCTTTCTGTGGAATTGATTTATTAAAAATCTATTAATTTGGATGTGGCGAAAGGGAAACACTCCTCCATTACTGATAGAAGTTCAAATTTGTACAAACATTTTGGAAATCAATATGGCAGTTTCTTAGAAAACTGAAAATAGTACTACTTCAAGACACATCTGTACCACTCTGGGCATATACCCAAAAGATGCTCCACTATACACCAAGAACATTTTCCTTATATGTTCATAGCAGCTTTATTCACAATAGCCAGAAGCTAGAAACAATCTATATGTTCCTCATCCAAAAAATGGATAAAGAAAATATAGTATATTTACACAATGGAACATTACACAGCTATTAAAAACAAGGACATCATGAAATGGAACAAGAAAAGATCATCCTGAGCAAGGTAACTCAGACCCCAAAATACACACATGGTATGTACTCACTAATAACTGGATATTACCCATATAGAAGAGGACAAGCATCCTATAATTTACAGAGTGGAAGAAGCTAAGTAACAAAGAGGGCCCAACGGAGGCCCTCCGTGAACCTCACTCAGAGGGAGAAATAGAATACACAGTGGAAAACGAAGTAGAGAGGGCCATAGATTGGTATGAGGGTGGGAGATCAGATGTGGGGAGTGTGTGAGGGGGAGGTTTGAGAGCCTGGAGAGAAAAAGGCAACCAAAGGCAGGGGCATCTCTGAGACAAGCTGGAGACCTGCTCCAGGCTAGGATACAAGGAGGAATGAGGATGTCTCTAGCTGAGTCTCCCAGCAGCGGCAGGACATGAGACTGAGAAGTCTGCCTTCTAACAAGGCAGGATCTATAGGGGTGAGAGGGACAGACCAATCCACCTACAAAAACTTTGAACCAAAATTTACCCTGCCTACAAAATGTGCATAGTTAAAGATAGAGATTAGGGGAACACTCAACCAATGACTGGCCCATGCTGAGACCATCCACATGGAGAGAGCCAACCCCTGACACCTTTAACAATACTCTGCTCTGTTTACAGACAGAAGCCTAATTTAACCATCCTCTTAGAAGACCAACACAACAGGTGTTCAAATCCATTGAGAGAATCACAGCCAAGCCTTAGGCAGAAATTGAGGAGTCCTGTGGAAGAGTATGAGGGAAGGATAGAAGGACCAGGAAAGGACAAGAATGCTTCAAGAAGACCAAGATAGGCCCATTTGGGGCTTACAGGGATGGAAGCATCAACCAAAGAGCATGCATGAACTGCATCTAGGCTCCCTGCACATATGTAGCCAATGGAGCAACCGGTTTAATCTTCATGAGGATCCCATAGTAAGTAGATTGGGTGCTGTCTATCATATGGACTCTGTTGCCTGCTTGTGATCACTTCACCCTATCCAGGCTGCCTTACTCAGTCCTGATGTGACTTGTGCTGAGGTAGGTTGGTGGGGGCTTCCTTTTCTGAGAACACAGGAGGGGGGTGGGGGAAGACTGTGGGAGGGAGGGATCTGGAGAAGAGGAGGGCAGGGGTCTGATCAGGATGTAAAGTGAATATGTGAATTATTTTTTTAAAAATTTACTTATTTGTGACCATGAGCTCAAAAATTATACTGTTAGCCTTCTATTGATGAGTAAGATTTGGTATATAAATGGTAAATTTATTACATTTAAACACTTGAGCAAAGAGTTTCAGAGTCCTTGAATGTACTTTGTCAGCGCTTTCAGACGATATTAGCCGGCTTTAACACAAAAGATATTACAGAAGTTAAGTTTCACTATGAAATAAGCTAATTCAACAACTATGTATATCCAGATAATTATAGTTTACATTTTATAAATAACATGCCTTTGCCATTGTATTATAGAGCATTATATTTTTCAGTTAGTTAGTTATCATCTAATATTCTCTTATTCTTTTTAAAAGTGAGGTACTTGTATTGCTGATGTAGTTTTTTTTTCTTTTTTTCTCAGACTCAGAGTAGATTCTTTTTCAGTGTATTTTGCATATGGTTTAGCCTCCTCCAACCATTCCCAGATTTTCTCCACCTACCCTCCAACTCTACTCTTTTTCTTTTTAGAAAACAAACAGCTAAAAATAATAATAAAATAAAAATAAAACAAAACAAATAAACTGGAATAGGAAAATGTGAACAAATAAACAAAGGGAAAAGATCCTAAGAAAAAGCATAAGAAACGCATCATCAGCACAGAGACACATGCATTTGCACACACAGATGTGGCAAAAAAAATAAAAAAGCATAAATCCAAAAAAAAATACATTAAAAAAAAAGCTGAAAAAGCATTATGTAACAAACAAATTCCAAAAATGCCACTGAGTTTGGTTTTTGTTGGACATCAATTTTTGGCCTAGGTCCTGCCCTGAGTGGTTTGTATCCCCAATGATACATATTTGGAGAAAACTAATTTTTAACTTGCAAACTTGCAAACTACTTACAATTGGAGATAACTTCTGGGTTAGGGATGATGACTTGTTTCTGTCCACTTGCCTTCTCAGCACTGGACCCCACTTGGCCTATATTTGTGCAAGTCCTAGGCATGTTCCAAAAGTCTCTGTGAGTTCATATTTGTGTCAGTCCTGCTGTGTTAGGTAGCCTTGTTTCTTTTGTGTCCTCCATTCCCTCTGGCTCTTACAATCTTCCTGCCTCCATTTCTGTAGGTTCCCTGGGCCTTGATGGGACAGATTGATGGAGACACACTGCTTAGGGCTGAGTGTTTCGAAGTTTCCCACTTCCTTCACATTGTTCAGCTTTAGGGCTCTGATTTTTTTCCCATCTACTGAATGAGGTAGCTTCTTGGCTGATGGCTAAGCAAGCCACAGACCTTTAAGTATAGCAACATAGCAGAATGTCTTTAACAATCATTTTATTGTTGCATTACTTTAGTAGAACAATACTATTTGGTCTTACCCTTAATCCATGGCTTGTCTAGTCTCATGTTCTTGGCAGCTGAGCAGTGTTGGGATGGATTCCATTTTATGGAATGGCCTTATATCCAATCAGATACTGTATTGCTACTCCCACTAGTGTTGTGCCATGACTACAACAGCATAAGCAGACATTTCATCATTGTAGATCAAAGTGTTAGTGGCTAAGTTGGTGCTACTGTTGTCCTTTGGTAGCATGTAGAATGTTTTCCTTGAACATTAGTCAATAGGAAGGAAGGCTCTAGGAAGATACCTGCTCAACTTCTCCATGCTCAATGAACCCCATAGGTATTGTCTTCAGCAAAATGGCATTTCTGTCCATTTTTATGAGTAAACAATCACCATAGAAATAATCTCATTGTTTGGGTTCCCATGAGGGCCTCTTACAAACAACTCTATTAGATGTAACTCATTTCCAGAACAGGAAGATTCATTTGGAGATGAGAGATATCCAGCTGAGGCTCCATCTCCCCTATTACTCATTTATATCACTTTCATATATGTGCATAATTTAAGAAGCTGATATTGTATTAGATTTCCAGTTGACTCCCAAAATGGCCCTTATTTAACAGTTCCTCTCCATATTTCTTCCCTCATTCTTTACATCACTGTTCACAATTCTCCAATAAAAAGACACAGATTGACAGACAACAAACTACTTATAGCAAGGAGAGCCGTGGCACAATCAGGAATTATATAAATGTTACACTCTTAGTGTTTTGGCTATTTGTATTTGGCCGCTTTGAAGAAAACATCCTTCCTATCTTGGTGCATCTAAAATTCTGAAAGTTAATCAATATCTATTATATCTCCTCATTATCAACTTAAAACATCTATCTAGACCTAAAAACATCTTAACCCATAAACAATTAAGCTTCTTCGTAAAACAAAGCTACCTGGTCTTCAACCCCATCAGAGACTTGAGAAGGAATAAACATGATTACCTGAGTATACCTGGAGTGCAGGTTAGTAGCTTTCCAAATGAGAAGATGACAGAGACATATTGCTACCTGAATAGTCACCCAAAACTCTGTATAATGTTGGAGCATCTTTTTCAGCCTTCTGACAGAAATATTTGTAAGGCACGAACTATTGAGGACTTACTTACCCAGTCTTGGCAGAGGTTAGCCATTGACTCTGCCTGCAGCCAAGCTTGCACCCCCTTTTTTTCTTTTTTTAAAATAGATTTTATTAATTTATTCATATTACATCTAAATTGTTATCCCATCCCTTGTATCCTCCTATTCTTCCCTTCCTCCCATTTTCCCCTTACGCCCCTCTCCTATGACTGTTCCTGAAGGGAATTTCCTCCCCCTGTATATGCTCATAGGGTATCAAGTCTCTTCTTGGTAGCCTACTGTCCTTCCTCTGAATGCCACCAGGCCTCCTCATCCAGAGGACATGGTCAAACATGGGGCACCAGAGTTTGTGTGAAAGTCAGACCCCACTCTGCACTAAATTGTGGAGAATGTCCTGTCCATTGGCTAGATCTGTGTAGGGGTTTGAAGTTACTGCAAGTATTAGCCTTGGCTGGTGCCATGGTTTGAGCAGGACCCCTGGGCCCAGATCTGCCCATCATAATGCTCTTCTTGTAGGTTTCTAGGACCCTATGGATCCTTCTATTTCCCCAATCTCCCATGCTTCTCTCATTTAGAGTTTCAATAGGAGGTCCTCCCCTCCACAACAAGAACATGTGCTCAACCAGGTTCATAGCAGCCTTATTCATGATAGCCAGAACCTGGAAACAGCCTAAGTGTCCCTCAGTAGAAGAGTGGATAAAGAAACTGTGGTACATATACACTATGGAATACTACTCAGCTATTAAAAACAAGGAATTCCCGAAATTTGTGGATAAATGGATTGAGCTAGAAATGATCATAATGAGTGAGTTAACCCAGAAGCAGAAAGAATCAAATGGTATATACTCACTTATATCTGCATACTAGCCCAAGGGGCATGTCCCACGAAAGCCTTCACTTACCAGGAAACTGGGACAGAGGGGAAGGCATCCTATTAGGACTCTAAATGAGAGACGCATGGGAGAACAGCAAAATAAAAGGATCCAGAGGGTCCTAGAAATCTACAAGTAGAACAATATGATAGGCAGATTTGGGCCCAGGGGTCCCGCTCAAACTAAGGCACCAGCCAAGGACAATACAGGAGGTAAACTTTAAACCCCTTCCCAGATCTAGCCAATGGTCAGAATATTCTCCACAGTTGAGTGGAGAGTGTGATACGACTTTCTCACATACTCTGGTGCCTCACATTTGACCATGTCCCCTGGAGGGGGAGACCTGGTGGCACTCAGAGGAAGGACAGCAAGTAGCCAAGAAGAGACTTGATACCCTATGAGAATATATAGGGGGACGTAATCCCCCTCAGGAACAGTCATAGGGGAGGGGAATAATGGGAAAATGGGGGGGGAGGAATGGGAGGATACAAGGGATGGGATAAACATTGAGATGTAACAAGAATAAATTAATAAAAAAAAAAAAAAAAAAAAAAAAAAAAAAAAAAAAAAAAAAAAAAAAAAAAAAAACAAGGAATTTCCAAAATTTGTGGACAAATGGATTGAACTAGAAATGATCATGAGTGAGTTAACCCAGAAGCAGAAAGAGTCAAATGTATATACTCACTTATATCTGGACACTAGCCCAAGGGATATGTCTCATGAAAGTCTTCACTTAGCACGCTTGCCCTTTTTTAGTCAGAATTCTGTCTGTGGTAGAAATGAGAACATTTTGCCCAGTGTCTTGTGTGCCACATTTGAAGCCAACTCTATAAAGAGATTCTCTGATGCTCATCATACTCTTTGAGGTGGGCTGGGTGTTGCCAGGAGTTAACATGTCTCATTGTCAGTGAATCTTTAAAATAATAAAAACATTTTAAAATGTCATATTCTGCATGTCTCTGAGGATTTTGAAGACCTTATCTAACTATCCTACTTTATCTTTCCACAGAATTTTTAAGGCACATTTTATAATTGATTTACAGTTTACTGATTAGGCTAGACTGGCTAGTCAGGACCTGAATACCCAACTCATCTTTTGCATAGTTGCTGGGAATCTAAAGACAGGTTCTGGTGCTTATTGATAAGGACATTAACTTGTAAGCTATCTTGTTGGCCCCCTACTGTTTGCCTTTAATGTTGCAAATCTAGTGTCACTCAAAGGAGTCTGTTTGAGTCTTCTGTGTTGTGGAGTTATATAGTTTTACATATGTATCTGTATTTTCTTGAATTATGCATTTCTTTTTGATGTTTTTAGTTGCATATCTTTTGAGTTTTGTGGGAAAATGTTAGGACATTCATTTTCCGTGTGTGTGTGTGTGTGTGTGTGTGTGTGTGTGTGTGTGTGTGTATGTGTGTGTGTGTGTGTTCTGTTTGGAATCATAGCATCTGTCCTTTTTAAAGAAAATATATTTTATTAATTTATTCATATTACATCTCAATTGTTATCCCATCCCTTGTATCCTCCCTTCCTTCCTTCCTTCCCATTATCTCCTTACTCCCCTCCCCTATGACTGTGACTGAGGGTGACTTTCTCCCCCTGTATATGCTCATAGGGTGTCAAGTCTCTTCCTGGTAGCCTGCTATCCTTCCTTAATCACACTATTGTTCCCATTCTGTTCTTCTTGGAACTCTAAAGTCTCAGGCTTTGTCTTCCTAGAGTGTTTTCTTACACTTAAATGGTGACTTCGTTTTCAGACCACTTCGAGCTGTTAGAGATCTTCTATCTCTGTGTCCAGAGAGCCAGGATTAAAGGTGAGCACCACCATACCTGGCGATATGAGATTTTCTAGTAGAATACTTCATTTCTGTGTACTTTCTAATTAACTGATCCTATATTTAATAGTCTATGACATTTTATAGTTTATTTTTATCAATGTCTCCATAATAGCATTTGGTAGATTATCTTCCTCTAAATGTGATTGTTTTGGTCTGTGGTGACAGATTTTATGAGTTAGATCATAGCTGCTTTGTTAGAATATATCCTCAATATTTTTCAACAAAGATATTCCAGAATTCAGAGTCTCATCAACAAAATGCCTCTGTTCTACTTTCCCATTTCATTGTTTGAATAAAGAATTCTATTTCTGAAACTATGTTTTCTCAGTACACATAGCTTTAAATTTTCATGTACTTAGACTATTATTTTGTTTTATAGCTTCCTTTGTGTTTACATTTAGTAAATACTTCTTCATTCTTCAAACAGATAAGAAGTCACCTCAATTTCCTCTGATTTCATTTTCAGATTTATTATTCTGCTTTATGATGCATACTGAAAGATTAAAATCAAAGTTCATTTTTCCTATAGACACATTTCTTTATATTTTTGGTGACTAATAAATTATACATTATAATAATTAATCTGTGATGCATCCTCTTACAAATCTTAAGAGATCTATCTAAGTCTAAATATTAACTACATTAATATTTGACTTATTCATTCTTATGACTGCATCAAATTACATAAATATTAGGCTCCTAATATGAGTTAATTTTCTAAAAACAAATCATTCAGTGTATATTTTATCACTATTATTACTTGTATCAAAATGTTTCCAGCCATGTGTGGCAGCAAACACCTATAATCCCAGCACTGATAGGCAGAGAAGGGAAGATTGTAAACTAAAGTCCATTTGACCTCTATAGTGATACCCTGTCTGAACATACCAGAGGTGGGACACTTGTCTTCAAGTACAAAGCCACAGCTTTGATCTACAGCATCACAAAAAGCATATTTATTTCTTTGTTTCTCATTATGCATCACTAAAGATGAAAGTGAAAGCATCCCTTAAATATACAATGCCAGTTTTCCATTTTTGTATATGTAGAATCACAAAGGAGATTGCACATTTGTATAAAATTTTCTGTGAATAAACATTAGCATTTCATAAATGGTTCAATATTGATAGACATTTAAATTGTGTCTCATTTTATCTATTGAAAAATAACCCTGGCATGGGTCACTTTTTCCTTGTGATGTTATTTAAATCAATACTAATTCCATCACTAAAATTTTATCTATGCTTGGCTCATATTTTTGTGTCCATTTATTAATTTTATATAAAAGTTATTAATATTTTCTTTCTGGCATGTTCTGTGTTATAGTATTATTATGTTGCTATAAATATCAAATAAAGAAAATTTCTCCTAAAGGAAACATATCATCTTTATTATAGCTTATAACAATTTGACTATTACTGATTATGAATTATATACATTTATTGTAAAATTATAAAATTTACTCTGTAAGACTTGCTAGGATGGATTTGGCACTAATGAACTGTTTTACTTTTATTTAAATTTTCTTCTAGAATTTTGAGTCATTCAATCTTAATTTTCTTAAAATTAAGTAGTTACTTAATTCAAGAATGAAGTAGTTTTCTTAACCAAATGGACTATTCATGATCTGTTCCTGTATCTGAGATTAACTCTTTTATAATTACAGAAGTTTGTCTTTTTTTTTGAAATAATAAAAGTATATTATTTTCTTACAACACAATATTACTTCCAGGTGACAGGCTATGTCTCTAGTCACATGTAGATTAGGACACTTGAAGCCTAAATTCCTTGCTGTAATGCAAAGTGTGCTTTCTTAGTTTTTGTTAGATTTTCATGTATAAGTACTTGGCCCCTTGATTTACAGAAGCAGAATTTGGGGGTGTTCGTATTCTTTAAGACATTTATTTAGTGTAACTTCCACCAAGATAATGTGCAGGCAGCAGAACATTAATCTAACCAATACTGTTTGGTTCTAGTTGCTGATATTTTCAGGGTAGATCATTATACCACAAAACTGAAAAGCAAAGGAAAAGTGAGCTAACTTAGAATTCAAGATTTCCAGCTTGAGGTTTCTGTCAATATTAGAATCTGGCAGACAGAATCAATACCCACTATCTATTGTTATATTTCAGAGGAGTAAAACAAATACCACATAAAGCCTAACTTTACCTTATTCAGTTCTTCACTCACTTCGCTTAAAATTTCTATGTTTAATTTGATATTTTTAAATGTTAGCTCAGTAATCAAACTTTCTTTTTTCAATATGTATACATATATAGATGCATTATTAAACTTCCTAATGTTGGCTTAGTCATCCCTGCATTATAGAATGAATGGTAAACTGTTTGTTTCAAGTAAACATAATTCTTATTCATTTAATCATGTATTAATACCTAACTAACATTTGCTTAAGATACTAACATTTCTTTCTATGATTGATACCAAAAGGACACTAGAGTGACTTAGGTAGATAGAAAAGGAAAGGAATGTTACCTCAGAGAGTGGCTACTTGTTTCCAGAAGACACTGCAAGGAGAAAAAGTAGAAAACCTGGGAGTGATTATTGGAATAGGACCAAAGGGGAACAGGGAAGGACCCAGAGGACTTGTAAAACACAGAATTGGAGTGCATTTAGTGGATACAGAGCCATAGAGTGTCTCCCATCCCAAAGGGATGGAGCTGTTAAATTTGCTTTCCCTGTGCATCGGTCTCTGTTTCCCTTGGGAGGTAATTTTTTGCCCATCCAAGGGAATCAGCTTAGCATCCCCAGAGACAACCCAGAGAAGCCCTGTTACAGTTTCAAGTAAGAATATCTGTTTAATTTGATGTGGTGCTTTTTAAAGTATTTGCACTGGTTATAACAATTTTTCAATCTATACTAGTATGTAGATGCAGTCACATACTTTCTAATTTTTGTTTAACCATTCCAACATTATAGAATAAATTGTAACCAGTGTATGTTCTACAAACTCTTTAACACATGAAAGAAAGTAGCTTGGTATAGATAATTGTTACATTTGCAGTCATTTATTAATATCTACCTCAGATCTTTAAGATGCTAACATACAGATTAATGAATGAAGAATAGCATTTACAAACTTTGATTTTCTTTCATGTGATAAACAGTGGCCAAATTACTGAAGCTTCACCTGTGCCTACTGAAATTTACCTTCTAGTGTTCAAGATGAATATGGGCTATGTTAAAAGATAAGTAACACATCACAAAATGCAATCGGGTGGTTCAGCTATAAAGTGCTTGGGGCAGCACAGTGTCAGTCGTCATTAAAAGTCCTGAGGATGTATCCACATAGTTGAAACCTCAGCTATTAACATTAAATATCTTAAGGAACAATGTCACACAGTCATCACAATAGGATTGTTTTCCTGTTTAATATCAGATTTTCATCTTAACACAAAGTTTCAGAAGGAATTGTAGGATATTCTGTCTCTGAGACAAGCTTCCATTTTTGTTAGATCGTTCTTGGCTCTTGGAGGGACTATTGTCAACTCACATGGAAAATTTTTACTTAAAGGATATACATATATCCAAATTTACTGTTTTATAGTTAATTTTATATAGATAGCAATATGATCTCTTATGACATTTTTTAGAAACCTTTACATTTATTCTAAAACATTCTCTGCCTAATTTGTATTTATCTTCCCCCTCTTTTTTCATTTCTCTAACCAAATCACTGTACACTACCATTCTCCTCTTTATTGATCCCTCCAGTCCATTTACCTCAAGATTCAATATATATATATATATATACGAAATATTCATTGTTCCTTCATTGGTTTAAGGTTTAGAATACTATTTATTTTTTCAAATATTGTATTAATTACATGTCACCCACCTCAAATCCCTAGAAAAAAAAGGAACTGGTTGATTTTGCATTGGTTCGTCTGTGACCATTTCTTTCATAATTTCTAGTTAACCACTAGGTTATTACTTCCTTATAAAATCACTTATTTAAAGTAAGTACTATTTTCCTTATTTTACTTAGATTTTCAAATTATTTCCATCAGATAGGTAATATATATTATGATTTATTTTCATGTACACATAGTCGTTTTTTGTTTATAATTATTTCTGCCGTGAAACTTTTATGAGAAAATGTTTGCAAGGTTTCTTATTTTTGTACTTATTTTTCAGTTGTAATTTTCTTCAAGAAATAGAATAACAAACACTCACTTTGTACTTCTCTTTTTGCTTCTTAATTTACTTCTTTTTGTTAAGAACCACTATTGGTTGTCAGTCTAGGTCCTAAGCATGCTAAGCATGTATGCTATAAGTGTGCTGTCTCTTCTGCTCTCTCTGTCTTCTCTTTCAAACACGTTAGGTAGTTTGCTTAATGATTAAATGACATCACCTTCCTTTGACTTTTTGACAGTATCTCAAAGTATTGAGATAAATATCTAAAGCAATCAAAGAATTCTGTTCTTTCATAGACATCATTTAATAAGTCTCAAAAATCATATCTTTCTTCTTTCTACATAGCACAGATGAGGCATAATTGAACTATTTTTAAAGTTTTCTTACCAGATATATTCACTTTATAGTTTGTAGAATATTCTCCCTGGTGTTCATGATAAGAATAATTCGAAAGGTAAGTTTTCAGTGTTTAAATAGTTTTTATTATATCAGTGTAGCTGGGAGCAGTTTTATCTACTCATAGCCATTCATTCACCCATTCATTTTTAATATAAATTTATTGAGCTAGTACTTGTCCCACTAGTGCTGTAAATACGATATGTGACAGAGAACACATGAAAACATAACTAGCAACTACAAATATACAAACTCAGCCACAGGACTGATAAATAAAGATGAGCCTTTAACAAGGTGATTACGTACATTCTTTATGGTTTCTCATAGTAAATCTAAAACTGAAGATTTAGGAAATGTGTTTTATTTACTTTATACTTACTGATTCTGAAGATGGTCACATCATATTTTAAGAGTTTTAAACTGGGAGAAGTATAAAGCCCAAATCACTGAACCAATGCTCTCAACGAGTGCTTTCTCTGTTGCATGCATCTGTTAGCAGTTGCTAAAGGGAGAGCATCCCTATGTGGCTTTCTGCATTGCTGTCTTGATTTTCATCTCTTCAGTTTTAGCAGAATGGCTCATAAATAAACATGTCCACAGATCAAGTTGGAAGTGACAGTTTATTCCTACTATTTTGATGGATTGTACAAGATATCTACAGTTCTTGTCTCTGACTAAACATCTAAGCGCGGACTGTAAAATTAACCATAACTTGGCAGGATGCCAAAGAATTTGCGACTGCTTCCTCTTTGTGACACTCAGTGTCAAGTGAAACTTTTGCTTTAGTAACAATAATTTTTAAAACCTGATTTTGGGGATTTGTCACTGGAGCCAGTGTGTATGCTGCCCTTCTGTGAACCCAGTTTGCTCAAATACAATGTCATGTGTGCTTAGGTGTTGTTAGGCTCTGTTTGATTAGGTTGAATCATTTTGGGTGCTTTTCATCGAACTTTGTGATACTTTTCATACACTGCTGATGACCTTGATGTCTGTGTACACAGGGCTGCACCATCAAAGACTGGCACCCTACTGTGCCAATACCCTTCTGTGATTCACAGCTGCTCTGTGCCCTGAGAGCCCTAATGACAGGGCAAATGTAAGGCAAAGGGAAAGCTACACATAGATCACTTGTGCCCAACACACAGGGATGTCACACTTGTTCAAATGTTTACTCTTTTTTCATTCTTCTTCCAGCTGAGCTCTTTCAACTTACTGGAAAGAGGCTGGTGCTTGCTTGCGATCTGAAGGTTGTGAATTCTGTTGCACTGTCAGACTTCATGGATGTGGTTAGCAGATGACTATGGTGGCTGTGTTCTTTGTATATGGGGTCACAGATCATTAAGCGTCACTTCCATTAGCATCTGCTTCTGTCTTTCAACAATAACATATGTGAACCAATGGAATGTCTCAACAGAGGAAAGGTAACACATTTATTAGCCACACTTGATAGGCATACGTACATATATAAATCCAGAAATTTCTCTCTATACTAGGTAATCATCACAATAAATTTTTCTCCTTGCACTTTCACATTTTGATTGAATTAGTAATTAAAAATAATGGAATCCATTTTTGTCTGGATTCTACCAATGCTGCCTTGCTGCAGGACATTTTTCTTTTTCCATGTTTTATTGCATACAGTTCACTGGGAAGTCTTCAGTTGTTCCATCATTTTCCTGCTAGTTTTCATGCCTCTAATATGTTCTAGTGTCCCTGTGTCATAAAAGTTCATTCAAAACACAGTTTTTGTTCTTATCTAAATTTTGCTCAATATTCTGTTTTTGGCAAAAAAAGAAAAAAGAAAAATTGTTTAGTTTGATCTAATGTTCTTTATCCTATGAGCTAAAATGTGCCTTCCAGTTATAATTTGTCACTAGTACTACGACACTGTCATCTTTAGCTGGGATAATCCCAGTATATAATGTGTTGCATTGTCAATAGTATGGGTACGGAATTTAACCGAATTGTACATTTAACAGCAGTTTAAATTCCTAAGTGTGGAAAGAGAAAAATATCTGTTAATGAAAACTTTAAAACAGTGAAGAAACAATTTGAAAAATACAATGGAGGATGGAAGGACACCTTGTGTTCATGGATTGGCAGGATAAATAATGTTAAATGACTATACTACCAAAAGCAATTACTATGAAATTTCCGATAAAATGCATCATGTAATTAGGAAAAATAATTTCATGTGGAAACACACACATACATACATGCATACATACATACATACATACACACACACACACACACACACACTCACTCACACACACATACAAACACTCCTAAAAAAAAAAGATCAATGCTGGAAATATCGAAGTGCATGAGTACATGACTAAAAAAATTGTAAAGCATGATACCAGAATAAAATGATGCATGTAACCAAATGGATTAGAATATAGAATCAAAAATAAAGCCCACACAACTAAAATCATCAGACTAATTTTTATTTTTTGCAAAATGATTAATTTTGGGTCTCTTCTTTGAGGATAATCACCAGATAATAAAAATCAACCTAGGGGAATTCCTTTCTGGAGGGTGAGAAAGTGACAGAGACAGAAGAGGAGCTGGTATTAATAAGCTCAAATTGTCCTATGAACTGCTTTCTTAGCCCTAGCTTCTCTTCTAACTTATAAGAATATTGCTTCTCACATTATCATTTTTTGTGGTTATTACTGAAAATTTCAATGCCAAATTAGGAAATTTGATTTCCTGTAGTGTTGCCTTCTGTGTGTATTCATTACAAACTTGTTTTAAACTTTCTTCTTTTTATATAACCTAACATGTAAGAGAAACTCCTTTTTATATGCTGCAACTCTTCCATGACAATGGTAAACTAGCTATGTTACAGAGCATCCTTTATATATTAGTAATTAATTTTTTACCTATAGATTTATGAGTGAATATTTAAACTCTAAGAACTATATTTTGTGAGTGAATTATGTGACTGAGTATTTTATATGGATTTTAATTCATAAACTGAAGTTACCATTAATTTTAACAGAGTCAAATTAAAATTACTAGAGAACAATAACTTCAACTTAGCTAGGACTATTTTCCAGCTAATCTATTATATTCAGATACTTGTTGAGGTGAGTAATAACAACAGACTATTTATCCACACTATTTTGTGTAAATCCTGCTCATTCCCATATACTTTGGAATATTTTATACTATCATTCTCATTTTATAGATGATGACACCAATAATGCCCAAGGACAATAAGGGAAGTACCCTGCTGTGGAAAACTGCTAAAGTAAAAGGAATATTAGAAAATTTCCCACACATTTATGCTTTTCTCTAGACATATAATATAGTCAAAGAGTCAATTGGGGTTTCCATGTAGCTTTGTCACTGTAAAATATATAGATATGTAAAATACATACAAAAGCATTACTGTTTTTGTACAGCTTAACTTTGCATTCCTGTTGTTTTATTTGGTATGAATACACTGTTGCTGGCTTCTCATCATAGATGAGATAGACCTCATCCTGACTACTTCAAATCTGATCACAACTTGAAGTAGGGCTGCTCAGTCACATGCTTGTTGTCTACTGAGAAAAAAAAAAGTTAAAACTGAGGCTTAATTGTTTACTGGTGCTATGTTGAACATAGAGTGTTAGGTGGAATTGTGTCTTAATCAACTGTGTAGGCATCTGCCTGCGACTATCACAGAGCACTATACTTCAGTGGTCAAAATTGATGAAGAATGAGTGGATGTGAAGAAATATTAACAAAACACAGCTTTTAAGATGGCACTCAGAGGAAGGATAGCAGGTTACCAAGAAGAGACTTGATACCCTATGAGCATATACAGGGGGAGGAAATACCCCTCAGTCACAGTCATAGGGGAGGGGATTAAGGGAAAATGGGAGGGAGGGAAGAATGGGAGGATACAAAGGATGGGATAACCATTGAGATGTAACAAGAATAAATTAATAAAAAATTAAAAATAGATAGCACCAGATAGCTTTCCAAAGTGGCTGTACTAGTTTGTATTCCCACCACCAATGAAGGAGTGTTCCTCTCTCCCCACATCCTCGCCAGCATGTGGTGTCACTTGAATTTTTTATCTTAGCCATTCTGATGGGTGTAAGATGGAATCTCAGAGTTGTTTTGATTTGCATTTCCCTGATGACTAAGGAGGTTGAGCATTTCTTTAAGTGTTTCTCAGCCATTTGATATTCCTCTGTTGAGAATTCTCTGTTTAGTTCCAAGCCCCATTTCTCAATTGGGTTATTTGGTTTGGTGTTGTTTAATTTCTTGAGTTCTTTATATATTTTGGTTATTAGACCTTTGTCAGATGAAGGGTTGGTGAAGATCTTTTCCCAGTCTGTAGGCTGCCGCTTTGTTCTCTTGACAGTGTCTCCTGCCTTACAGAAGCTTCTCAGCCTCATGAGGTCCCATTTATTAATTGTTGACCTTAAGGCCTGGGCTGTTGGTGTTCCATTCAGGAAGCCATTCCACTCCTTGGAATATACCCAGAAGATGCTCCAGCACACAACAAGAAAAATTGCTCAACCATGTTCATAGCAGCCTTATTCATAATAGTCAGAACATGGAAACAGCCTAAGTGTCCCTCAGTAGAAGAAAAGTAAAGAAACTGTGGCACATATACACTACGGAATACTACTCAGCTATTAAAAACAAGGAATTCCAGAAATTTGTGGATAAATGGATTGAGCTAGAAATGATCATAATGAGTGAGTTAACCCAGAAGAAGAAAGACTCAAATGGTATATACTCACTTATATCTGCATACTTTCATGTCCCATGAAAGCCTTCACTTACCAGGAAACTGGGACAGAGGGGAGGACATCCTATTGGGACTCTAGATGAGGTAAGCATGGGAGAATTGCAAAGTAGAAGGATCCAGAGGGTCCGAGAAACCTACAAGTACAACATTATGATAGGCAGATTTGGGCTCAGAGGTCCCGCTCAAACTAAGGCACCAGCCAAGGACAATACAGGCGGTAAACTTTAAACCCCTACCCAGATCTAGCCAATGGCCAGAATATTCTCCACAGTTGAGTGGAGAGTGGGATATGACTTTCTCACGTACTCTGGTGCCTCATATTTGACCATGTCCCCTGAAGTGGGAGACCTGGTGGCACTCAGAGGAAGGACAGCAGGTTACCAAGAAGAGACTTGATACCCTATGAGCATATACAGGGGGAGGTAATCCCCCCCAGGAACAGTCATAGGGGAGGGGAATAAGGGGAAATGGGAGGGAGGGAAGAATGGGAGGATACAAAGGATAGGATAACCATTGAGATGTAACAAGAATAAATTAATAAAAAAAAGAAAAGAAAAAATTAAAAATAAATAAATAAATAAATTGGCAATTAAAAAAAAGATTTTATGTTAGTCAAGGTAGCATTCTTTCACACATTAGTACGAACACATCTGTGAAAGTACTCTGTACATCAAAATAGACCTCATTAGAAATACTTTTCTAGATTCTACAAATCCCTATCCTTCCCATTTGTATATTTGGGAGATATAAACTATGAAGTTCTCACAGATGTATCCTATGCTAAGCAAATCCCACCAGGAGTGAGTTCATTATCAAAAGCAGTTATAATCACATGCAAAGCTGAAAAACTGATTATGTATTCACCAATGCTAAACTGCAATTTTTCATACATAGAGGGTAAGCTATTTTCTTTAGAAAGTCACATCAAATAGTGGAGATGATGATTAACAAAATGTTAATTGCCAAATGTGGTAAGTAATTGAAAATGTGATAATTGACGTATAATTTTGGCTATTAGCACATCACTCTCTGTTTTTACTATTTGGATGTCCTTCTAGTGAGAATACCAAATGCCTAGAACAGAACATTAACACACATGAACTAGTTGGAATCAAGGATGTGGGATTAACTTGTGCTCACTAGCAACTTCTCATCAGATTTTAACTTTATCAACTTCTCACTATGTAAACTGTCACTTTACATTTTTATATTATGCCTAGAGTGATGACTTCATGGGTCAAAGAAGTTGCCACTCCTATCTAATACCCTGAGAATGATTCTTAGCTCCCACTGTGGGAGGAAAGAGCCAAATCTCTAAAGATGTCCTCTCTAACAAATGCACGGTGGAAGATACACACACGTGCGTGCACACACACACACACATATACACACACAAACACACACACCCATTCACGTGCATGCACACCCTTCAAGAATACTAAAATTAAAAATTTTTAAATGATTTTAGTATCTGCATTTCAAGTACTAGCACTGGCATTTAAAAACCAAAAGAGCATCTAAAAATCATGGGTTTTCAATTTCTGAATTTTTCCATATTTTGAATTTCTCAAACTCTCTATTTTCCTTCCTCTGTAACTTCCTTAATAGTATTGCAAGACTGGAACTGGTGCTCAGAAGTTGCCGCCAACCAGGCACATTGCTGACGTAGGCTCCTGTCCTCCTATCAATGAAGTATCCTAGTCTACTGCTTCTTTGCTCAAATTCAGGTTGACGCCACAATACACTGTGACCAACAGTAGTGGAGAAATGTGATGCCTTTTTTTGATATGTGGGTTGAAAGAAGCCAACTCATTTAGAGTTTGTTCTTTTGGTGCATGCTTTTCCTACAGAAACTTGGTAAGACTATTGGGAATTACTGAAGATAACGTATACGGAGAAAAATCTCACACATTTCCGGAGACTTGATCAGTTTGTCTTCCTGAAGATGGTCCTGGAAAAGTTAACAGAAATCCACGATCAAGCCACACTAATATGTCATATAGATGAGTTATTTTTAATAATTTGCCCAAACTGAAGAAGCCTAAGAAGAGTGAAATGCCGTTGTTTTAGATTCCTTTATTTTCTGATTATTTGACATGCCACAAAGACAGCTACAGAGGAGGTCTTAAAGAAGCCTTTTATGCCTGATCTTAGTTTTAGTACCAGCATCTGCCACTGTCTCCTTTCCCATTTAACAAAATTCATTAAAATGTCATACTTTATTTCATTTTAACATTTTCATTTTATGTTTAGATAACTGAAATATTTTTCATTCAGAAGTTTTATAAATACATTTATCAGGAAATATTAAATGCTATATAAAATGTGAAACACAAATAATATTTACTTCAATAATTTTAATTTGGTGATGGAATAGCATATTGAAAATGAATTATTTTATTCAGCTCGCCATGAAGGAGGATAAAATTTTTAAGCTTTGGAAAAATATTTACTTGAACAAAATATTTTGAATTTTAATATCTTATTTTATAGTCAAGTCTGCCATAATGTGAAATAAGTAGCCCTTTTCCCATAATTGCTATATTTAAAAATGAATTGTAGTTAAACACAATTAATCACAAATTAGGAACAGAAGGAATAGTACTTCAAACTTATCATGATTTATTTTCTCCTAAGAGTGGTACATACATAATTGAGAAAGTATTTTAAAGTGCTAC
The DNA here is from genome assembly GCF_903995435.1 of Acomys russatus. NCBI lineage: Eukaryota > Metazoa > Chordata > Mammalia > Rodentia > Muridae > Acomys > Acomys russatus. The sequence continues at coordinate 50,664,358 of NC_067138.1, read as the reverse complement.
ATAGAAAATTATGACAACAATAACCTTAGAATATTAATTTTAAGATCATGCACTCTAACACCCTGGGAGAAACAGAGAAGTGGAAACTATGCAGAATAAGTAGACAGTATGTATATTGCTATATGTTCCAATTCAATAAGAATCAATTTATGTACTGTTTAGTTTGAAGATTTAATTTTTTTGTTAAGTGCCAGATCAATGGCAAAACTCAGTAGATTCATATTAAATCTTATTCAGTCAATGTTTGGATATCACTTTGGAGTAAGTCAGCATCATGCATATAAAGACAGTAGAGCTGGCTTGGAAATTTAAACAACGATGTAGGTCTCCTGATTTAACACATACACTGAATACAAATTATGGCTTAGAAATTCTTGACCCTGAATGCCTTGATGAGCACTGACTGGAACCTCCAGAGACATGAGAGCATTCAAAGAAATCATAAAATTCAGGTTCAGAACCCGAAATGCTTGACTTTGACTATAACAGGGACAAGCTCGAAGATTAAACAGCTTTAAATGTTTCAGAATCTCAAATCATTCGCTCTTTTTTTAATAGTCATGGAGAAAAAAGACCTGGGAAAAACATGCTCACACAGAATACTAAGAAGCAAACTAGGAATAGAATAGTCTGTGATGTAAGGCATCAAACTGTTTCAAAGAATCTGAGAATATTGGGCTTCTTTCAAGCAATCATAACCTCTTCCCAATTTATATGCATTGTGATTTGGTAATGTAAATATATCAACAACTAGTTCTAGAATTCTAACTTAGGAAAAGGAACTTTATTTACAGTGCAAAAAAAAAAAAAAAAAACTTGTAATGTTTCTTGGAGGTGGCAAGTGATAATCTAAAAGCACAGTTCTGCAGGAGTCAAACTGGCAAGTTGATCTTGTCTTATAGTAGATATAAACATAAGGCTTTGGGCATATGACAGAATAGAGAGATAGGGCATAAAGAAAGATTCTGAGCAGCTCTGCATAAGGATGAGACCTGAACCCAGAAAGTGTTTGTGAGGCTTTAAGAAAAGGCTTGTCTCAGATGAAGTGTCCAGCATTGTATGTTGCTCTCTTTCCTCCTTTCCCAACCTCTAAAAGGTCTTGGTGTGGAAATTTTACTGAGATCCTTATCAGTATGAAACTTAAAAAAAAAAAAAAAAAGCAAGTTTCTAACTTTAAATAAGCAAGCTGTTGAAAATCAGGTCAGAAATCAATAAAAAACTTTGTTGAAAATATTTAATTATTTGTAATGAATGAACATAGGAAAGGATTTCACTAAGATCTGTGTTAGTATCTGTCACCACAGAGGGATTCCAAAAAGACATATGTCTTTCACCATGAGAAATGAGAGGAGCAGCCTTACAGAGTGTAGCCATGGTCGCTCCATTCATTCAGAGGTTTCAGCTCTGGTGACTTGGCCCAGTCTCTGTGGCCCTGTGCTGAGGGAAAGCATCATGGTGGAAGAACAACCTGAAAGACTGCAGGGTGTGGACAGGAAAAGCAGTCAGAAAGAAAAGAGGAACCTCAGAAAAGGACCAGGTACAAGATGGTGCATCATGCATCACAGATATGCCCTGGGGACCTACTTTTTCACAAAGCCTGAATTTCCCTAGCTCTACCACCTCTTGCTAGCTCATGTGAATTAAGGTTCATAGATGGATTAAACCACTGGTTAGTCCACAGACCTCTCTATTTGCTTTTTTCTGGACATGCTCTGACAGACTACTCAGAGGCATGCATACTAAATTCCTAGGCCTATCTCAATCCACTGAGGTGCACTTGCAAGACCATCACTGTCTGGAAGAACAGTGTTTAGCTGATGCTAAGATTAAGCAAGCAACATAATATTTTAAACATGTTTGTTGATAAAAATAAAGTACATTTGGTTGTACTAGGAGTATCCAATGAAAAACTTGAAAAATAATAGTCTCCTTGCTACCTTAACCAAAAGATGCGCAAACTTAAGCTCATCAATCATACCATGAGTGAGTTCCCGCCGCTGTTCATGAAAAGCTGACAAACACTGACATGTTGATGGTCTCAAGTAAGCAGACTCTTTCAAGTAAACAGACAAAATTTCCGAGCACTTGTCCTTCTGGGAGCATGAGTAAAATATAAGTGAAAACAACATAAATAAAAACAACTTAAAAGAAACTCTACTTTCACTGAAAATATGTATATGAAAGGCGTTCATTAAAACCACTAATGAAATAAATGAGACTGTGGGCTATATTTTGAAGGGTGGATAAAGTAATCCTTTACTCAACAGGCTTCAAAGTCTGGACTGGCTGAAATGTTAGGAAGAAGGTAGCTGCCATTGTGTGTGAAAGCTGGACACATGTTGAAAAAGAAAATAAACAAAGGGCTCAGACGATATTAGGTCAGAACAAATCACTGCATGGAGTCTCAGAAAGAAGGCCAAGAAGTTAAAATTATAGAAAATAGGACAAAAACGAGAGACAGAGAGAGAGAGAGAGAGAGAGAGAGAGAGAGAGAGAGAGAGAGAGAGAGAGAGAGACAGAGAGACAGAGAGACAGAGACAGAGAGACAGAGACCGAGAGAGAGACACAGAGAGAAACAGAGAGAGAAGCGCAAAGCACTAGACTGTCAGTCAGTAATAATTGAAGGGATGTGTGGCAGAAAGAAGACACCAGGATTCTGTACCAGGAAGGTGAAAAACATCATACCTAGGTCCTGAATATAATGGTACTAGAGTGCTGTATCAACTTGTTCATTTTTCTTAATTTTGATATTAGGATACTAACAGGGCTATATATTCCTTAAGGTATTGTAAATAATACGGGGAGGTATCTAAAAGGTTTTAGATGGTGTAGAGCTTATAGTGTATCCTTCATAAGTCACAACTGATAGTATTAAGCAATGAAAAATATAATTACTACTTGGATATAAAAAGTCACTGTAATGTAACTTCAAAAAACATGACAACTTAATGGTTCATGGAATAAGGAGATTTAGGAACGTTTGTGAAATATATGAATTGAGCTTGAGAGCAAATGACTAGACAGGGAGGGGATGATCCTTCTGCAGTCCTCAATGGAGTCATATACAGGTAGCTACAGTACATGTTAATTTCCATGTTAATATAAACTTATCTAAATTAACACTAAGTGATTAAGGAGATTGCTTAGGGAATTGTTTAATACATTTTTGGCTATATTGTACCCATCAAGCAGGTCTCAGCTATGGTTTTGTTATACAAAGTTCCAACTTTAAAATTCTAAGTGGAAAATTCCACAGAAATTATCCCAGAGCCAGTTAAAATCGTTGCATTTGACAAAGAGGAATGCCTTCTGGGGTAGAAGATTGACAATTGTCAAATATCCATCAACTTAGTTGTTAATAAGCACCTTGACTACTTTGCAGTTCCTACTGAAATTGATATTCCTTGCTGTGTATAACTACCATTTGCTGGGCGAAAATATTCATATTAGCTGTTTGTTGATGAGCTTCATTTGTGAATAATGATCTCAGGACTATGAACATGCTGTGATCTTAAATAGTGCACATCATTAATTATAAGTTTCATAGGTAATAAGTTCTAGCTGACAGAGATCACGAAAACAGGCTGTTTTCTCACTTTTAGACTAGGAAATTACATAGGTGTAGTGATTAGCTGGATTTTCTGATATTCTACAATCCAAAGACATTCTAAAGACACAGATGATTTTAAATATTTTAAAAATGTATATATGTGAGTATTTTGGCTGTACACACGTATGTACATCATGTACATGCAGTCATACAGGGGCCATAGTAGTGATGGATTCCCTCGAACTTGTGTTCTATACAATGTTGGATACCTCGTGGGTGCTGGCAACCTAACCGAGGTCATCTGATTGAGGAGTAACTTCTCTTAACCACTGAGCCATCTCTCCAGCTCCTATGAACTTGTTTCATTCTTGTCTTTGTGCACACTCGGCAAACCTCTATTCTTCACAAAGTGTTTTCTCTGCTTGTTGCTCATTGAATGATGATGGTTTTCAGAGACTATGACGAAAGTGGCAATGCAAAGCTATCAACGGTTAAAGTAAGTCCACCTCAGTCAGAATTATCACAGAAATTCTCATTGGCACTCAGCTTTATTTGAGTAATATAGACTGTTGAAACAAGTGTTTCTCTCTCTTTTTCATGATTATACTTTAGTTCTTATAATCTTCAGTTAAACTGTCTTGCATATGAACACGCGTGCATGTTTGGTTTTCCTCAGTTATTGTCTACCTTGGTTTTTGAGACCTAGTGTCCCAATAAGTCAGAAACTTTCTGATTTGGATAGTTTGGCTTACCAGAAAGCTACCTGGATCACCCTGGTTCTTGCTTTTCAGCACTGGGTTCACAGCTGGGTGCCATCATGTTAGATATTTTGTGGACATGGTAAAGATTTAAATTTAGATCCCTGTATTTGTGCAGTAGATATGTTACTCTTTGAGCTTCTTTCCCAAAACCTGAACTATATTTTGGATCCTGGTATTTTGGTACTGTTCCATTTTGTTCTTGAGAGTTAATACATACCAGCACCCCTTTCTAGAATAGTCTTACTTTGTTATTCCCATCTTGTGTTTAAGTTTGCATGTAGGCATAGATACTTGTGCATATTTGAGTCTATACATGTTGTTTAACCTTGCTTTCTGCTTTTGCATTTTGGACTTTAATGCATTTAATGTCCCATCTTGATTTCAGGGAATTCACTCTGGGCTCTACAACTTCATAGACAACAGAATTCTAGCTTTATATCTGAGCACACATTGCTTAGCAGATATCTGAGGCTTGAGAGAGAGAACCTTTGAGACAAAGGGGGATGTTCAAGGGTAAAAATCAAAGTCAATGAAAAATGAAATGTATGTAGTCAGAGAGTAAAGCTGAATTCCAAGGGTAACATAGATTTATACAGAAGAAGTGCTGTAAAAATATTTAAGAAAACAATATCTATATTTAAATTAAATTTCTGAATTGGTGATGCTCTAAAAATTAGCCTGTTGCTATACAATGTTTATCATACACACATTCATGACTTGGTGAATCTTTAGACAATGAAGTGATAAAAGGTATAGATCCTAGAAAAATTAAAGAATATACCTGGGAGAATATCAGGGAAGTGACAGAATGAGCAAACTCTTGGATGAAAATCAGTCATCTTGAGTATGTGTCTTACGGTTTATAGTGCTGCAATAAATCATAAAAAGCAAAACCAACTTGGGGAGGAAAGGATTTATATCTTCTTCAATCTTGCTGTCTATCATGCAGGCAAGTCAAAGCAGGAACTCAAACATGGCAGGAACCTGGAGTCAGGAACTGATGTGAAGACCACATAGCAGTATTGCTTACTGGCTTGCTCTTTCATAGCTTCCTCAGCCTTCTTCTTGAGAGCACTCAGGACTACCAGCCAAGGGGTGTCATTTCCCACAGTGAACTGGGTCCTCCAAGATCAATTATCAATCATGAAAACACATCATGACCACAGACAGAGCTGGTGGGGCACTTTTTCAGCGAGGTTCACTCTGCCTTAAAGATGCTAGCTTGTGTCAAGATGACATAATAAATAGCCAGTACAGTGAGAAATGGCTGAAAGACAGTTGGGTTATATATGAATAGCCAACCACTCAAGTCTCCTGTTATCACCCTGTGCAGAACTCATGGATATGTTCTGTGAACCCAGCTAATTTGCAAACGTAGACACAGCTAAAAAGAAATATAATGATTGCTTCACTACTTTTCTACTAGGAATAATTTCATAAGAATACCACTGTGAAAGGAGCTTAGTTTTTATTTCATGATATTTCATATAATAATAATGTAGTTCCAGTCTGACTAAATCACTAAAAATAGCAGCATATCTCTGTAATTGCCATCACTGCTGATGGTCTTTGTAAGTTAAGCAGGAGTGTGTCTTATTTCATAAATCATTTATAGCTGCGCTGGTGATTCAACACTTTGTAATCTTAAGCAAATAAAAATGAACATTTGTCTATTCCCTAGACATCTAAATGCGTATACTGACCCTCAACACTTCTCAAATTTCATTATTTTGTTCAAACCAGGAAAGTGAAAGTTTATTTTCATCAGTTTTAAAGTTTATCTAGTATTCTTTATGATCTTTATCTCCAAATACATTGTTTTGGAACTCTGCATTTGGCAGTATGGCTACCCTGAAGCTATACGAAATGCAATATTTTATACATGCCTGGCAAAGCTGGATTCTCAAAAGCAAAACTTATCTCTGGACAATGATTGTAAGTAAAAATAATCATAGCAATATTTTACATTGAAGTTATTCCAAGCTTAATACAGCCTCAACAGAAAGAAAGACAAGTCAAAGACTTAATACATACATAAATATTATTTGTGCTTATAATTATATCATTTCACCTTACTCTTTCTTCTCTCAAAACTTTCCCGTACATCCCTCCAGGTTTTCTTCTATTGCTCTATTGCCTTTTTCTTCATTTCTTACTGTTACATACACATACGTGCATACATATGTGTGTGTATATATATTATACACATGTACAAACTGTTCACTCAGTATTATGCTACTAGTATGTATATCTTTTCAGGGCTTGCCATTTTGTAGAGGGTAACCAATTGCTGTTTTCTTCTCTGAGGCAGACTCTTTCTCCATCTCTCAGAATTCCTTGGTTGACTGCAGAGTTCTGTTTAAGGGTAAGACATTGTGAACATTCCCCTGTTCATGTTAGGCTGTCCGTTGTTGTCTTTGTTATTCAGTTCATGACTTGAGGGAATCATGTTGGTGAAGCTTTTTTGGCTAGAGCTTTTGACCCATTCCTAGAAGACTGTGGTAGGTTGACTGACAATGCTCCCCAAAGTCTCAATATATTTGAATGTTTGGTTTCTAGTTGGTGCATTCTTTAGGAAGCATAAGAAGGTAAGTGTGGCATTCTTTGGAAGGGATAGGCTTTCTGGTTTCAAAAGCCTATGCCAAGTAGAAACTTTCTGTTTCTGCCTCTGACATTAGGATCATATATATTCTTATAAGCTGCTCTAGCACCAAGCTTGTCTGCCTGCTACCAGTCTTCTCACTACGATGATCATGGACTTGCCCTCTGAAACTATAAGCAAGTCCCCATCTAAACACTATCTTTTGTAAGTTGCCTCAAATAGGTGTCTCTTCACAGAAATATACAAGTAAAAACAACGACCCAGTCTCACAGAAAACTCTCTGGTCTCCTGGATCTTCCATCTTTGTTTGTGAGCCTATCCTTTAATGGTTGAGCCATCTCTCCAACCCTGGTTCTCTGGATCTTAAAATCTCTCTGTCTTGCTTTCTGAAGTGATCACTGATCATTACGTGTAGGAATTGTTCTGTGGATATTTCAGCTGGAACTGAGCTTTACAACTCTACATTTTAATTGGATGTGATTTTTAATGCTCTTCATTTATTACAAAGAGAAGTTACTGAAAAGATATGTGTACTGCTACTGCATCCTTAGAGTTATCATGCTGTATGTGGTTCACAGTATCGGGTTCATAGGCAGTGTAGCTGGGTCAGACTTTTTATTGCTCACTTCCTTTGGAAGCTGGCATGGGGATATCTACAGGGAGGAGACTTTCAGATCATCTCCAACTCCGGAGCCTCAAGGCTCTGTGCCTGAAGTAAATATTGTCTTTGGCAAGAGGGATTAACCTTCCATCTCTTGGAGCAAACAAGCAAACAAATGTTTTGGGAGTCTCATGGGCAACTCTGACCAAAAACTCAAAACAGGGCTTCTCATGCCTGGTATTGGGAGTTTTGTTAGATAGTCTATTGTTTTTGGAGGAAGCTTTGATTCACCAAAGCAAAAGATTCCTGTCAGGACAGTGTTTATGCGTAATGATAATCCTAGTAATAATTGAATGTTGAAACCATTTTTAAGTTTAACCAAGCCTCAGTAGGTTTTAAAAGAGAAAGACAAATCAAAATCTTGAAAGACCAACTTTTTTTTAAGTGTTATGTTGTCAAGGAGTCATGTATGAGAAAAATGTATGTATGTATGTATGTATATATATATATTATATACACACATTTGTAATACCAAGAATGCATGCTATATAGTAATTATCACCATAACATTTATTAAAACTAATTTATCTAAATAATAAGCTATAAGTACCATATAAAAATATAATTGTGCTAATGTGTAAAGAATTAAAAATAATAAAAAGTTATAAAATATTCAAGCAAGAAGAGTAAAAAATGTGGCATGCTCTGTTCTTTTTTCTTTCTTTCTTTCTTTCTTTTTTCTTTTTCGAGACAGGATTTCTCTGTGTAGCCTTGGCTGTCCTGGACTCACTCTGTAGACCAGTCTGGCCTTGAACTCACAGCAATCCACTTGCCTACGCCTCCTGAGTGCTTGGATTAAAGGTGTGTGCCACCACACCTGTCCTGTTCTATTATTTTTTCCCTAGCATTTTTGGTGTCTGTCTGTCTGTCTATTTAAAATATAGTCACATCATTTTTCTTTTCTTCCTCTAGCCCCTCCTGATTCCTCTTCTCATGTTTGTCTTAATTCCTCTCAAATTCACAGCCAATTTTTCTATAATAATTTTGTGTCCTTCCTTGCTTGGATTGAAGAATGAGTACAAATGGAAAAGAATTATACCTACTTTTGACATTTGAGCTTGGCACAGTACCAGCATTCAGAAATATTTGTAGTGTAAACCTGTTGTCTGTGGATTGTGTTTGCAAGTTTCAGTTCTTCCTTCCTATTTAGGGGTTCACTCTAAACTCCCACCCCACTGAATTCTTTCAGTGCTCTTTGCACAATCTTTGCACACACATTACATGACCAAAATATGTGTGTTATTTTTAACTAGGATGATAATTCAAGAATGTGAAATGAGTTTCTGGGAAAAACCAACAAATCTTAAATTTCTAATAAAAGTAAGAAATGATAGAGTTAAAGAGAAAGATCAAGACTGGACAATGCTAGTTGAATTTCTATATGTTGTCACACCTAAACATAACTACCTCTATATTTGTCAAACAAGTTGTTTTATTTTCATTAATATAAGTGAGATTTTGGTTATTTAGAAATGAAGAGGCCTGATTAATATGTCATTTAGCATATTCTCTAAAATGATTAATGTTATTCATAGAACAAGTAGATATCAAATGAACCACATTGCATTATTATATTTCTGAGATTAGCTGAACATAGATTTATTCAGATAGATCAAATAAACATGCCTCAGACAATGGAAATAGACATTAAATAAAAAAGAAATTGCTTGAATTTTTCCAACTCATTTCATATATTCTAAAATTTTGTTGTTTATATTTTACTAGAGTTTTATTGAAATATAATTAAATCATTTTATCCATGTTTTTTTACCCTCTAAAGTCTGTAATACCCCTCCATGCATTCCCTCCCATGCCTCCCTCACTCTCTTTCAAATTGATAACCTCTTCTTTATTATTGCTATATTTATATAAATGCATAAATATAACCTGCTGATTTTCATTAGTGTGGCTTGTGTGTTAATAATTTCAAGCCTGTTCACTTTGTGTTGGATATCCAATTAGAAGACACTCATTCATTCATTCACTCATTCATTCATTCATCTCTCTATTTAATAGTTTTTATTTGCATACAGAGGGCAAATTTCAGGAATCTTTTCCTTGCTCTCAGCATGTGGATTCCAGAGATGGAGTTAATTTCTTCAGACTTGCCAGCAAGTGACTTTACCCATTACCAGTGGCCCTTTCTCATCAGCCCTTTATTTGTTCATAAAGAGGAAGAGGATATTGTATGCAGCTTGCTATAATCTCAACTGACCCCATCTCCATGCACCTGTCTTTGTGGAATTCTTCCTCCTAAATGTGAACTACATTTTCTGACACCTACTACATAGAAGACTGCAGAGGCCTTGTGATACTTTTTCTGTAACTAGGTTCTAAGAAGACAGCTGCATCCTTTAAGGATCTCTTGTGCTGCCTTGGATTGCTTACTATATCACAAGGAAGCCCTGTTAGAAGACTCATGGTTATAAGACTTCATTCCCTCCTTGAACTCTTCAGATTAGAGTGTAACTCCTGATCAGAGTGAACACACACTCATGAAAGATCTTGAAAGAAGATGCCTAGGTAATTTGAATGCATAGGCTTGAATCATAGAACACACAATCAGATTACATGCTGCTGGTGATGCTGAAGATTCAATCATGGCTAGCCTGTGCTGTTCCCCCATGGTGCATTCCAGTCTCTGACTTCCATTGATGTGGAAAACTTGGAATAGTCTGACAAACAGAAACAGATCATAAACACATGAGAATAGAACCAGGAACAATCTTAGCAGAATCCAAGGTTCTGTTCCAAACTATAGCCTTTATTTACCATCAATTAAGAAAAACACTGGAATGATTGAAAAATTGGGTTATTTCAATTTTAGTTGAATTTATCTGTACCTATCATAATCATGTAAGACTCAAATGATTTTATACTTTCTAATAAGTTTCAACATACCTACAGTTGCCATTTCAGTGTTGCTTTGTTCTGATAACATTCTTCAGAGAATACTGAAGCTTAGCCAGAGAAATTCACAATTGTGTTAACTGAACTTATTAGCTTTTAACTTAAACAGGTACTGGAAATAATTTGCAAAGAGGATTCACTTCTGTGGCCATGAAGAAGTGAAACAGAGTGTGGGAAATCTGAAGACAGTTCAGGTAAAAAGTTGCTGACATTTTCCCTGGAAGATTGTTAGGCTCAATTAGACATAGATAGGATCATTTGAAAGTTAAAAGTAATATTCAGTTGTACAAATTTTATTATCGTCCATGTCTGATGAAAGTTGAAGATATAGTTAAGAATTCAGAAACCTAAAATGTAACCTTGTTAACATAAACTCTCTTGCGACCAGTGAGAGTAACAGTGTCTAAATTAAAGAATAAGGATAAGAGGGAAAGATGGGAGGAAGAGAAAGAAAAGGGAGGAAGAGAGAAAAAGTAGAGGTTTTTAGGCCCATGCTTTATAAAGTACCATGTTTTGGTAAAATTGGTCCACTAAGTATTGTGATGGCTAGTTGTTTTCTTTTCTTTTTTTCAACTTGACACAGAAATAGTCATCAGAGAGAAGTGATCACCAATTGGGAAAATGGCTCCATAAGATAGTCTGTAGGTAAGCCTGCAGGGCATTTTCTTAGTTAATGATGATATGGGAGTCCAAACCATTGTGGGTGGATACCTCATGACTAGTGGTCCTAGCATCTATAAGAAACAGGATGAAAAATCCAGGAAGTAGCATTCTTCCATGGTCTGTGCATCATCTCTTGTCTCTAGGTTCCTACCCTCTTTGAGTTCCTGTTCTGACTTCTTTCAGTGATGGACTATGTGTAGATGTGTTAGTCAAATAAACCGTTTCCTCACCAAGTTGCTTTTGCTTTCATTGTGTTTCATCATAGCAATAATAAGAGAGGAAACAAGCTTTTCTATGTAACAACTGAGAAAATATTTCTCTAAAAAGAGAGAGTTGGAAACAGGGATAAAAAGCATTAAGCCAATATTTCAGTGTTTTCAAGAAGGACTGAAGTATCTATTTCATAGGAGTTTGAGGGAATAAGTTATATTTTTAAGTTTTATTTTATTATAATATATTCAAGTTATATCCCTATTGTAATCACCTTGGTCTTATCTTCTTGTTTCTCCCTCCCTTCCTCTTCTGCCCTATACCACTTTCATAGTTCTCTGACAGGTGGAGTCCTCTTCCCCAATGTCTGACTACGGCCTATCACGTCTCATCTGAATAACCTGCATCCCCTTCCTCTGTGTTCCCACAGGGCTTCTCTGCCAAGGGGCAGTGATCAAATCACAGGCACCAGAGTTCATGTCAGAGTCAGTGCCCTGCTCTGTTTCCCCTTCTTCCCCCTATGGAGAATGCACTGTCCAAAGGCTACATCTGAACAGGGAATCTAGGTTCTCTGCTTGCAATGTTTTGGTTGGTGCATCAGTTTGTGAAGGCTCTACTGCATCCAGACCCACCAACCTTGATAGCTTCCTTATGGAGCTCCTGACAGCCTCCCGACCCTGTCCTTCCATCCCCCAACTCTTCCATAAAACTTGCAGTATTTGCCTAGAGTCTGGCTGAAATTCCAGTATCTTTCCTGATCCCATTTTGAGTAGAGTTTCTGAGGGGACATTATGTTGGGCAAATATTCACTTATAAGTTTGTATACACCATGAGTGTCTTTCTGAATCTGGATTACCTCATTCAGGATTATATTTTCTAGTTCCATCCATTTGCTTGAAAATGTGAAGATTTTCTTGTTTTTTTAGTAGCTGAATAGTATTCCATTGTGTAAATGTACCACAGTTTCTTTATCCATTCTTCAGTTGAGGGACATCTAGGTTGTTTCCAGATTCTGGTTATTTCAAATAAAGCTGCTATGAACATAGTTGAGCAAATGTTCTTGTTGTATGGCCAAGGAGTGATATAGCTGGGTCTTGAGGTAGCACTAGTCCTGATTTTCTGAGAAAGTGCCAGATTGATTTCCAAAGTGATTGTACAAGTTTTCACTCCCACCAGCATGTGTTGTCACTTGAGTTTTTATCTTAGTCATTCTGATAGGTGACAGGAATCTCAGAGTCCTTTTGATTTGCATTTTCCTGATGATTAAGGACATTGAGCAGAGGTCATTTTCTCACATCATAATGGTTTTTGTTCCAGAGAGGTATTTATTTACTTATTCTCTCAGGTTTCAGACTTGAGTGTGCATAAAGTTCACATTGGGGATCTTGTGAAATGTGGACTTGATGAGTGGCACTGAAATGTTGCGTTTCTGACAAGCTTCCAGGTGAACCCAGTCTGTGAACTATATTTCCATAAAAAATATTTGTAATAACATCCACATTCCAAGGCTCTTAACTACTGTGGGGTTGTAGTCAGTCACTGTTTTCAAAAAACTTACAATTTTTATAAAAGTGGAAAAAACCTGCATGTAACAATATCTCGTGAATTATTAAGTTAATAACAATTATTGTACTGAGTTAAGTGGTGACAGGGTTGCTTTCTTGGGCATATGACCTATTCAGTCTCATAGTGCTGTTGTCTACGAAGGCCAAACACTTGCTATGATGCTCTGCTGTTGCTCTCCTGACAAGCTTACTAAGCTTTCTATCCAGTATTTGGCCACACAAATCACATAACAAGCCATGAGTACAGGTAATATCATATGGAGCTTGAAAAACACCAAATTGCTTCTTATTGAAAGAAATAATGAGTTTCAGAAGTAAGAAGTATTTAAGTTTCACCTTGAAGAATAGATAAAATTTGAGCATAGATCCATGCAGTTAAGTTGTGGAGGAGAATAATCAGGCTAGAGCAATGGCAAGTAATTAGGCCAACTGGAACCTAAAATGCCGAGCACATAGGAGGCAGTCAATAAATTTTTGCTCAATGAAGTTTCTGCTGAATGAGCTTTGCAGAGATCTAAGCCCTGCCTTGATTGCCAAGGCTGGGGAAACAGAGATGTCACTGCTATACTGCAGCAAGCACTGTAGCCTGTGCTCTCTGAGTCTAATAGTAGAGATTGTTGAGAGTAAAAGTTAACAGATATGCTTTTCAGCTCTGCAAAATGACAGTTCCTCAACTAGCCAGTGATGGTGTTTTTTTGTTTGTTTGTTTGTTTGTTTGTTTTTGTTTTGTTTTTCCTGAGGTGTCCCGGTTTCTATCTACCTGTAGACATTTTATCTGACACTTTACTTATTAAAATAAAAGGCTTTTGCATAGACTTAGAATAGGAATTTAATGATTACTAAAACATAATTTTAAATGTAGTTATGATCAATCTAGGTAGATATGCACTTATTTTGAATGGAGAGGAAGTCCTAGATACCAGTGTAAATAGAATGAATAAGTGTAAAGCAGAGAGAATAGCATATACATTAATGAAATTTTTTCATTATTATATGTGCATTGTCAACATATGTTTTTATGTGATTTTGTAGGAATATGGTTTCATAACTTGAAATATATTCTCTTGGGAGAAGGCAGAAGCTTGCTAAAGGCTTATTTTTCTATTTTAAAGTTAGTGTTTGGTACTCAAACTGACAGCTGTGATATCTCCATCCTGAGTGACAGAGTTGCTTTCCAGTTTTTTCTTTGGACCTGATTAAGTGTTTCTTGGGTGCTCATCCTCACAGTCCTCTTTTTCCATCCCCACTGGGAAAGATTAATTAGATAAAACAATATAGTGCCCTGGATGCAGTAATCTAGCGAGTTTCCACTGGAGATGCTGAGAGCATAAGCCACAATGTCCATTTTGTTGCCAGCACAATACCAGGGCCAATCATGTGCAAGAGATCCCTTGGAAGCCGAGGGCAGAGAGAGAGAGAGAGAGAGAGAGAGAGAGAGAGAGAGAGAGAGAGAGAGAGAGAGAGAGAGAGAGATGAGAGAGAGGAGAGAGAGAGATGAGAGAGAGCGGAGAGAGAGATGAGGTGCAGAGAGGAGAGAGAGAGAGAGAGAGAGAGAGAGAGAGAGAGAGAGAGAGAGAGAGAGAGAGAGAGATGGGGCTATTTGCTGTATAATTTAAAGCCCTAGAACATTAAATCCCTTCTGCTGGCAACTTGTTTGCAAAATAGGACTGGTATTGCATAAATGGTGTATAAAATTCTTATAGAAGGTAGACCATATATGCTTGCATATGATGCATTAACCCAGTCTCTTTCTTCCTTTCATCTTCTTTGTGTTATCATTGTAACATTTTTTATCTCCCTGAGATAACTTTTTAAAATAAGATCTTAAAACAAAATGATGTACATCAAAAGATTTCTAGAAACTTCATATATTATGTTTATATTATAGTCTCTTGCTTTCTTTAAAGAACAACAAAGCAAAGGAAAACCATATCTGGAATAAAGCAAAAATGATGTCTTTATTCCAGAAACAAAAGATTTTCTAGAAAGTATGAGTGATACAGTGAATATTTTTAATTTATATTTTTAAAAGATGACATCACCATGAATAAACTGAAAATGTTGTTTCTGAAAAAATGACAAAGTTGTCACATGGTTAGTCTTTCTCCTCTGTGTTCTACATGGAAGACTTGCCTTGTTTCTCCAACTGGATAATTTCAAAATGCTTTTTTTTTCTTTCCATGTCAGAGGTTAAAGGAAGTTTCTCAGTAGAAGAAAAGAGTCAGCTGATGGTACTGAGTATCTTCAGTTCTTGAGCAGAAACAAAATCTACTTACTGAGTGTGAGATTGCTTAAGCCTGCCATTCATATCTTCTGGGGTGCCTGTGACAATCATCCTTCAGAAAACACATCCACTGCGACTCAGATGTTTTTATGTGAAGCTTGACTAGCCAGACTGAAATGTGAAGGGTAGTAACCTGTTAGTCAAGTGGTTTAGGTACTTGTGGTATGGAAGTTCACAACTCAAGAAGAGTTACTTTCATGTTCGGTTTTGGCTATAAATCTCTTGCAATAGATACCAAATTTGTTGTCACTTTAGCCTGAGTACCCAAAAGCATTGCCGTAGTGAAAGGCTTACAGGTTGTGAAAGCAGCTTATATGTTAGGACAGGAAATAGTTAAGTTAGCGTAAAATCCCTGAACACAGAGAGGCATTCTGTCCATTTTATAAGCAGAAAAGAAAATATAGCTAATGAAATATTTTCTGAGTTAGAGAAAGAAAAAAATTATTTTGCAATACACAATATGACAAAATAATATTCAACTTTGTTGGTGCCTAACCTATTTAATGTATATCTAACTTTGACCTTGTTATTTCTAGGAAACTTCTTAAGACAAACAAAGAAAATTTATATTACTTTGATTGTAACAGGACATTTCATATGAAACTTAAAAGAATGATAAGATTCATCTCTGGAAGTCAGACATTCAAGCTCATGAAATATTATCCTAGTAGAAGTGAACTGAAAATAAACATTCAACCCAGGGGAAAATTCCTAGCCTTATGCTGACAAGGCACTCATAAAAGACCACATATTATGTATAATTCCATTTATGTGGAATGTCCAGAAGAGGAAAATTTGTAAAGATAGAGAGCAGAGTATGACTGCTTAGTATGGGGAGAAGAAACATGGGTTAGCTAGTGTAGGATTTTTCTCTGAAAATGCTTTTAAGTACCCATTGATGATGATTTCATACATCTGTATACATAGTAAAAACAATTGCACTGTAGACTATAAATAGTGAATCATAAGGACCATGAATTATTCTCAGTAAAACTATTACATAAACAAGGAGCCATTTAAATCATATGCATTTTCTATTTAATAATTTATTACCTTTTTATAAAATAAGAATGACCATTTGACTTTAATGTTTAAATAGAAAACATACTTGGGTGTCTACTCAGTTATCAATCCCCCAGACAGGACAGTAAAAGTAGCTGGGATAAATGAGGGTGGCCTTTTCTCCACAGGGCTCTGATTTTAGCCCAAACAGTTATGTAGACATCAAAGAACACCCAGGACAGTGAGAAGAGAACAGCTGTGGACTCCTCCTTTGATCTTGCTCAATGACCTCTTCTCACTTTTAGCATCTCTTTCAGACTGGAGTATGCTTTGAGTTCCTGTAGCTTCTGGGGAAAAAAATCACTGCCCAAACTTTACTACTACTTACAATATATTTTCTGCAAGTGAGAATCTGGCATCCACATACCCTGCATCTTCCAGGAAGTGTACCCTCTGACTATCCCTGAGGTCTTCAGTTGTGCATGCCATCCAAATGCAGTACTCGCCCCATAAGGTCAACTCAGGTTGCAGCTAGAAAGAGAGCCTTGTGTTACAGGACATGATATTTGTGGGCTTCAGCTAAGTTGTTTATTCAGTATTTAATCACTCCACAGAATTGTTTCTTTTATGCACAGATTAAAGAACATGTTTCTAATATCAGACAATTCATCTAACACTTGTTACAAAACTATTTAAGGAAATACTACTGAAATAAAATCATTTAGAGAATTTCAGTTTTCCTTCCTACATGTTCTGTAGAAAAGTAATTATAATCACTGTTACGTGTTTATACAATTGTACCTCTTCTGTTCTGTACTCTGACATGTTTGTTGAAGTGTTTTTTTTTATATACATTTACATCCACTGCATTCTATTCAACCCACCAAAAACACATGACTTGCTATAACAGAACAGACACTGTGTGCAGGCCTAGAAATTTAAAGTGGTAAATAGTATGATAGCATCTTCTAATAGGACAGAATAATCTGTATCAAAGCTAGAAAATAAAGCAAAAGTACTGTTAACAAATGATTGAAAAACAGAAGTTAATTTTATCTAAATTTATAGCTTGAGTCCTGGCTTAATGGAAAAGGTAGAAGAATTTGATCATTCTATGCTTTTCTGCAATAATACATTATGGTGATAATATCCTGGGATTCTAAATAAATGTATTCACATACTTATTTTAATGTCTAACTGAATGAAATGACTAAGTGTCTGTGGATTTCTTGTAGTATAGCATCGTATTATTTACCACTTAAGTGCTTTGGGAGCTGTATTACAGAGAGAGTTGAATGTATTCATGTCCATTAAAGTAATGGTTCTTTTTGGGGTTTGTGGCCATAAATATTGATCACAGTATAAGAAATAGTTGTTATACATTAAATGGTGTAATAAAGCCAAATTTATTTATTTCTAGATTATTGTTACACATTAATCAATGTAATCAAACTAACTATATTTACTTCTAGATACCATAGTGTCTTGTAAAACAAACAAACAAACAAAAAAACATTGGCATGTGGATGATGCTGACAATTTTCTCCCCAGTGAATTATAGTTATGTTGCTAAAACTGGGAAAGAAGAGGCCTATTTCCATCGGAAATCATTGTTCATTTCAGTTCTCTGTAGAAGCTGGACAAGGAGTGGGGCATGAATCAGAACTCCCAAGGATCCCATGGACTCCGTCCTCAGCAATGGGGGATGATTTGAAAAGGAATAAATAAGAATAAATATCACAGAGGAATAATTGTGCCCATGTGGAAACTTAAACTTTAAAGACTTTGAATCATCTTTCCCAAAGTAATAGCCTTTAAGCCAATGAAGTGTAAACACATCAGATTTAGACAGGTGATTAAACTGGGGATTTGGGGTTACTATTGGGTGAATTGTACAGTCCTGGAGTATGTAGTAGATGCAGCAATATATTTATTGAGTTAATAGAAAACTCAATAGATCTTTCAAATTCTAGAGTTTTCCTTTTGTTTCCAATGAGCTATCTTTATTTCAATGATGATTTTTTTCAAAATAACTCCATATTGTGACAATCAAAAAGAACATTGTTGAAGCAATTAGCAATTGTGATTCAAAGGAGAATACAAATAGAAAATAATCACACTAAGTTTTTATTCAATATCTAGACTTGATAAAGAATTAAGTTGCAACATACGTTTAAATTTATATATTGGATTAATATGCTAAGCTTTCATTTTTAATGCCTGAAATCTGATTGCTCAATAATAGAAAAAGTAAAAGTTAAATACATACTTAGCACAACATTATGTCAGACTTCAACATTTGACTTTCAACTGTGATATAATATTTGAATTGGTACTGACTATACTCTCTTCATCATTTCAAATAACACAGAAGAAAAATATGTATACAACCATTATTCTCTGTACTCTGTGGAGCTATACACAGATGTGGCATCTGTAGATGGGTCAGTTTATATGTGGAGCTTGAACAGTTGTGTGTTTTCATATGGGAAAGCCAAACTCTTATAGATATTAAAGGACTAATTTATTTTCTGATACTTTACTTTGAGCCCAAAGACATCTAACATGAAAAGTATGCTACATAATTCACAGAAATTTAGACAATACTATCCATTGTGTTTTGCTTTCTATGGATAATTGCATTTTGAAGTTAGCAACTCATTGATAATATTGAGAATCTCTTTTGGCAAAGTTGAACTGATAATCAACATATTTCTCCTGAACTTAATTTTAAAATATCCTGGTGGCACTCAGAGGAAGGACAGCAGGTAGCCAAGAAGAGATTTGATACCCTATGAGAATATACAGGGGGAGGTAATCCCCCTCAGGAACAGTCATAGGGGAGGGGAATAATGGGAAAATTGGGGGGGGGCGGAGGAATGGGAGGATACAAGGGATGGGATAAACATTGAGATGTAACAAGAATAAATTAATTAAAAAATATATCTTTTTTTTATTTTGAGATATCTTTATGAAAGGTGAAATTTGCAAATGGTTTTGTATATAGAAGTTGCATACTAGCAGAACCTGTGTTAGAGAAGGCCACATTGTGGGGGTTAAAAAAGTCAAGTAAATAGTGGGACAATCCTTGTTTGTTTGTTTCCTTCCAAGAGATAATCTTCCTGAGGTCTAGCTCCAGTAGGCTATCACACTAGACAGTGGCCACAGAATAAACATTAAATCGTTTCATATCAAGGACTCTACTTCACTTTTGAAAATTCATAAATATCAATATAGTTTATGAAAATTACATTTTAAAGCCCAATGAAAAGAACATAATGCTGTGACATTGTCTTATCTGCAAAAAAGAAATAATGAGTGCTTTTGACCATTCTGATATAGTGAAGATACCTGCAAATCTAAGGACAAAGAGTGAATGACACAATACAGATAGAAGCAAATACTAGTGAAAACGAGGCCTGCCTTTCATTCTGTGCTCAGATCAGGCCATAGTAATTACTGTACTGAATCCAATCCAGAGACAGAAAGAAGAACACAACAGAATGTGTATAAAATAAAGTGGCAGCAAATAACAGTGATACAGAAAAAGAAGCATTGAAGTAAAAGAAACAGCTACAGTCAGCTGGGCATGGTGGTACACCCCTGTAATCCCAGCAGAGGCAGGCAGATCTCTATGTGCTTGAGGCCAGTCTGCTCTTCAAAGTGAGTCCAGGACAGCTAGGGATGTTACACAAAGAAGCCTTGTCTCAAAAAACCAAACCAACTAACCAAACAAATAAATAAATAGGTACTGCCCAGGTATGGTGTTGTTTTGATTCCTAATAAAAAGAAACTCAAATAATGACCAGAGGACTTGATACCCTGCATAGGAAGGAAGAAGATGTCCTTAAATTCTTTGGGGCACGAATCTTTTCAGAGACATCAACCTTGACATTCAGACAGACAGTATATTTATAAATGGAAAAGTGAGGAATAAAGTAAACATCTGAAGTGGGTGAGGGAAGAAATTGGGTGATAGAGGGGTAGGGACAGTAATGGGAATAGGGATCAGGTATGGGAAGAGCAGGAGAGCACAGGGAATGTGAATCAGGTTAGGGGCACCTCTGGGACAGGGGAGATTCCAGAAGTCTATGGGGGTGACCCTATTTGAGACTCTTAGCAGCAGGGGTACATGGAGCCTGAAGTTTACACTTCCAGTAGCCAGGTGGAACTTCCAGTTGAGGAAGAGGGACACCAATTCTCCAAATAACTTTCAACATAAAATGTGTCCTGTCTATGAGAAGTTCAGGGATAGCGATGAAGCAGAGATTAAAAGAATAGCAAACCAAAGACTGGTCCAACTTAAGGCCCATCACACGGGAGAGAGCCAAGTACTCTGCTATGCTTGACGACAATAACCTAGCATAACTGTCTTCTGAGAGACTTCATTCGGTAGCTGATGGAAACAGATGCACAGACCCACAGCCAAACAATAGGCTGAGCTCAGACAGTTCTGTGGAAGAGTGGGAGGAAGGATAGAGGGAACCAGATAGGTCAAGGACACAACAAGAAGACCTACAGAGTAAACTCACCTGGGCTCATGGGGACACACAGAGACGGAACCACCAACCAAAGAGCATTCATGGCTGGACCTAGGCCCCTTACACATATGGAGCGGATGTGCAGCTTGGTCATCATGTGGGTCTCCTAACAATGGAAGTAGGGGCTGTCTCTGAATCTGTTGCCTGCTTTTGGATCCCTTTTCCCTAGCTAGGCTGCCTTATCTGGTCTCAGTGGGAGACAACGCACTTACTCCTACTAGGACTTGATGTCTCAGGGTGTGTTAGTACCCATGGACCCCCCGCCCCCTTCTCTTAGAAAAAGTGGAAAGGGAAATGGGGGAGGGTGTGTGAGATTAGGACTGGGAAGAAAGAAGAGAAAAGAGAGCTGGTATCAAGCTGTAAAGTGATTAAATGAACAAAAAAATAAAAGTAATATATAGGTCTGCAGTAGAATTCTGAAGAGGATATGGAGGAACCCTGTTGATGTCGGGGTCATCCTTCAAGAACACGCCCAGTGAGCCATGCTGAATTTTGCCACTTGCACTGGGGCAACCTTGATTTCTTGCATCTTCACCTTCACTAGCTAGGTCAGTCCTAGAGTTGATTACCAGCAGGTAACAGAGGTATCTTATGCCAACCTCTCTGCTATCACTCAGTCTAACACATTTCAGTATCTAGACCTTGTAATCCTATGCAACAACAGGGGCCTTCACTCGGCAGGTCTGATGTGCTGAGTTTTAGTTCAGGAAGTTCAGTGCATATACTATCTCCTCCGTGTACCCGTGGGAGTACACTCTTTACTTCTACTCGCCCCTGAGGAGAAAAAGAGGTAAGGACAAGTGGCTCCTGAAAAATCTGTGACTAAGGAAAGATTTCAGGACAAACACACTGCTCTTCAGCCAGAGATGGCAGACTGCTCTGAAAGTGTGTAAGCTCCCTCTATGCCAATTTTAAAAAAGCCTACTGATGGCTGGTATGCCCAGCACTCCTAGGAACTTGCAGGTAGCTCCCACACATCAGGCCACCATATGGCTAGAAATCACTTCAGCAGAAGGAAAGAAGGTATAAAGAAAATAATAGTTCTAAAAGATGAAGGAAGAAAAGCATCAAAAGAAATATGTAACATTTTTTAAAGTTCAAATACTCTGTACTCATAGTTAAACCTGGTAAAGTTCTGTGTAATAGCCATGAGTTTAACAACAGCAATGTAATACTTGAAGTACCAGTTCTGAGCACATTGGCAGAATGAGTTTGAAGCCTAGACACAAATAGTCCTAAGACACGCTTACTGAATCATTTACTAAGGTGAAGGGACATTTCCACCATTTCCTTTGAAAGCTAAACAGAACTGAGAAAATGTACTTTTTGGTCTTGGGAAAATATTTATCTTTTATATATACCAAATTAAATTAGTTGAATTTTGTCTCTGATCCTTCATGGTTATTAATGACTAATTCTTCTACCAGTCTACACTGTGTTTAGAGTACATGGTTCTTACAACCGTCTTGAATATTTTCAATTAGAGTTAAAACGTTTTCCAAGTGTATGCACAGTTCCAGGGCTTCAGGCCAATATCCATCAATTGCTCTGCTCTTTCGGTTGGGTGCGAGTCTCATCCCTGACAGCTTTCTGTAAATTAGAGATAAAGCTTTACTTTGCTTTTCTAACATTTTCTATACAGCTTGATAACTTCTGTATCTTTTTTCTTTTTGAGCCAAAAGAGGAGAATGTATGCTATTTGCTTTTTCTTTTCTTTAATCACTGATTTACCTTAAGTTCATATGAAGATTTTTTTTTCTTACTTATAGTCAGAGTACAGTCACAGAGCAGTACACTGTTCTACAGTAAAAAGGAACATATACCATTTTGTAAGAAAAAATAATGCAAATCAACTTTTAAATAGAAGAAAAATTAGAAACTGAGATAATTTTAGCACACTGTCTTTGTCTAACCATTATGAAAATGTTTAAATAACTCACTAGATATAACCTTATCTATTAGTATATATCATGTTTTGGTGAGGAAGTATTCTCCAATCCAAAACAACATTTATTTTTAATTTAAATTTTTTTCTGTAGCAATATCTAAAAGTATAATCTCTATTTGAATTTAACTGTTATTTTCCTTTAGTAATTAAAAGATAGTCTAGTTACCAAGTGAAATTTTGTAGTATTCAAACTAATAATGTAAGAACACAAGCAGTAACTTTCATTCATCGTATAATGCTGTCTATCAGATTTTATTTGGATATTTATACTTACATGTTGTTTATTTTTATATTAAAATTTCCTCATTTTTTTAATATTAATGAAGTAGCATTTTCCAGTTGTTGTTACTAGATCTTACCACTGTTGTTAGTAAGGATTAGCAGAAATCTTGTACTTTAGATAGACTTTGACATAGTAAACTGAATGAATGACTGCCAACTCTCCAAGGTAAACCAGCTGCTGTTGAGATCATTGAAGACAAATCCCACTTTTACTCTCTTGTATGACTCTCTTAGCACTTCAGATCCTATTATACAACTTACATATTCACACACTGCATTTCCAAGCAGCATCACTCATGAAATTTTATGCAAAACTGCATATCGCTCTTCCTGCCGACACTGGAGAAGGTGATGAGATAGGTGACTCTAAAGGACATCACAGAGATGCTTAGAGTCTGACAAGGACTACCACACCAACTATGCCTGGCTTTGATATAACGACATTTGTGTGTTGTTTCTCATGTGTTCACAATTTTTCTAGGAATACATACTAGAATTATTCAGGATATGATTTCACGATATCAAATGCTTTACAAAATTCACATATTCTGAAACACACTTTCATATTTTGTTTTTTTGGTATGCTAGAATACAGACCCTTCTTGCTGTCAGAAATTTCTTCTAGATCCTTTAATAGGTAAAACAACAAAATCAGTCTTCAGTTTTTCACATTGTGCCAAATTTTCCTACCTTAATTCTCCATTTCTCCATCTCTACTCTTTATACTCTCTCCTTCAGGGAGACACCCAAAGGACAACTTTCTACCCTCTGCTATATGCAGCATCACAGAACAATTCCCAATAAACAGTCTATGGATTTTTTTTCTTTTCTCACACTATTTTAAATATTTCCTTTCATGACTTTTCTTTTATGAAGAAAGGGAGATTGCATCATTCAAAATCAACAATGCAATGGTTCTAGTTAAAATAAATATGATCACATCTCTTAATTTATAAGAAGTGTTATAAAAATGTCACTTACTGTGCCTTTAATATTGTTAGACCGTAAAGTAGTTATGAGTGATCACCAGAGGTAAGAAGGTACAACATAAGTTGTAGAAAAATCATATAAGTTGAGGAGGCTGTTTCTACAATATTAGTTACAGAGACAAAGACAGGAAAATTTGTTTTGTGGCATAATGCAGATTCTGAGATAAGAAAAAAAAAGCTAAACTTACATAAAATCAAAATGTTGAGTTAGTCACACACATACTTTTAAATGGTGCAGATTTGACATTCGCTGGCTACTGATACTGAAGGAGTGTGTGGGAATAGTATAGTTCCCTAGATTTTCTATGCATTTATCAAAAGTAAATGTAATGAAAATGCATCTTTAAAGAGATGAAAAATATTAGTCAAACTCAATACTTGTATATTCCAGCGTAAATTTACTTTTATTCCTTGAAGATCTGTGAAATATCACTGCTCTGAAGGCAGGCTACAGACAAACCAGGCAATGTTAGTGGGCATGTGGCTCCAGTTTGCACAACCTTGACAGATGTGCACATCTCCATTGTAGAACTAGGGCAACATGTGAATGGATGTCCTTGCCCTTGGTTACTCCTGCTTTCAAAATGCAAATACCAGTTTAATTAAATCATGGACTTGACTAAGCTTCCCAGAGTACAAAAATGAGCCTCCACTGCAAATATCTCGAGTTGAAAACATGCATAGGAAAACACATCTATTTAGTAAGAAGTATTTAGAAGGTCATTTTGTCAGAAGGATCAATGACCTGACCTGCTACAAGTATTTTTTTCTAATTCGAAGCTATGATGAATTATCCATACATAGGCAGTGCACACTTATAAACCAAAGCACTGATACATTTGCTATGATACAGTGATTTTGAACTGTATTTTAATTTGCAGCTATTTAAACTACTTCCATTTTTTACAGATATTGAAAATTGGAAATGAGTCAAGCAGTAGCATGTTCCAACATATTGCTCCAAGTAATCAGTTCACCATGTACAGTGAGCAGCTAAAAATTAATTACTAAGTAAAAGACAGCTACAGAAATAACATGTGAGACTATAACATGCATTTATTAGAATCTGAATATTTTGGGAGGGAATGATCTAAATAA
Organism: Acomys russatus; assembly: GCF_903995435.1. Classification (NCBI taxonomy): domain Eukaryota; kingdom Metazoa; phylum Chordata; class Mammalia; order Rodentia; family Muridae; genus Acomys; species Acomys russatus. The sequence continues at coordinate 50,639,292 of NC_067138.1, read as the reverse complement.
GTAAGGATATAGGAGGCCGAAGATGTCATTTGCTAAATTTGTGGCATTGATCAGATTCTTATCTTCTTTAAGCCTCTGTTGTACATTTGTTTCATGAAAAAACATAGGCCAATTAAAGGCATGACTAATGGAAGAGTGAGCTGAGGCAGGGGAGCTAATACAAACAATTGTTTAAAAATATGTTCAGAAAAATGGAGGCATAAAGAAGATAACATTGTGTCACAACGAAAGCAAGAAAAGAGTATCTAGTTAACTCTTGCTGGATGAGTGTGTTAGTTGCTACTTTCATTGCCAGGAGGCCCTGTGCTTGTCATGCTTAAGCATGTTGCCCTGACTTGGGGGCAACAAGGGGATGAAGAAATGACAAAGAGACAGGCACAGTGAAAACCTGCAATCATGTTTTTTAGTCTATCTGATGGAGAAGCCATGGCACCTTGAAAGCTCAAAATGTATCCTATTGAGTAGAACAGGGAGGTGGGGCAGTTATATACCACTGAACAAGGAGTCAGAGTTGGCTAATCTCAGTATGAGCAGTCTCTACAGGGAAGCAGTCTTCAAGCCATAAACGGAATGTGTGCAAGAAAACAAAACTATGGTGGACATTTCCTGCACACACTGTAAACATTTACACTTAGACCAGAAGTCTTTGCCAAACCTCAGAGCCTCTCACTTGCTGAACACTTTGCCATTCCTGAGGGGATGGGGGTATTGGGGTTCTTGACACAGCTATGCTCAGGGTGACAACACACATTCATTCAGGACTTTACTTTCTCAGGGCTTCCTCTGCTCCCCACAAAGGGACAACATGCCTAACAAGCAGAATTTAAGGACGAAAGGCTTGTTTTGACTTAGTCTCCCATGCAGAGAAATGATGGAGGAAGGAGCTTAAAATCACATTCATAGTCATAAGGCAGAGATCACTGGACATCTGTGCTGAGTGTTTTTTCTCCTTTTGATTTTGTCCAGGATGCAGGGATTGCTATTGTTCTACATATTGTTGTCCTCCACACCTCACCCAATATAAATATCTTGGCACAGATATTTTTGTTGCCACCATAGAAATCAAGATGCTGTCCCATTAACACTCAAGGTTAACCATCACAAGGAACAGAGTTACTTCACAAAATGTGTTGGTTAATACTATATGTCGATTTTTTACGTCTATGGATTTCCAGCAGAGTTGTTCAATCAATTTTCTGTTTCTGTGAAGGTGTCTGTAGGCAAGGCCTCCATAATGCAGGAGGGCCTGACTTAGGTAGTTGAAGATTTAAAAAGGGCAGACGGTCTGGACTTAACTGAGTAAAATGTTCTGTAGCTGTCTTTTAAATATCATCAGCAAAGTTGACTGTTCCGACCTGATGGCCTTTAAATGGGAATATTAGCACTACGCCTTTTAATGTATAGCATCTATGAATCAATTCTTTAAAATCTCTCTTCCTTTCTCTGTGAAGGGAGATGCTGGGAAAGGTTTGTATAACTAAGTCATGCTAAAGAAAATATTTTCTAAAATACTGTCATTGTGTACCAGTTTCCTCTGGGATAAAAACAGTCCATCCTGCAAGGAAGTTCTTTAAGACAGAAGACAAATAACTCAAAATAAAACGTTAGGAAGTCCCTGAAACCAAATAAATTCACTAGTCCCTACCATGCCAGAACAAGCAAAACAAATGCTACAAAGAAGACTCTGAAGCCAGAGCAGCTAACTGAAAGAAGTAGAAATCAGCTCAGTTCCTGAAAGAAGGTTAGAGCAACTGAGTCACTTGGGAAAGGTGTTAATCATAATGATAGAGATGGCTGCAGGTTGTGCAGTATGTTTAGTGTTCTTGGATTTTTTGAGGTGTTTCCCATTCTAGGGAGGGCTTAGGTATTGCATCTGTTTTTGCAGTAGTTTTAATCCTGTATGTAACCCCTCACCCACATTCCGGTAAATGACCCCACTATAAACACATAGGTTCACGAAGTTGAACTCTGGTGGTATATATACTTTGCTCTGTCCTGGGATCCTGTCTGGGGTGAGAAGGAATGTGAGTTGCATCTCTCCAGGAAAAGTCAGTCACACAATAACTGGCCACACAAGGAATTAAAGAGATACGATAGATATTGAGTCTAAAAAGGACGCTGCACTATGATGTAACTTGTAGTGTCTTTGTACATTTACACACATGGCCTATTAACGCTGTTCTCTAGAGAACTCTTAATTGCTGAGCCATCTCATCAGCCAATTTTGTAGAAGAGTAAAGGTAGCTGATTGATTTTAGATGTGCCTTAAAAACATAAATGACATTGTAAACAGAGCAATCAGAATATGAGAAATTAGATTTGTACCCTGAAGAAACTCTTTGTTGAATTTGTGGTGTCAAAACTAAGTATAAGTGTTACAGCACTGAAGGGAAAGATTTCCCCAATCCAGACAAGTGTTACAGCTATAAGGAGAATGGTTTCCATAATGCAAGTGTTGCAGCCCTAGAGGAAAAGATGTGGAAGTCAGCAGCCAAGGAATACCTCAAACTCATGCGCCATAACAAACTGCACACAAGAGATTTATTAGAAAAGACACAAGAGGGTGCTGCCTCTGCTCAAGAAAGAAACAGCAAAGAACTGAGCAGGATGCAGATTTTTTAAAAGGTTTCTTCTGGGTGGAGATTTCCAGGGATGGGATTGGTCGGATTTCAAGCTCAGGAATTGGTGGGTTTTCAAAACCAGGAAATGAGCTCAGACTTTTACCCTACATTAAGGGTTCCTACAGAGTCCTGATGCAAGAGGTATGTTTGGCTAGAGATCATGGAAGTAACCAGTATACCACACAGTTGTGTTTGGATTTCAACCTATAAAAAATAAGAAGCCATTTGAAGGATTTAAACAAGGAAATAAGATGATTAACCTCGCCTTTTAAAAGATTATTATAGCTGCCATGTCAGATATGGATTAGAGAGGGTCAAAGCTGCTGGAAGGGAGATTATTGAAACAGTATAAATCAGCATAATGAGGTCCTGTATAGTCTGAGATCCGAGTGGTTGAAATGAAAACAGATATGACAGTGATTCAACAAAATACAATAAGTATTTTGAATAGAAATAAATACAGAGGGGATTGGGGGTTAGCATAAATGGCATACATTCATGCTTAGAGAACTGGAGGAGATGATACAGTAATGGGGAGGAATGGAGAGGTGTGAGGAGGTAGAAAATTATGTTTTCTGCATGTTACATTTATGACACAGGTGGTGACCTACAGAGGTGTGTGTGTGTGTGTGTGTGTGTGTGTGTGTGTGTGTGTGTGTGTGTGTGTGAAATCTAGAATTGGACAGGCATAGGTTTATCAGATGCAAAACCCATATCAGTTACTAAGACTACTTGAAAAGCCTAGGAGAAGTAAAGGCTAGGCCAGCCCTGGAAGAACATTGAAATATGAACCTTCAGTTTGTTGGTTAAGGACAGTTTAGAAGTCATAATGCAGTGGGATGAGTCCTCCATGGGTAACAGCTGCTGTTTATAATCTTGCTATTGCTTCATAATTCTATTGTGTGAGTATGTATCTTGAGGTATCTTTGCAACCCATATCCTCCTTACCATGAGCTACTACTGCAGAACAAGTAACTTAGTAAGACACTGCCATTTTAGAATCACACAAAAAAGGAGAATTGACATTCACTTAACATTGATGCTCTACAGTAAACAGAATTTTAGATAAGAATTATAAAATGAAAGGCATACTTAGATTTTTATTTCTAACACTATGTTCCCTCAACCGATTAAACAAGTTTCGTTAAAACAAATCAATTTTAAATGGATTGCTCTATTAGGCCATTTTAATACTAATGACCCATGGCCTTGTAGTTAGCTAATACTTTTCTAATGTTAAATGGCTCCTCAGTACTGTGTCAGTTTGTGTATGGAGGGAATAATTGGGCATTTAGGCATAATCAATTATTTATAGTCTAAAACACAAATATCTCACATCAAGCACTTTACATCACATAAATGTTCATAGGGAAGGCAATTTCTGTGACTGTGAGATGGTCAAGAATATGAGTCTAGGGACTTGGCCACAGGGTGGGCAAACCCAAGGTGATTCACAGCCTGTTGTCATATAGTACAAGACAAAAGAGTAACATTGATATTTTTGTCAAATATTAAAACAAGTTAGGAAATGATAGAAAGAACACGACGAAAGAGAAGGAAGTAAGAGGAGTAAAAGGAAAAATTGTGGGAAACCAACAGTGACAGACAAATATGAGATGCTTAAACCTCTCCAACAGGCTCCTGTGTAAGAAATATATCACAAAATGGCCATGACAGAGAATGACCAGATTAACATAGCCTTGGAATTACAAAACATCCACAGCCCAAAGAGGTGCACACACTAACACACACACACACACACACACACACACACACACACACACACACACACACATACTTAGAAAAGTTTTTACATTTCCATTTGCCTGAATGGAAATATTTTCCTTGCCTGTGAGTCCTGGAACCCCGATAAGAAGTAATGAGGAATACAAGAATGATAGACACCTGGGCACAGAAATGTTAGTATTAGGAGGGTGTGTGCTCACTGCAGTGATCAGCACCCTGGAAGCTCAGTCTGTTTATTATATGGAGTTGAACATGGAGTTGGGGTGTGCTGGCTGGGTTTATGTTAATTTGACACAAACTAGTGTCAACTGAGAAGAGAAAAAATTAAGATAATGCCCCCACCAGATTGATCGGTAAAGCCTTTTCTTATTTGATGACAGATAGAAAGGCCCAGCTCACTGTGGGCACCTGGTACCACCCCCAAGTCCTTGCAGCTCTAAGAAGGCAGGCTGCAAGCCATGGACAGCAAGCCAGCAAACAGTACTCCTCCCGGGTCTCTGTATCAGCTCCCACCACCAGGTTCCTGCCTTGTTTGAGTTCCTGCTTTGATTTCCCATAGACTGTGCTATGGAACCACATTCACACTGCATTTAAGCTGCATTCAACACTCTCCTTTCCACACTGGTTTTGGTCATGTGATTTATGACAGCATTGGAACACCTAGCTTAAGATGAAGGCATATTACATACAGTTGAAATGGGAGTTTAGTTATTGCACACAGGTGAACAAAGAGATTTGTTTGAGTATACTGTTGGACAAAGAACAGGCTTAGCTAGTCTTGTTAAGAACCACCATTGTAGGATGATAGTTTTCAAGTTTTATTTGTAAACATCTGGGGAGAAAACCATAGTGGACATTTTCTGCATACAACAGAATACCTACAGATGGATAAGAGGAAGGTTTTGCTATCATCTGAGGTTCAGCAAAGGAAGGTTGCCACTCTTACGAGACTGAGGCATTGGGGTTATTGACATGGAATGCTCTTATCTTCAAAACCTTTATTCAACACTTTACCTCTCCAAACACTTTCTTTTACTTCTTAGATATTCAGCATACATCTTTAGTTTAAAGGTAGTTTTATGAGGTGTGCTATACAAGACTAAAGGACAATAAAAAAGAATATCATAGCAACCACTCTGATCAATAAAATCAGAAAGAATTATCTTAGTGATTTAAAGAGATTGAAGCCTTTAAGCTCATTAAGGATCATTCTTGCCATATTTACAGAAGAATCTAATCCTTTGTTTTTCTATGATGTGTTGACATAATTTGCCCTCATTCATGCTATCATTATTACAGGTCCAAACACCCAGGATGTGGGTCCCCATTCAGTTCTGTCTAAATCACAGGGCAGCAACCCATCCCTTGTAGGTGAATGGAGCCCAATAGGACTCCAGGTGGTTAGAGAAACATCCCCCAAAATGGAAGGTTCATTCATGTAAACAAATCTGGAAGGGTGTGGCCAAGCCACTTAATGAAAAAGCATAGGCTCAATAGGCTTCTGAACTGATCAGTCTTACCTGCATGGATACAATTACTGAACACAAGAAATATAGATGTTCTCTCAGGTAGTCCAAGAACTAAGCAGTATTTAAAGACAGAAAGATTTTTCAATTTATGTGCCTCTTCTGTCTCCAAGTTTTCTATCTGCTGAGCTACAAGCTTTGCCAGAGCTACCACTGCACTATGAAAGCAACTGTCTCTGTCTTGCCACCAGGTTTCTGCTACCTCCATGCTTACAGGCCAATTCCCGGGGTGAGGTTATCAACTTAGACAATGTAAAAAGACAAAAGCTTTCACCATCAAGTAGCCTTTACTTATATGCTGCTTGGTGTTTGACTGTGTTTGTGGTAGTGGTTTGGTTTAGCAAAATGTAACTTGATAGCATTAAATGACAGCAGAAACAGAAGCATGATGAGGCCCTTGTGCTTTGTGACCAAATTTTTCCTGGGTAGATGCTACATACACATCAATTCAGCCCAGATAGAGAGTCCAAGACAAATCAAAGTATAAAGATCACCAAAATCTGTCTTGGTAAACCATGAGGTTTACTGAGGTTATTTACAGGAATATGGGTTTGAAGTTACTTACAGGAAAAAGAAAAGTCTCAAAATTGCATCAGCAAAGCCTACCCCAGGAAGAGTGAGAGCTCACAAAAGCTGAGAGTCTGGAACACCCTGCATCGCCTACAGGCAGCTCAATGACTTGGAGATTGTCCTAAGTGAGTCCCTTGCTTTAACCTCTTCCAAGCAGCTCAACTGGATTTTGCTTCTTCCAGTTGGCTGGTCTGATCTCAGAGTTGTCTTTATAGTTTGCCTGGCCTGAGAGTCTTCTTTGCCCTATGGTAGGGAGGGGCCTATTGAATCTGGTTAGTTTCATGGGTTTCCTGAAGTGCTTTGGGTTGTTTACTTTTTGTCTTAAAGTGATTCCTGAAGCATAGAATATTTTTTTTCTTTAGAGGAAAATGTTCTTCAACACTGGGATAGGTATCTACTCTTCGTTTCTCCTCCTGCTATTTAATTTTCTTTCAAGTAGTCAAATACATGCACCTTTCTTGGAACCTCAGGGAACCTTCTGTATGTACTATGAACAAATATGAAGCTCTGATACCTCAAAGAATATTATGTGGTTTCCCCAAATTTCTCTCAATGCACCAACATATCACAGTGTCTTCTCTAGACTTCGCATATCTCCAAACTCTCCTTCAAAATACAAGGCCACTGCTCCCTATTTCCAGATTCTTCTTGTCATGTGTTTTATACCTTTCCTCCTATATTTCATTTTCTTTCATCTTTTCTGTCTGTTAGCACATTTTTAATAGGAATGTTCCCTAATCTGACCAATGCAAGTTCTCCAGAGTCCACTGTCCTAGTCCCTCTTCAGATGCCACTTTGATGTATTCTTTCATAGCTTCAAGGAATGAAGTAATCAGATTGAAGAAAATACAAATAAAAACACAAAAGCCATGATTAGGGTAGTTGTATTCATTGTGATGGGAGAAAAGCAGTGCCCCAGAATTTCAGCATGTTTGTTATATACAGTTGAACAGGAAGATGGGTCTTTCATACATCTGATAAGGATGGAGGTTTAGTTAATCTTGTCAGGAACTTTCTCTGTAGACTTTTGGGATATAACCGTGTGAAGAGAAACAGCTATGGTAGACATCTCCTGAACATGGACCAGAAGAAGGATTTGCTATGCATCTGAGCCTCACTTGTGAACAGCTAGGACAATCCCATGGGGCTGAAATTTTGAGATTCTTGAACATGGATGTCCCCATGTTAACAGCTTGCATTCACTTAGGACTTCACCTACTACCTACCTTTCTTTGTCTAGAAAAGCAGCTTTCACAGAGGACTGAGTTCCCTCTCCATAAGAAGCTTCTCAATTTTCACAAACCAGTTTTTCTTCATCTCCTTGCGAAAATTCTTCAGCATACTTCTAACTTGGTCTCTGTTACCTTCCTCTTGTGAAAAAGAGAGGTAAGTTGTAATAGCAACAGAAATAAAACACAGAGACAGACGCATCAAAGGCACACACACACACACAGAGGCATAAAGAGATAACATATAGACAGACTCACACAAAAATGCACACATAGTGACACAGATACACACAGACATGCATACAAACACCTCCCTCATGGACTCACACAAAACCATACACAAAGAAACATACACACACACATACACACAGAAAAAAAGACACAGACATCGACAGAGACACAATTACATGCACACAGATGCACATGGAAATGGAAGTTTGTATTCTTTTTTTCCCATCCATTTGTCTTTGCTTTTCTTATGATTGAAAATATCCAGTTTTTTTGCTAGCATAGTAACTTTTCCATTATTTTGAGAAATGAATTTTTGTTATCTTTTTTTAATCTAGATTTTTGAGGAGAATAATAGTGTTTTTACTGAGAAAAACATGAAATGGCAGCAAAAAAGGAAATATGAAAATATCTGCAATTATTTAAAGCAAAAAAAAACCCACAAATGTCCAACAAGTTATGACATCCCTCAACATGAGTTTCCAAAGGTGCACTCTTAAACTATCATACATAAAACAGATGTTTCTCTGATTTCCAACTATTTTCAGCCCAAGTAAGATTATGTTAGCAGTGCTTTTCTGCATATTCATTGTTTTCCTGGTAAAGTTCATATTATTACTTAAATGTATGAAGGACCTATAAAGACAATTGTCTATAGCAAATAGTACACTGAAGGCACAAGAAAAGAAGCATTTCATCTTTCTTAGTTTAATAGGATGTTAACTCAATTTGTTGATGCAGTTTTGTAAGGTCACCATAGGCCACTTGGACAAAGGAAATGAAATAAATCACTGAGACACCAGTTGAGGGCAATGTGACCTTGAGCTCCTGTCTGTCTAGAAAGGGAACAATTTAAAAGTTCTAAAGCACTGTAAGTAGCGCTGGGGTGCAGGCACTGTTGTGCTTTTCTGAACCCCCAGTGAAGCCTGCAAATGTTACCCAACCCTCCACATTGAGGTGGATTGCCTTACTGTTTCCACAGCTGCCAGGGTATTAAATTCCAGCACCATCTGAGGCTGTGATCACTGTGCTGTGTCTAAACACACACCAATCCAGTGTTGGAGCTAGGACTGGCAAAAGTTCTCTGCTTCTTGGGAGCTGTGAGGCTCTGATAAGTGTAAATTTTCTCACTCTTCAATTATCTGCCCACCAAGCCACTTCTTGCAGACCACCACCAACATTTCCTGGTGTTTGTGTACACTCTATATCTTTTCCTGTTAGGAACAATTTTAAATCTCCTGTCATCTTAAAATTCAAAGGTGTAGCACAGAAGATGCTCCCATTATGCCCTCAGCCACTCATCTGACCTTAAATCGTTACATGGATAGTAACCAGGAAGAAAAGAAGATATTGAAGATGAGTAGTCTGTACCTGTTCTTTACCTCACACTCTCTTGACCATTTCAGAATACCAGAACTTACTGTTTACTTGCATTGTCAGGGAACATTTGAAATACACTGACGTCTTGTAGAAAATACACTGTCGTTTCTCTTAGAAAGAATGTACTTGAAGAACTAAGATAGGATAAAGATTGAATTTTGCACAAATCAATTTTGAATGCTTGATAAAAGACATCATTTAAAAAAAAGGACACCATTAATCATATAGATTTATTTACACATAATTTGAAATAATAATAGTAAACTAATGAACAATTTTGAGTACTGTGAGCTGGGACACACATTTTGAGAATTACATGAATTACTACACTAAATATCATAGTATTACAGGAGTAACGGTAATGTTTTTGTCAGTGCTATTTTACAAACAGACAGGGGTGTGTGTGTGTGTGTGTGTGTGTGTTTGTTTGTGTGTGTGTGTTTGTGTGTACACTTCTGAAGATATATAGTTATTCTGATGGAGTCCTGATGCTACCATCAATACTTCTAACCATTAGTTTAAATGAAAATGAAAACCCGACAAGTGAATGGAACAATGCTTGTACTCAAGCTGAATGAAATAATATGGAATGTAGGAAGGTTTTTGACTTTTATGATAGAATTAAAACTTAATGAATACTTACTATTTTTCTTTTTCTTAAAGGAAATTTTCAAAAATTCAAGTGACACCACATGCTGGCGAGGTTGTGGAGAGAGAGGATCGCTCCTTCATTGCGGGTGGGAATGCAAACTAGTATAGCCACTTTGGAAATCTCTCTGGTGCTATCTCAGAAACTGGGAATAGGGCTTCCTCAAGACCCAGCTATTCCACTCCTTGGAATATACCCAGAAGATGCTCCAGCACACAACAAGAAACTTTCCTCAACCATGTTCATAGCAGCCTTATTCATAATAGCCAGAACATGGGAACAGCCTAAGTGTCCCTCAGTAGAAGAATGGATAAAGAAACTGTGGTACATATACACTATGGAATACTACTCAGCTATTAAAAACAGGGAATTCTCAAAATTTGTGGACAAATGGATTGAGCTAGAAATGATCATAATGAGTGAGTTAACCCAGAAGCAGAAAGACTCAAATGGTATATACTCACTTATATCTGCATACTAGCCCAAGAGACATGTCCCATGAAAGCCTTCACTTACCAGGAAACTGGGACAGAGGGGAGGACATCCTATTGGGACTCTAGATGAGAGAAGCATGGGAGAATAGCAAAGTAGAAGGATCCAGAGGGTCCTAGAAACAAGTAGAACATTATGATAGGTAGATTTGGGCCCAGGGCTCCCACTCAAACTAAGGCACCAGCCAAGGACAATACAGGTGGTAAACTTTAAAACCCTACCCAGATCTAGCCAATGGACAGAACATTCTCAACAGTTGAGTGGAGAGTGGGGTATGACTTTCACACGAACTCTGGTGCCTCATATTTGACCATGTCCCCTGGAGGGGGAGACCTGGTGGCACTCAGAGGAAGGATAGCAGGTTACCAAGAAGAGACTTGATACCCTATGAGCATATACAGGGGGAGGTAATACCCCCACAGGAACAGTCATAGGGGAGGAGAATAAGGGGAAAATGGGAGGGAGGGAAGAATGGGAGGATACAAGGGATGGGATAACCATTGAGATGTAACAAGAATAAATTAATAAAAAAAAAAAGAAAGTAAAAAATAATTTAAGAAAATTTCTTCAATATACTTGTATAAGCATAGGCCATATATTTCAATATACTATAGATGCAATAAGTTAAACAAGTTAATTGTTAGTTGATAAAACTATGGTCATATCAATTACTAGTCTATTTTTATCACATCCTGTGTGTAACAGATAGATATGATTCTATAGAAAGATAATGTAAAATAGTTAGATAAGATCCTCATAAATCTCAGAGACATATGGAATATGGCTCTTAAAGATATTTTTATTATATTAAAGATTCATTGACAATGAGACAGGTTAACTCCTGGCAACACCCAGCCTACCTGAAGAAGATGATGAGGATGATGAGCATCAAAGAACCTCCTTATAAAGATAGCTTCAAATATGAATTAAATTTTAAGATATATTATTAAATTAAATTTGAGTAAACTATATTTGCATTATACACTATTATTTAAAGACATTATGACTGTAGGCTAAGGTAATGGAGGGTAGAAAACTAATCCTTAGCTCTCTGGTTTCTGTCTGATTAGGTGGGATACATCCATAAGTTGGTCACTATAGTCTTTGTTGTCCTTCAAAGACCATGTTAGAATTTAACCCCTAGTACTGGCATATTAGGAAATGAGACTTACTCAGAAGCATTTTGGTCATAAGACTCTGCCCTCACAAATGTGCTAATGACATGAGTAAATGGTAGTCTACCATAGTGCTTATTAACCTCTGGGTTGTGACCCTGTGGACAAATGACCTGTTAGAAGGGTCTATCAGAAACACAGATGTTTATATTATAATGCACAAGAGTATCAAAATTTCAGTGATAAGGTAGCAAAGAAAGTAATTTTATGGGTTGGGGTCACCATAACATGAGGTACTGTATTTCAGGGTGGCAGCATTAGGAAGGTTGTGAAACTTTTTTTTTATTTTTATTTTTGCTACAAGAGAAAGGATGTGAAGCGTATTTGAGGAATGAAGGATTTCAGGTTTTGACATTGAGGCAGAGACTTTGAGCTAGTCAGATACCAAACAAACTTCTGTTTTGATATGTTATTTTCAGCCTAGAGGAGTATAATAAATAAATGTCTGTTCTTTATAAATTATACAGTCTCAGCCATTCTGTTTTTATGATACAAACAAACTGATACAGTAGGCTGATTTTAATTTCATTTCTTTGAGTTAAGCATGTACTACATGTCAGCCATCAGTCCATGTAGATCTGTATTTCCTTGTATCTCCCAATCCACTTTGCCACAATAGAGCAACCAGCACTTTTTTCCTCTCTGTACTGATTCTTTTACCGGCAAAAGTGTGTAAAAATTGGAAAGATTTAAAATTTTTATTAATATTTTTAAAAGTAACTGAATAAATGAATAGGATATTGTCCCTTTTATTGAAAACAGTCCCCATATTCTGACACAGGGTTTCCTGTGTATAGTCCTGATTATTCTGGACTTGCTGTGTAGATCAGTTTTGCCTAAAACTCAGAAGTCCTGCCTGCCTTTGCCTCCTGATTACTGGGATTAAAAGCATGCTTTACCACTGCTTGGCAAAATTATTTTTGTACAATATATTCTTATTTCAATTTCCCCTCCCTTGACTTTTCGTAGTTCCTCCCCGTTGCCTCTCCCATCCAAATCCACACTCACTCCCTCTCTCTTTGGAAAATATACATAACTCTAAGGGATAATAATAAACTATAATACAAAACAAAAAACACGTTTGAATGGGGAAAACAAACAGAAAGAAAAGAGCCCAATGAAAGATACAAGAAATAGATCCAGAGATATGCTTGTTTGAACACTTAGGAACTCTATACAAACACAAAACTGGAGGCCATAAAATTTATGGTACAAAATCAATAAACAATATTAAGAGAGAGAGAGAGAGAGAGAGAGAGGGAGAGAGAGAGAGAGAGAGAGAGAGAGAGAGAGAGAGAGAGAGAGAGAGAGAGAGAGAGAGAGAGAGAGGTGTCTGTGTGCTCCCAGGGGGTATTGTCAGCCAGTGTGGTTTCCTCAGGGCAAAGGACAAAGGGAACAGAGGCAACCTATGGGGAATTCAGATGGCCCATGAGCATGACTGAATAAACTGACTTCTGGGTGAAGTTTCAGCAGGACAGCTCAACTATATTTGGGGTGAACAAGAGTTACATAGTTCTTGGTTCCCAGGGTAGGTGTCTACTATTGACTGGGGCTGAAGGTATCTGGAATGGTTTACATTCTAGTAATCCCAGATACTTATGTGGGGCAAGGGGAGGTTGTCAGGGGAAAGTTGGACCTCCATTTTGACATGGCCTACAGTACCTCTTTCAGGAGTAGTGCAGGTCATGCTTAGAGACACTTTCCAGATGAATTCAGGCAGAGAGAAAAATGGCCTTGCTGAGAAAGGAAGTTGTGCATTCTACACCAAGCTCAGGAGAGCCATCTGTACCTGGTGGACTGTGACATGAAGCAGTAAAGTCTTCCAACAGTTCAAACATGACATTATGAGACAAGAAGCTTCCAAAGATGCTACTGTTGGCTCCTTAGTGCTGGGAATGAGGCATGAGAGTAGGGGTGGAAGCTGAGAGGGCAGGGATATAAGGGAAACCAATGAGGGAATCATCTCTGTAACAAGCTGGAGACCTGTGATGTGGCAGGTTCCTGGGATGATATGGGAGTTTGGGAACTCCAGCTGAGTCTTGTAGCAGTGGGAGATTTGGAGACTGAAGTTGCCACCTCCTGTACCCAGTAGAGGGAAGAACACACTAACCCACCCACAAGACATTCAACCCAAATTTTATCCAGCCAACAAAGCGTATAGGGGAGAAGATGGAAGAGCGATTGAAGGAAGGGCCAAAAAATTAATGGCCCAACTTGAGACCCACCTCATGGGAGACAACCCCTACACTATTAAAGATACTCTACTAGGCTCGCAGACATGAGACTAGCATAACTGTCCTCTGAGAAGCTCCGCAGATTAGCAGATGGAAACAGATGCTGAGACTCACAGCCAAATAGGTGGTGAAACTCACAGAGGGGAAAGATAAAGGAAACTAGAGGGGACAGGAACTCCACAAGAAGACCAAAGAGTTAACTAATGGAGGACCATGGGGACTCACAGGCACTGAACCACTAACCAACTGGACCTAGGCCTCTCTCTATATATAACTGATGGGCAGCTTGGTCTTCAATAGGGTCCCTAAGCAATTAGAACAGAAGGGAGAGAGCTGTCTCTGACATGGTCTCTGTTGCCTGCTTTTGGATCATGTTCCTCAAGCAGGGCTCACATTTAATGAAACTTATCAGCATACTTTGAAATATAAACAAAAAAACAAAACAAAACAAAAAAACAAACAAACAAACAAAAAAAACAATCTGAGCAGTGAGGATCATAGAAGATAAGGAAACCATGACCAGCTATTGCCATCTCTCTCAATTGTGCATACAGACTGGCATGCAGAACACTTAACACTACAAAGCACAATGGGCAAGATCAGAGCTACATGAGACTCGGTGAGTTGAAAACAGGAAAATAAGAGTTAATTTTTTGTGGCTTACAATTTATTAACTCTATGCTGAAAAAGTACTCACACTGAATGGTAATGAGAATTTAAGTTAAGCAGAGTTAAGAAAAAAGGTGCGAGCCATTGAGTTTAGGGAGACAAGTCTGGGTGTGCTGTTTTTGGTGAGGGGCAATGAGTGATTATGGGGGGATCTGAGGGAGATGGCTACAGTGAACATGAGAAAAGTTTATTGGAGAGGCTACAGAATCTTGCTAAGGAAGTCAGCCATAAAGAGAGTTCATTAGGTTGGTTATCAACCCATGCATGGATAGCGTGCTTTACAGTGGGAACTGCAGATAAAACCAAGAGGGTAATTGGAGGTGAACGTAGGCACAACCTCAATTCGTCACCCTTTATAAAAGAGTGGGGGGGGGGAAATCACAGGATCACATACACAGTTTTTCAGTTTTAAAGATGAGGGGATTTAACCTCATTATATTTTATAAGCTATGACTGTCTAAATTGTAGAAGAAATGTTGGTTAGTAGCATGCTGATGTGATAGGTGACTGGAAATTAAAAGAAGACAAAAGACGATTAGTTCCATCTTTTACCTCTTATGATACTCTGGGAAGTTAGGAGTTGTGTGGGCAGTGAAGAACAAAAGCAAACATTGAAAGGAAGGAGGGTGAAAGTGCAATAAGCTGTCTGGGATGGGAAAATCTTCAGTATGAGAAAAAAGAGCTTGTACCCTACCCTCTTGGTTAAACACCAGCCAATCTGCAACAATGTTGGCTGCAAACTGTTTAAGTTATCTGTGGATGAGTTAGTCCAGTTGCTTCAAGCACAGCATTCCTGAGGTCAAAGTCTTGGGTTTGAAGCTTTTAAAGAATAATTAACGTGGCTCTAACCTGTGGTCACAGCTCATACCCCAGATCCACACAGTTTTCTTTGTTCATAAGAATAGGACCAGATGAAAGAATAAGACTGTGAGGATTAGAAAAAGAAAAAAGAAAACAAAAAAGACAAACACAGAGGACAAGGTCCAGAATGTCATGTTTGTTTATTTTTAAAATGCACTTTTGATGCCCACTTTTCACTATGGTATTTTATTTTTGTAAAAATGAACACATAAACTTATTTAAATCATGCTATAAAATGTAATGCTTCTAAATTTGCAAACTGGAACAATTAGCTAAAAAAGACAAATATTAGAGAACTGTAAAAGTTCGTACTGACAGCCATTCTATGTAACATGATTAGAGCAGTTGTATAATTATTATTATATAATATTAAATAGTATATGTTGTAGGAGGCTCCCAGGCTATCAGTATTGTTGACATTTAATGCTAGACTTGGTATAATTATTTAACCTTGTTGTATTTTATTAGATTTTGGTTTTGTTTAGGTCTACAGTGTCATTAGTGTTGTCTAACTCCTAAGTATTTCCAAAATCTACTGGCATTATTAAAATATTATTTTTTCCCAATGGGAAGTTGGAAACCATGCATTTAAAAATGTTTTTTGCAATTTAGAGAGATTATAATTATGTGTGTGTAAGTTCTTGCTCTCATTGGATTCTTACCGTTTTCTTATAAGAATTTTTGTGTGTGTCTCTAATTAGTTTTTATAGTATAATACTTTGTTTTTTACCTTCTCAACTTTATAATGACTTTTACTTTTAAAGTTTTGAGTAATTTTAGTTGTCCTACAAGAACAGTGAACATCTTAACATGACACCCTTTTCACAATTTTTATTAGATATTCAACATTCTCATGTGTATCAAGTTAAAATAAAATAGGTATTTTTGGCTGTGAGCCTAGCCTTTAACAGCTGAGCCACCTCTCCAGGATAGATGTCTTTCAACTGAAGAATGGATAAAGAAAATGTGGTTCCTTTACACAATTGAGTACTATTTAGCTATTAAAAATAATGACATCTTGAAATTTACAGGAAAATGGACAAAACCAGAAAAAAAATCCTCCTGCGTGAGGTAACCCAAATCCAAAACACATACATGGTATGTACTTACTTATAAGAAGGCATTAACCACAAAATACAGGATAACCATGTTGCAGTCCACAGACCCAAAGAAGCTAAGTTACAAGGAGGGCCCGAGGAAGGATGCTTGAATCTCACTTAGAAAGGGAAATAAAATAGGCATTGGAGGTAGGAGAGGGAATGGCTAAGGGAGCAGGAGTGGGTAGGGATTATGGAGGCTCACAGAGACTGAACCACCAACTTAAGAGCATGAATAGACTGGTCCTAGGTCCCCTGAACATATATCAGATGTGCAGCTTGGTCTTCATGTGAATCCCCTACAACTGGAACAGAGGCCCTCTTTGAGTCTGATGGTTCCTGTTCCCCTAATCAGGTTGCCTTTTCTGGTCTCAGTAGGAAAAGATGCACCTAGTCTGCAATGACGTAATGTGCCAATGTGATTTGGTACCCATAGAGAAGCTTCCCTTTCTCTGAGAAGAGGAATAGGGGGAGGGGGTGTGTAGTATGGGGAGACAGGGAGGACAGGAAGGGGAATTGCAGTCAGGATGTAAAGTGAATAAAAAAATTAATTAGTAAAAAGTAAAATAGACCTTTCAACAAAATGGAATATATGTATATTTATTTCAAAATATAGTATGTTCCATTATTGACTAACAACTTTTATTTACATATCTTTTATAAAAGGAGAGATTATTTTCTTTGCCTTGCTTGTAAACTCATTATCTTAGCAATGTCTCTAAAAATGCTTTTATTTTTAATTTTTTTTTTGGTTTGTTTGTTTCCCAAGATGTGGTATTTTTTTATTCTATTTATTTATTTTTTAAAATTTTATACTTATTTATTCTTGTTACATCTCAATGGTTATCCCATCCCTTGTATCCTCCCATTCTTCCCTCCCTCCCATTTTCCCCTTATTCCCCTCCCCTATGACTGTTCCTGAGGGGGACTTCTTCCCCTTGTATATGCTCATAGGGTATCAAGTCTCCTCTTGGTAGCCTGCTATCCTTTTTCTGAGTGCCACCAGGTCTCCCCCTCCTGGGGACATGGTCAAATATGAGGCACCAGAGTTCGTGTGAAAGTCATACCCCACTCTCCATTCAACTGTGGAGAATGTTCTGTCCATTGGCTAGATCTGGGTAGGGTTTTAAAGTTTACCACCTGTATTGTCCTTGGCTGGTGCCTTAGTTTGAGTGGAATATCCAGGCTTGGTGGTGCATGCCTTTAATCCCAGCACTGGGATGGCCAGGGCAGGTGGAGCCCTGTGAGTTTGAGGCCAGCCTGGTCTACAAAGCGAGTCCAGGACAGCCAGGGGTACACACAGGGAAATCGTTTGTCAAAAAACAGTGTATGTGTGTATATATATATAAATAAAAACTACATCTGTTAACCCTGACTCAGTAAAGTCAGGCTCAATGGCTCAGATGAAGTTCAGCAGAGTAGGAGAGGGTTTAAATATGGATAAAATAATGCAGTCTGCAAATATGTGCCTTAGATTTTAAAATAAAAATTCATTTTTTAAATAGTTGCAGTATTATAGAAAAATGCAAAGAATTTCCATATTCCTCTTTTAATTTATACTATTTTTGCTTATCTTCATGCCATACATTGGTTGTAATTAATGAAATAAAAATTATTGATGACGGCTTAATACATTCAGCATTTTCTATGCACTCTGCACTAATGTGACCCCACATTCTGCTTAATTATTGTGTCTTCCTGGCTCCTCTTTGCTTTGATTGCTTCTCATATTTTCCCATATATTTCATGACTCAATAGTGTCAGAAGTTCTGGTGAGATAATCCATGGTGTGTTCTATTGGGATTTGTCTGCTCTTTCCAACACAGTTTGGGTGAAGTTACAGGTATTTGGGATTTGTCTGCTCTTTCCAACACAGTTTGAGTGAAGTTACGGGTATTTGGAACAAAGACAGCAGAAACAAAGGGTCATCTTCATCTTATCACATCAAGACACACACCAGCGACGTAATTTATTACTGCTGGTGCTCAGGTTTGGCTCAGGCCTCTGCAACAAACTCCCGCATGCCAGAACAATGAAATAGTAGAAATCGATTATTTTTTTGGTTCTGGACTCTAGAATCTGAAAGCATGAGATTCACAAGGCTGAGTTCTGACTACCAAGTTCAGGCAAGTATCTTCCAGACACCTTCCCAGTAGTCAACACTTTGCTGGGCTCTTTTTTTATATTCCTTGGCTTGTAGGTGCATTGGCCTGATCTATACCCCTATCTTCAATTTGTTGTGTTCTTATCAAAATATTTTTCAATATATTACTTTTAACATTAATATTTGATATGTTGGTTTCCAGGCTCTTCCTAATATATATTGTTTGAAGATGGAAGCATTTCCTATTGCAATTATATAAGCAGTTTGGCATGCAATTTTAAGAAATTTCACCGATGTTTTTATTTAATTATTTTATTATGAAAAGATAGTTCTTTCTCTCATATCATTATCTGTGCCCTCAAAGTTAAAAACTCTGGTTACCATTTGAGAGCACCACAGTCGTCTCTGCTAAACATTCCAATGTTTCCACACTGCCTCTCCTACCCTTTCCCAGTATATCCCCAACAAAGAAGTAGAAAGATACTTTAAGTATATTTATCAGATCGTGTCTACATCAAATCTACTAATAAGTCTGCTCTCCACAAAGGCTAAAGCCAGAGATATAGCACACTCTTACATGCCTGTCTCTTCCTATATATCTCTCTCCATCTCTCCTACTATTTCACACTTACCTGGCAGCCTCCTGCTTGTGCCTAGAACAGGTCACAAGTCACAATGGGGGCTTGTTTACTTGTTTTCCCCACTCTCATGGTCCTTACATTCCCTTATTTCTCCAAGCTAGGGTTACAGCTTGGAGGCAAATGCTCCGATAATGAACCATATCCCTACTTCTTTGTTCAAATATAACTACCTCAGCTACCTATATCTTCTCTACTCTGACACCCATCCCACTTATTCGGCCTTACCTATATTTATTTCCATTCATTATTTTTAACATGTAAAGTACCTAGAACATATTATATATTCTTTCTGTCTCTTTTCATTTTAATATAAACCTCAGGAAGCAGTTATGGCTTAAGTTAAGCTTCTACACACACACACACACACACACACACACACACACACACACACACACACCTGCTAGTTACTGTAGTTGACAATTTACTCACAAGTTAGTATACAGTGATAATAAATATAATGGCTACACTTTAAAATCTTTGTATGTGTTACAAACTTTAAAGTGTTATATGTGCTAACAATTCTTTTAGATTTTTTACATGCATGCTTTGATATTTAATTTGGAGAGAACCTAGGGCATAGGCATTAATTTCACAAGTTGAGAAACAAGTCATTTCCAAAGTTAATGAATGGGACAATATTATTGATAATTTTGTTGTTTCTGTTTAAATTTAAAGAATATTGAAAATTCATGTCTTTTATAATACAGAAACTTTAGTTTGTATTAATTTCCATTAGGAATAGAAAACTAAGTCCATCTGTTTCAACAATGTCTCCTCACTCAGTATCTTGCTACAAAACCTATTAAATTGAGATGTATTATTCATTCTCTTATATTGACTCTTCCAATGTATATTTTTCTTATTTTATACATATAATTAGCTCCTATAGTTATAATTATTTGAAATGTCTCTCAAAAAGCTTGATATGGTGATAATTTATTGATGTTTTAAATGACTATTGTAAGGTAAATAACTGAGTTATCCACCTTTGAAAACGATGGTGTTTTCAGTAATCTATAAGGCAATAATCTATCTGTAGGGTAGGTTAAGAGAGTAACATTGTTAGTATGTTGGCTTCTGTTATTTAAATCTATTAGCAGTACTGAGACGCTTTCGTCAAACTAGGACATTCTTAGGAAACCTTTCATGACAGGGCAATGAAAATAATACATGACATTGCTTTGTTATATTTTAAAAGACGCCACATAGATGTTAAGCATTATTCTTGAAAGCAGAGCATTTACATAATGTATATTTAAGCATCTTCAATTACCTGTGCAATTTATTCCTAAAGTATTTGTGACTGCATATGAGGTTCAAAATCTAGCAAGCTGATGCTTTGGATGGCAAAGGACCAACAAGTTTATTATATAAGAAGAAAAATATTCACTAACAGCCATTATAATCTCAGTATGCCAAAATGACCTAGTGATATATAATTCTAGTCATTATTTAGATGAGCTGGATGATAGAGGTTCATTAAAATCAACATAGAATAAAGAAAAAATTTGAGTTAGTTAAAATAGTCTATGAAAATCAAAATTCAATAGCAGTGTGATATCTGAAGACCATCTAACCAGACACTAGTTAACATAAATGCTGTATCTTTTAGGTATATGGCACTTATTAGGGGACAGATCAATCATGGTAAATTAGTCTGTGGTTTCTGATATATGTGTATTTGTGCATTGCTAAAACATGATTCATGTATGAGTTGTAGTATTTAAAGTAAATAAAATGAGAAACAATTTGGAAAGTGAAAGTTCACAAGCTTTCCTGTTTTCTAACACAGTTAATAAGCTTTGAAAGAAACTCATGAAAACAAGGTGTTGTGTCACACATGTACAGAAAAATATTTAACTGAAAGGTTCAAGGTTAAATATTCTGGGAACTGTTTTTTCTCTGAATTTTCATCTATCTTTGTTTGAAGTTTCCAAAATGATCCTAGTTTCTTTTCTTTCCAAATTCCCACCTTGCCTGCTGTTTGCCTGTGGACTAGCTTAATGAGCTGCTTACACAGTACAGTAGAAGGAACATTCTTAGGGCTCATGTATGAGCTCATGAGAAGTCTGGCTTCTGCATGGGCCTTATGGATGTCTGTTGGGTATTTCCTCTAAGAAAATAGACTTCACGCATGAATACAATTCTGCAGAAAGCCAGCCGTATCTGTTCTAATGGAACATGAAGTTGAACTTTTAGGCAGCAGCTAGAACCAGTGGACAGGAATATGAATGAGTACTTTTTCATACATAGTTCAGAAGCCTTTATGCAACTCCTACCTCAGCTTACAACATGTGGTAACTTCACCAGAAATCCAAGTTGACGATCAGTAGCTAGGAAGCAGTAAACTTCGAAAATGGTGGAGAGTAAAAGGGAATTATGTTAGTACACTGGAATTGTGAATTTTCTTTTCCACAGCCATAAATATCTGTAATAAAAGCTAGAAATGAAATTCAATCTTCAATCATGAAACTTAAATATGTGTGGCCATTCATATTTAACTAGATGTAGACACAAACAATGGAATTCAAAGAGATTGTGACAAATTTTAAGGAAAGTGGACATTTATTACAAAATGAGGCAATTTATTATATTTTTACTTTAATTTTGTATGTGTGCATGTGGGTATGCTAGTTATGTATATACATGTGGAAACAAAAGGTTGACATAGGATATCACTTTTATTTCTCTCCCCTATATATTCTGTAATCCTTTATGCAATCCTTTGGTGTTTATTTCCATCACACAATTGTAAACTATGGATATTTAATCTTACTATTACTACAGATTTTATTTAAATAAGTGATATCTTGAAATTGCCTAAACCACTGAGATTAAACCTACATTATGAAAATTTTAGTAAGCGAATTTATAATTATGAATTTGAATTTCTGTTAATCTTGTTTGTATTTGTATTTACCTATATCTATTATACATATTTCTTTACAATGGCATTTTAGATATATTCAATACTTAGTGCATTTGTTATTACCCAGACACTCTCCACCTATTATTATTTGATGAATGATGCTATGGATCATCTATGACTAAAGATTCAATGGATAGCTGAACAAATAACATGTGCTATTACCTTTATGATCTATTCAATGCTATGTGTTGTATTTAAAACAAGTGAGACAAAATGCTTTCCTTTTAATAAGCAAACAAAGTGTTTCCTCTTTCTAATGAGAAGGACACATGACTATCTTTGAATAAGGGACATACTTTCTTTCATGTACTCCCATTAAGTGCAGTAGGAGATCTTACATTCTCATGATTTCTTTCTCTATATATGAGATACCACCATTATATCATTATCTCTCGATGCTCTCCTTACAACATGGTGATGAGAATGTTAATATTTTTACTATTAGCACATATAGCAATCAGCACATGTGTATGTGCCTTCAATGATAACTAAATAGACAAATTCTGCGTAAATTGATTCATCATCTGTACTAGCTCTTCCCACTATTATGCTTCATTCTTTCCTTTTCATATTGATAATCTTTTAAGGATTGAAGAGCATAAGACTTAATATTGGTGGACCTACTCACATTATTGGAAAAATATTTCTGTGTTACAACTTTATAGCTATCCTACCGCTCCCTTTGATTTCAGTATTCTATGACAACACCATTAATTATAAACTTATTTCTAATAACTATATTCCATTATAGCAAATACTTCCATATAAATGAATTCTTCAGGGAAAATGATATAATGAAAATGAAAACACTGCAAATGTATGTGTGTGTGTAATTAAAAATTCTAACTTGATTTTTTTATTCATTACATATTTATAGGTATTAAGAGTTTCTATATCATCTTGGAAAAGCAGTATTTCATGCACCCATTCTGTATCAATATTGAGTCTAATTAATAGTCCATTTCCTAACCATATATTTGTACATAATCATGTATGAGTAGAATATACAGACATATATTTTGTATACAGCTGGGAGAGCTTATTCTTAGGCTTACCTGAGCTAAATTGTATTTAAGTCATTTCAGGTTAAGAAGTTCAAATCCATCTGGTGATAAAAAAAAAAAAAAAAAAAAAAAAAAAAAAAAAAAAAAAAAAAAGAAATGAATTTGGCAATCAATGAATTCAAAGGAAGTGACTGCAGATTCCAGTTTTCTGAGCCAAGGCATTATTTTATTATTTTCTTAAATGTAAGGGCTGAATAACTTATTTCATTAAAAATGATGGTGCACTAAGTTGATTTGCATATTGCTTCTGCATCTATGAGTTAACATTTGATGTACCCTCTTTAGTCAATTTGTGCATCTGCACAGACAGATTTTCATTAGATCTTCACAAGCTGCTGCCTGCCACACTTGAGGTTGTCAAAGGACAGCTCCTTCCCAAGTGCTCAGAAGCAATCTTCAAGATTAATAAAATGGTAGGCAACCCTCCCAGTTTTAAAAATGAAAAGTACAAGAAGAGGAAAGATAACAAAAAAAATGGGAAATATATAGTCATAGTTAGTTTTTCTGTGATGAGGTTACTGAGCCGATCAAATATTACTTCAACATGTAACATGCAAAGCTTAGAAAGTCACTAAAACTGAGCTGGCACATGAAAACATTATGCTGGAAGCAGTGGTGAGTTACTTCAGTTACTTGTTTGAAAATAGAAAGTAACATAGTTTTACTGTGCAAATGCCAAGAGTGTACACACAGACACACAGACAGTGAGGGAAGGTACAGGGAAAGACTTATACACACACACAAATATATACACAGGCACAGTTTCAGTGGAGTGTCACTTATTTCTACTGATATCAACTGGTAATAAGACTAGGTAATGAGGGTAGTTCTTACAAGTAAGGCCTTGTTTCCTAGGCAAAAAATGAGTTTTGCTGGTTTTTGCAGCCACATGCAGCAAACTGGGAATGATTGATTTCTC
This sequence comes from Acomys russatus, assembly GCF_903995435.1. Lineage (NCBI taxonomy): Eukaryota > Metazoa > Chordata > Mammalia > Rodentia > Muridae > Acomys > Acomys russatus. Next base: position 50,615,158 of record NC_067138.1, on the reverse strand, counting down.
ACTATTTGTCTTCCTTCTTACATGTGAACATTAGGCTTCTTCAGTATACTTCCTTTAGATTATGTCCAAAGTAATACAGTATTACTTTTAGCATTGGGTTGAAAAACATTAAAAGACCTGGGATTCTAGATTTCTTTTTCAATTATTTTTAAATCTATAGTTTCTACTGCAGACTGCAAACTTACTAAATGGTGAATCAGGCAGGGGAGATCTTGTTTTAGATTGTTGGTACCACAAATAGTGAGTTTACAATCCCTGTTTGAGGAGTGCATTCCCACAAATTTAGTAACTTAGCTCTCCTAAGCTTGTACTAACAAATTATTAACAATCTCTAGCAGCTTAGGAAGTGTGGAAACTGTAAATTGTTAGTTTTCTGAGAACTTCTGAGCAATGGGATTAGGAAGTGGAGGACAATAAATGTCTTTGCAAAGAGCAGTTGAAAATATTACTAGCACATACAAATACAATTCAAACATGAGTTTAGCAGGAAAACCTCACACCTCTTTCAAATGATCAGCAGACATTACAGACCTGTAAGTAGCATACATAATTCGAGGTCTCCCTCTAACCTGATATTCATTTGGTAAAATTGACTTGCATTGCAGCATTTAAGAAAGATTAGAAAATGCCCTAATTTTAATTAACATAATGAAATTTGGAATACTATATATATCTGATTGTGTTTATGATTAGATCAGGAAGTTTTCACATTTAACTTGAACACGTGGGTTGCTAAAATTAACTAGTAATCATTAATACAAAAGTTTTGAAATTACAACTGGGTCTAATTGTTTCCTAAATTTGAACTTTTTCAAGACTTTGCCACTATGTAATTAGACATTGTAGCTGTTTGTGCTTGTTCAAAGGTTTCTTATGTCCCTCAGATCCCCTCTGTAGGATTATGCCAGCTTTGCAGAAGATCTGGGGAAAACACAACAGTCTAAAATTCTTTCATCTCCTTCTGAGCAAATCTCTAGGCTGGACAGGACCAAGAAGTGCTGAATGCCGGGAAAGAAGTCCTGGTAAAGGAATCTCTGTAGCAAAGAATAGAAAGGCAGAAGGCCAACCTGGCTTTTCACTTCCCCCTCGCACTGTTGGATGCTGTTGAAAGAAATTAATCTGAACAGATTTAGGGTTCTGGGCTTTATGTCCATATGGATTGGCAGTTGGTGAGACCTCGCTATTAACAGTGCACAATTAATAAATAATATGTCTCTGTTTGCTTCCAGAGCTGTTCAAGCAATAAAAACTTATAAAATGATTGCTTAGACAAAACCCCCACATATGGGCAAAGTCTTGATCCATGCTGGATGTCTTCCATTCAGGAATCCCATTAGCATTTGACATGGTACATCACCTACCAAGCACCAATTTGTTATTCACTTTTTTTTTTTTTGCCAAAATGGACCCATGAGTTAGGTATAGTAATTAATAATTCTTTCACATAAATGAATGAGAAAAAGAGACAAATAGTATTAAAAATTGAAACAAACAGTTATGGCCAGGAAGGCATGTTACTGTTACAACAGCAGGTGAGGCTGGGTCCCACTCAAGCTGATGTTGTTTAATCAGGTCCCTTTGTGTACAGCATGGTAAATGACTCTTAGGTATCATCTCAGCTTTGGTTTCAGGAGGGAAGTGAATTTCAAAATTAACATATTTATTTTTTGATATTTATGTCATATCTTACTAATAAAATCCTGTAGCCTCCATTCCTAGAAATTGACAGACAAAGATTGGAGCTGCCATTGGATTTTCCTAAACTGACTTTTCCAATAGTACTTCATCATATAAATGGGTATATTCTAACCCCATCTGAATTTGTGGCAAATGAGAAGATCAAATACCAGTGAAAGAAGGTTCATCTGTGCAGTTTACGTCACTAACAAGTTTGGAAATGAATTGTTGAGAAAGAAATGGAAATGGAAGCCTCTGCCTCCTTTAAGTTTGAGGACTGACTCACATTCTATGGACAGCATTTAGCATTACACAGCGTGGTCTTACAAGAACCTGTGCACTTCTTCCATTCTTCTATAATTCTTCCAAATGAGAGGGGTGCTCCTTGCATGCATGCTTGACTTTGCTTTGCCTTTTAATCTTAAGTTTAAAAACAAAAGAAAGAAAAAGGAAAAAAAAAATCTTCTATATCTTTTCCAAGTCAAACTTACACGAGAGACATTTCAAATACTGAACATAAATCACTCCTTTGAAATAGGTCACGTTTTTTTCTCTCCAAGAAGCTTAATTTTAACACATGTACAGGCAAATCAGGTAGGTTAGTCTGGCTTTACTAAATAAAGTTGCCTACAATCCTCCACTTTTCATGTATTATTGTGTAATACACACATTGAAGCTTATCCAACTTTTTAAAGGATTACATCACATTTCCTTCCAAAATAGTAGTTAATATCATCATTTCCAATACACTTATTAACTTTATCTAAGTGTCAAAACATTTGGTCAAATAAGCAATCACAACAATCATCTGAGAGAAAAAAAAAAAAAAAAAACAACAAACCTAGCTTTCTTTACTTAACGAAATAACACTTCTAATGCCTTCAGGAGAAACTATGGAAATATTTGCTGCACCTTCTTAGAAGTTCCACATCTGTAGGTAAATTCTTCATTCAGGATTTCAAATGCAAATACATGGGTAGAGGCTTTATTCGACTGGATTCTATCCTACCTCTGAGGAAAATCTTTTTTTTTTTGTATCCTAATGTAGATTTTAAAAAACCCTGGTAAGATGTGGCAGGCTTTCTTCCTGTCCATCATTGATTTACTGCTTGAATGTAGGAAAACTCTTTAGGACACCCCCAGGTCTGCTGTTAAGTTCTTCTTTATCGTCAAGGTGTCAGAAGACTACATAAGATAGCCTCTAACTTTAAAATGATTTATGAGAAAAACTCAAGAAGAAGTTAGTATAGCTTTAGCATCTCAAATGGTATACAGACAAAATAGTTTTAAATTATACCATGTATTTTCTGAACAATTCAAATCACAGCAAAGTAATTAATTTACTAGGAGAATATTCATTAAAAATAGTTACAAAGATGCACATTTTCTTTGTATTTTATTACCCTTTGACTCACATACTGTATACTTTTGCAAAGGTTGATTGTTCGCACATTTAATTTCTATGCCCATAAAACCACATATTTTAATATAATCCACCAGGCAGGAAATGATCATACTGTACTAAATATTTTAATATTAGCCTGATGTTATGAAGTAAAATATAAAGGAGAAAGTGATTTTAGAATCTGTGACATTTCACACTGTTCTACTGTTAGCAAAGATCTGTAAATCGATCTTTCTGTGATATCAGTTGGGAATTTTAAAATCATAATACCTAAACTATAAATTAATTAATGAAATACAATACATAAAGTCAACAGTGAGCATAGCAGTGAACATTTGCACATGTTTCTTTTTGTTGCTTTTCAGTTATTAATGCAAAGAATTTTCATTTAAAAACAATGCTTTCTTAATACAAGCTGGAATTGCTGTTTACAAATTACAATTCTGAATTGTACTTACATCGTGTATAGTAATTGGCTAAACAAACTATTAATTATAAGTTTGTATATTTTAGAGAAATAGCATTTCTTCCCAAAAGCCCTAGTGATATCATTTGTGAATTTTCCAGCTTATGTAACATTTGACTTTTGAGTCATAGCTATGTCACCACCCACCTTGCTGATCATCTGGAATGAGCTAAAGGAATGTCTGATGCAACACTAGTGTGGTAAAAAAATTTCAAGAAATATCTATGAAGTTTCACTAAATTTATAAAGGCATGATATATTTGAGAGATAGACAAAAACATGAAGTTTTCATTGGTGTGGGTGGTGAAGAATTATCATCTAAGTAGACCCTTCCAGCTTTCTCTTTCTCATTTAGAGCCCTGACAGACACTGCAAGGCATTTTGCAGCTAGGCTTTGTTGAAGATATTTTGAAGAATATATCAAGACTGGTGAAGTGTGCCACCTCCCCAAATCATGATATAGTGACACTTGGTACCATCACAAAGACCCCAAACAATATCTGGAAATTGTTCATGGCTTTAAACCATTTTTTTAATCAGAAACAGAAATACGTATCCCCATTCACCTCTGTTTTGTTCAAGAAGCAATCTCTATGTTCAACACACTGAAGCTGCAGACATAGACCCAATGAGCCAAATGACATAACTATATTAATAGTGCATATATATATTAGTTAAATAAAATGATTATGAGCTTTTCAAACATCTTTGGAATTACATTTCTCTTTTCCATTTCTCTCCTTCTGTATTGACTTTACATCTCATTTCTAAATTAAAGCTCATCCTCTGACTTTCTCATTTCCCTATTCATATGATTTGTGTCCTATTGTTTTCTCTTCTACCTCTTTCCATGGTACCCTTTCATTCCTGGTTTCTGTGGTTACTCCACATTACAGTCTCATTCCTGAAGACTTGTAGATGTGAACTAGAGAAGACTATATAGCATTCATCTTGTAAGTCAGGCTTAGGGTTAGGTCTTCTATTTGGTTTTTGGTCTACATGTCTGTTTTTTGAACCAGTATCAGATTGTGTGTGTGTGTGTGTGTGTATGTGTGTGTGTGTGTGTGTGTGTGTGTGTGTGTGTGTGTGTGTGTGTGATTTTGATTGCATTGAATATGTAACAGGCTTTTTTAGATTGATCATTTTCAGAACTTAATGTTTACCAACACATTAGCATAGGTTGTCTTTCCTTTTTATTGTCTTTCTCAATCTCTTCTGAGACTGGGGAGATGGCTCAGGGGTTGAGTGCACTGAGTGTTCTTCCAGAGCACCCTAGGTTCAATTCCAAGCACCCACATGGCAACTCACAACTGCCTGTAACTCCAAGATCTGACACCATCACACTGATATAGTTGCAAGCAAATTGCCAGAGCACATAACATAAAAAATATAAATTAAAAAATGTATATTCTCAATGTCTTTTCTCAGAAATTTAATATTTTTTCTATGAGACCTGAGTCTATGGACCTCTTTATTAGTTCTATGTCTGTTATAGGCAGAAAAGACTAGGACAGAGCATAGTATATTGAAGACCATGTAGAATCTGAGTATTCTGATGGGATGAAGTTAGGTGAACACAGTGCATTGGGCTGGTGTGCATACTGGTTCAAGACTAGATGTTAGGGGTATTGTAGTTAAAGTCTATCACACTAGGCCTGAGCACTAGATATGGAATCAGGCCTAGATCTGGGACTTCAGGAGGCTGTGCGGAGGGGAGTTTCTAGTGACCTCCTCAGGCTGAATCTATATGCAAGATGCATGAGTCCATAGGATAGGTAGAGTTGATTGAGGTGGGTGGAAAGGAGTTGGGACAAGTCTATGTTCTCTGGTTATGAACAGGAGCTTTTGCAGAGAGCACTGTGGATGGGGTTCGTCATGTAAGTTGACATTCCCTCTGTTTAAGAGTGTGTAGGAAATGGCATAGGGGGACAGAAGGGGCATCTTGGGTATGTAGGAAGGGCAGGTTTTTGTGACATTTATATAATGAAGTATACAAATTAGGATGTTTGTCAAGAAAGAAGGCCTATTTTAACACATTCGGAAGAAGTAATGTCACAGAACTTAGCCTGGTTACTGTTCGTTTACCAGAAGAGCCTCATGATAGCAGAGGGCACCACACATAAAAATACAGTGTGTGTGTGTGTGTGTGTGTGTGTGTGTGTGGTGTGTCTGTGTCTGTGTGTGTGTATGTGTGTGCAACTAATTGTCCTCCTTCTTAAAAGATCACCTCACTTCATTTATGAATCTCTCTACCTTCATTACTTACATAATATTTCACTTTCTCAAGATTTTCTTTCTAAATGTTGCAGTTAGATTAAGGCATTTACATTAATATCTAAAAACAGTGATATAATTTCATGAAAACTTCCAGGATAGTTAGACCATGTCTAATCAAAATCATGTCTTTTTCTTCAAATGCCATTTGTTTATGTGATATATCACTTTTACCCTCAAAAACTTTCTGTGCGCATTTCTGACTAAGGGCCATTGGGACTCGTGGCCTGGGGCAGCTTCAATAAACTTAACTGTAGAAGCAGTTAACAGAGGGTACCCAGAGATGAGTATCCATTGGCCAGATCACAGATGGCATGGAACAACCTGATTGGAAGCCCAGAGCCTTGTAACCTGCTGTCTCTTCCTGGATAAAGGAGTCTTTAGCCTCTTGACTGGGTTCCCTTTCACTTGACTCCTGCTGTCCCTGGTGACTCTGTGATGATCACTCCCTCAGCCTAAACCACTTGTGCTCACCCACAGGCTGGACCCTTAGGAGGCACATCTGGGGCCTAATGTGACTTTGGCCCCCTCAAATTTGACAAGATGTCCACTGTTTCAATGAGTAGGCCCCCTATGTGTTCTGTGTGCTTCCCAGCTGCTCCTGGGTGAGTATGCAACCCCCCGCCCCCACATATTCTTGTCTTCCCCTACCTCTGTTGTTCCTAGCTAGGAAGTCACATACCACTGATCACAGCTCTGATTGCCACTTTAGCCACTTCGTTTGGATTTCATAAGGGTCTGAGCAACCTGCTCTTGGAACCTAGGGCTTGGCTTCATCCCACTCTCCCTGGGGTTTCCTGCAAGCCTAATCAGAGAAATTCAACTCACAAGTTCCCCAACATGCACTCAGTCCAGTTGAGAGAACTTCTGGCTGTCATTAAGGCTCTGGAACTCTGCTAGCATGAGACTTGTTTAACTATTTCCCCAATTTTATTTTGGCCCCTACAAAGGTATTATTTGTCAGCAAGAAGAAATCTTAAGAGAACAATACCCCATTTCCTTTAAGGGATCAGGTAGATTTTTGGTTGCTCTCTTGGGCTATAGAGGGTTACTATCAATGTGAGTTGGTTACAGTTATTATAGGTCTTATTTAGAGAGAAAATAAAGTTAGACTCAGCAATGTCTCTCTTTTCCTTTATCTTACACTCCTAGGTTTGGAGATGGGGGTTGAAAAGAAAGGAGGGAGAATAAAGAAATATATAGGGAAGATAGAACAAAAAGTAGATTAGTGAATCTACTCCTCAACTTAATGCCTCAGTTGTCACTCACAAGGTTATTTTTAATTCACTGGTATAGAATTTTGTATATAGATGCAAAACAAGTTTAATTTTAGATACAGTGGTATAGAACTCAAATGTAAGATTATTCTTCACACACACTCTATACACAGATATATATATATATATATATATGTGATATTTGTATGTATATATATACTATAATATGAGATATAGTACCCATAGAACTCAAGTATAATACAAGGTTTATTTTGAAAGTGCTATTACACGTTGTTTAGGATAAATAAGTTATACACATTAACTGTTAGTTGATCAAATCATGGTCATGTCAATTACTAGTCTACTTTGATCCCAAGAGTATCCATCTTAGGTATGGCAGATAGATATGACTCTACAGAAAGCTAAATTAGGATAGTTAGATAAGGTCTTCAAAAACCTCAGAGACATGTATGTTCATAGCAGCTTTATTTATAATAGCCAGAACCTGGAAATAGCCTAAATGTCCCTCACATGAAGAATGGATAAAGAAACTGTGGTCCAGTTACACAATGGAATACTACTCATCTTTTAAAAACAAGGAAATCCCAAAATTTGTGGACAAATATGGGACTAGAAATGATCATATTGATTGAGCGGAAGGACTCACATAGTATATACTCACTTATAATTGGACACTTTCCAAAAGGCATGTCCCCTGTAAGTCTTCACTTATGAAGAGATGGGGATAGATGTGAGGAAATCCTACTGGGACTCTAGGTATGAGAAACAAAGGAGATGGAGAAATAGAAGGATCCAGAGGGTCCTAGAAACCTACAAAAAGAACATAGTGATGGGTGGATCAGGGCCCAAGGGATGCCTGCTCAAACTATGGCACTAACCTAGGACAATACATGTAGTAAATATTGAACCCCTACTCTGATCTACCCAATGGACAGGACATTCTCCCCAGTTATGTGGAGAGCAGGCACTGACTTTGACATGAGCTCTTGTGCCCCACTTTTCCTCATTGGGGAGGCCTAATGGCATTCAAAGAAAGAATAAGCAGGATACCAAGATGAGACTTGATAGCCTATGACCACATAGTGGGGAAGGAGGTCCCCCTTGGTCTTAGACCTGGGGGAGGGGAATAGGGTGAAAGCAGGAGGGAGGGAGGATACAAGTGATGGGATAACAATTTAGTTGTAATATGTAATATGTAATATGTAATTAAATAAAAGAATTTTAAAAAGTAAAAAAAAAAACAAAAATAAAAAAATGAATTGATAAATATTGTTGAATCAACATGTTTACTCTTACTGAAAAGATTAACCTAGAGTTCCTTTCTCAATGACTTATCTCTCAGACTTTCAGCTTTCTATTTTTCCTTCTGAAGTCTCTTCCTTGATATCCCAAGAGCTAAGTTGTATGTGTCTTTTGGTGTTCCTTGAATGCTATCCAGGAAATCTTGCTATTTTAAAGCTGGAGGATCTTGACTACTAAACATCATTGTATTTATAGAATATCTCATTACACATTTTAAAAAGGCAAAAAATGAAGAAAGGAAGGAATGGAATAAAAGAAAAGAAGACAGACAGAAGTAAAGAAAAAAGACAGATGGAAGGAAAGAATGAAGGAAGGAAAGAAGGAAGGAAGGAAGGAAAGAAGGAAGGAAGGAAGGAAAGAAGGAAGGAAGGAAAGAAGGAAGGAAGGAAGGAAGGAAGGAAGGAAGGAAAGAAGGAAGGAAGGAAGGAAGGAAGGAAAGAAGGAAGGAAGGAAGGAAGGAAGGAAAGAAGGAAGGAAGGAAGGAAGGAAGGAAGGAAGGAAGGAAAGAAGGAAGGAAAGAAAGAAGGAAGGAACCACTGTGTTGAATTTTGTTCACTATTTCCAGAGCACTTTCTTGACCTTCTATTTTGGCATTTATTCTATTTGTAAATTTCTGACACTCTTGTTCCATGAACGTTAATTTGCCAAGTTAAATTACAAGACTTTCAAGATTATTTCTCATTTCCAGTTTTTCTGTTGTGTTTTTGCTTAAGTCCATCATCACAGTATAGAAGACATGCAAAAGTGAGAAAATGTAGAATTAATGCTTTAATATTGCTTTCTGTTTGCTAGTAAGCCCTTATATTGGTTATCTAAGCCTTCGACTCTCCTGTAGAAAGAGATAATGATTCTTCGTATGTATGAGTGACATGTGTTTTAGATACCTTTCTCACTTGTTTCTCTGGGAGCTCATGTCATCTCATTGATGACTTGCTTGTTTTTTATTTTGTTTTATTTTGTTTTGTTTTAAGGCATTGTGACTTAGTGCTGTGTAGTTTACATTTTGTCTCCTCTAGATGGCAGCTTGTGGAGAGTAGTTTGCAAGAATCCTAAAAGAAATTCTTAGCAGAGATGAGAAGCAGCTTGTGTCATGTAGATAAAAAAACAAGTATTGTGAGATGGAGGAGACAGAGACCATGATGGAGAGACAGATATTGGTGCTCCAGCATGAAGAAAGGTAATGGTGATCAATAATCACACTTTTAATCTCAACAAAAAATTATTTCAAGTGCACATTATCGTAAAATGCTAAATAGGACACTTTTTGCCTAAAATATAAGTATTTCAGTTGTTCTTATCAATTAGTCCTCTTTCTTGGTCTTTCCCTCTGTCTGCCTCTCTGTCTCTGTCTTTTTCTCTCTGTCTCTCTCTGTCTCTCTCTTTCTCTATCTGTATCTCTCTCTGTCTCTGTCTGTCTCTGTCTTTATCTCTGTCTCTCTCTCTCTCTGACTCTCTCTGTCTCTCTCTGTCTCTCTCTCCCACCTCATGTGTAGCTTCTCTCTGTGTGTAGTTTCTCTGTGTTGTTTCATTGGCATAATTAACACATTCTATGTTAAAATGTTTTATTATTGATTTTCATAATTTCATTCTAAAATTTTACCATGCATAGTTGAATCAACATGTTTACTCCTACTGAAAACATTAAACCAGAGTTCCTTCTTCAATGACTTATCTCTCAGACTTTCAGCTATTTTCCCTTCTGAAGTCTCTTCCTTGATATCCCAAGAGCTAAGTTGTATGTGTCTCATGGTGTTCCTTGAATGCTATCCAGGAAATCTTGCTATTTTAAAGCTGGAGGACCTTGATATTCTTCATGTTACTTAACTACAAAGCTTAGTCTCTCGTATATTCTAGGGGTATTCTTGGAGCATTTTTTTTATTTGTGTCCTCTGAATTCTGGTTTCCTGTCATAATTTTTAGCACATAGGCATCTCATATCCAAAGCCAATGTGAATTTTGGAAGTGGAAGTGGGTGCTAGCTGAACTCTCAAGATGACTTTACCTCTTATATCTGTTGCTTTGTGACAGCTCTCATTCCTGAGCTGTGCTCTGCTGTTCCAGGAGCATGAGACAGGTGTGGGCTGCCTAGCTACATTTTCATTTTTACCACTTCAAGTCTGGGTAGTCCTTGTTTTTTGTTTTCAGGCTTCAATCATACCAATCCCTCAGGTTGAGCACAAGCTAGAAGTGCCTCGCCTTCTTCAGGTTGTAGAGACAGAAAATGGATGGATTGAATTCTTTCCCCCAGGAAACTGTGTTGTTCTCAGAAACTTCACATCCCATCTGCGATGCCTCGGTGTTTCCTGCACAACTCCAGCAATGCCCTTATTCTCTCCCCTGCTGCTTCTTACTCCTTACCATTAAAGCACTTCCTTGCCCGTACGAGGTAACAGTGACTTAATGAATGTCATAGTCATAAAGTACAAATTTATACTAACACAATATTCATTTGTTTTTGGAAAATGTTATAGTCACTTGGTTAGATTTTGCTAAGACTGAATATATCAATGCTATAACTTATTGGTTTAATTTAGTACTTGATAAAATCATCATAACTTCTTAACTTCTTTTCCTTGCAAACACACATATGCAAGTGTAAATACACAGATCGTTTGCCTTTTTTCAAATTATCTATCAATTAAAAGTTATAACAAAACCAAAATTACATTAAATTAAATAATACCCTCTGCCAAATGTGTGTCCTTATTCTCATACTTTGTTGGTATATATTTTTGTCATACATGAATGAGTTTGTAGGCATTATTAAGAGATTATCCTAATTGTCCCTCTTACTCCTATACAATACCAAGAGTCTTTATAGTGGAAGGAAGTAGGATTATTGATGCAGAGAAAGCATCATGGTGACAATGAAAGCTAAAGTTGAAAAGAGGTGACTGCAAAGTGAGACATTTCCATGGGCCCTGGAAGCAAGAGTCACTGAGACAGGCTCTCCTGGATCTGTAAGAGGTCAGCAGGCTGACACCTTGATCTAGGCCATTTAAACTTCAGCTCAGATTCCTCCTTTTTTAATATTTTAAACTGTAAGAAAATTATTTAACCTTGTTTTATTTATGGTAATTCATATGAATTTGGTAATATATATGAATTTCCTTTTTTCTAAAATAAGAAATGCACAAAATATACAGTACGCTAGTAGCAGTAGTAGACTGCAATTACTGGGCTTATAAGAACTTCTGGATCATTTTAAAATAACATTGCAAGGAGTGCACAACTATTCTAATTTCAAAGAACCACAAGCATAGAAACAACTTTACCCACAAGATGAAAGACAGAGCTAGAATTTGAGCATGAATCTATATGGCATAACTTTATAAACTGAACAACATATAAAGAAAACTAAAACTAATTAAAAGTTTTTAATAACTATAAAAAGCACTGAAAATATGATTTATACTGTTATTTGTTAAGCTATGTCCCTCAATAAACATTATAAGACCTATTGTCTTACACTGTAGTCACTGTGTAACACATTTGCTAAACTGACTTTGTTTTTTGTTTTTTGTTTTTTTGTTGTGATTCTGCTGTTGTTGTTTTTCAGGAAAGGCTTTTTTTTAATTGAAAAATAAAATAATTCATATTACATCTCATTTGCTATCCCATCCCATGCATCCTCCCGTTCCTCCCTCACTCCCACTTTCACCCTTTCCCTTCCCTATGACTGTGACTGAGGGAGACCTCCTACCCTGAATATGATGCTTTTAAAAGTAAATGTTAGTGGGATATTAACAAAGTTCCAAGAAAAAGATTATGTGCTAAAGACATATAAATTCTCATGAATCTTTGTTTGTTTTTTCTTTTTTTAAAAAATTTTTTATTAATTTATTCTTGTTACAGCTCAATGGTTATCCCATCCTTTGTATCCTCCCATTCTTCCCTCCCTCCCATTTTCCCCTTATTCCCCTCCCCTATGACTGTTCCTGAGGGAAATTTCCTCCCCCTGTATATGCTCATAAGGTATCAAGTCTCTTCTTGGTAACCTGCTATCCTTCCTCTGAGTGCCACCAGGTCTCCCCCTCCAGGGGACATGGTCAAATATGAGGCACCCAGATCTAGCCAATGGACAGAACATTCTCCACAGTTGAGTGGAGAGTGGGGTATGACTTTCACCATGAATCTTTGAATTGCAACTTTAACTTCCAAGACTATTCAAGCATCTTATTAGTATTAATTAATAGATGGAGGAGTGCAAACTCTGCTAGTTTGGTTTTTTGTCACTGTGATTAAACACTGACAAAAAGTAGGTTGGGGAGAAAAGGGCTTTATCTGGTTTATGAGTTACAGCCCATCATTTTGGGAAGTCCAGTCAGGGGCTCAAGGCAGGAACTGAAGCAGTAACCATGGCGGAAGCTGATCAATAGCCTGTTTTTCATAGATCTCTCAGCACCTGCCCAGTGATAGCCTAGCTCAGATTGCCTGTGTCCTTCCACACCAAGCATTATTCAATAAAATGACCCATAGACAAACCCACAAATTAGGGCAATAGAGAATAAGGTGTCCAAAAGCTCAGAGGAGAGCAGCTCCTGAGCATTAGTAGATAAGACTTGCTCCCACAGCAGGTCTTATTTTGTTTTTCCATCCTTCTAAACCTCTGGCTGAAGGTTCAGGCCATGTCTCACATGAGGTTATTTCAAGACTGATACACAGTGGACTTAGAGACAAAGCAGGCATCCATAATGAAATAATGACTGTAAATACCCATCCAAATATCCCTTCCATATATTTTTTCTTTTTTATATACTTTTATTTTATTATACATGTATTATACATACAGCAGGGAGAACCATGTGACAATCATGAGAATAATGAGTTCTATACATGTTACATTTATAGTGACTTGGCCATCCGCATTCGTCTCATTTGAAGTAAGTATTTCCTGTCTTGTTGGGTCTAAATTTCCGAATAAGATTCAATTATCTCTCCTATCTCAACTCTAATACTTAACTTCTTTATATTGGTCTAAAATGGTCTTGTCCCCTAATCAGCTATACTTGGTTGTAAAACCATACTATCTTGTCTTCAATGCCCCTCAGAGACTTGAGTGAACTAGCAGTGTGAGTTAGCAGCTTCCAAAATGTACAAATTGACTTAAGACAGTTTACTGCCTCACCAGTCACCAAATACACTTTACAACGTTCGAGCCTCATCTTCAGCTTTCTGGCCTAATATCTCCACCAGACTTGTTTGCCGGGCAGGAACTATTGAGGACTTGCTTACCCTGACTTGGCAGAGTGCGGCCGTAGACTCTGACTGCATATACGTTGCCCATTTTTAGGCAGATTCTCTTAGTGGCAGAACGAGGACAATTTGCCCAGTGGTTATTTTGCCACCTTTGAATCCATGTCCCTAAGGAGGCTCTTTGATGCTCATCATCTTCTTTGAGGTCGGCTGGGTGTTTTCAGGAGTTAACTTGTCTTGTTGTCGAAGAAACTTAAGATTGTAAGAACAACTTTAAATGCCAATTCTGTATGTCTCTGAGGCTTTTGAAGACTTTATTCAACTATTTTGCCTCATATATCGATAGAGTCATATCTATCTGTTAGACTTAGGATATGTTGTGCCTTCATTTTCATTAAACTCTAGGAAGGCTTTGATTCCTTTCTTTATTTCATCCCTGACCCAGTTGTCATTGAGTAGAAGATTGTTCAGTTTCCATGTGTTTGTAGGCATTTTGTTATTTCTATTGTTGTTGATGCTCAGCTTTAGGGCATGGTGGTCTGATAGGATGCAAGGGATTATTTGAATTTTTTTTTTATCTATTGAGGCTCGTTTTGTGATCAATTATATGGTCTGTTTTGGAGAAGGTTCCATGTGGTGCAGAGAAGAGAGTATATTCTTTTCTATTTGGGTAAAAAGCTCTGTGAATGTCTGTTAGGTCCATTTGATTTATGACCTCTGTTAGCTTGATTATCTCTTTATTTAATTTCTTCCTTGAGGATCTGTCCATTGATGATAGTGTAGTGTTGAGGTCTTCCACTATTATTGTGTTGGATCAATGAGTGATTTAAACTTTAAAAGTATTTCTTTTACAAATGCAGATGCCCTAATATTTGGGGCATAAATATTTAGGATGGTGATGTCCTCATGGTGGACTTTTCCTTTGATTAGGACAAAGTGTCCTTCTCGATCTTTCTTGATCAATTTTAATTGAAAGTCTATTTTGTCAGATATTAAAATAGCCACTCCTGCTTGGTTCCTGAGACCATTTGCTTGAAAACATTTTTTCCTGCCCTTTATTCTCAGGTAATGTCTATCTTTGTTGATAAGATTTGTTTCTTGAATGCAACATATTGAAGGATCTTGTTTTTGCATCCATTTTGTTAGCCTGTGCCTTTTTTACTGGGGAGTTAAGGACACTGATGTTGATAGATATTATTGACCAATGGTTATTGGATCCTTTTATTGTGGAGTTAGTGGTGATTATATATGGCAGTGTCTGTTTTGGTTTTGCTGATGGGCAATTATCTGTATACTGCATTTTCTTGGGTGTGGCTGATCTGGTTGTGATGACGTTTTCCTTCTACTATTTTCTGTAGAGTGGGCTTGGTGTTTAGATACTGTTTAAATTTGGTTTTGTCGTGGAATATCATGTTTTGTCCATCTATGCTGATAGAAAGTTTTGCTAGACATAGTAGCCTAGGTTTGGATCTGTGGTCTCTTAGAGTCTTCATAATCTAAGTCCAGGCTCTTCTGGCTTTCGTAGTCTCTGTTGAAAAGTCAGGTGTAATTCTGATGGGTCTACCAATATATGTTATTTTGCCTTTCTCTCTTGAAGCCTTTAGTATCTTTTCTTCTTTATTCTGCAGGTTTAGTGTTTGATTATTATGTGCCGGGATGAATTTCTTTTCTGGTCTAGCGTATTTGGTGTTCTGTAGGCCTCTTGTATGATCAAGGGTATCTCTTTCTATAGATTGGGGAAGTTTTCTTTTATGATTTTCTTGAACATATTTTCTGGTCCTTGGGATTTTGTGTCTTCCTTTTCATCAGCTCTGATAATCCTGAGGTCATGCCTTGTCATGGTGTCCTTGATTTCTTGGATGCTTTGTGTCATTAACTATTCTGTTTTAAGATTTTCTTTGAGAGATATATAAATTTTTTCTATTGTATCCTCAGTACCTGAGATTCTCTCTTCCATGTGTTAGATTTTGTTAGTTATACTTGTGTGTTGGATTCCTGCTTCCTTTTTTAATTGTTCCATTTCACTTTTTTTCTCAATTTGTGATTTTTTTTATTAATTTATTCTTGTTACATCTCAATGTTTATCCCATCCCTTGTATCCTCCCATTCCTACCGCCCCCCCCATTTTCCCATTATTCCCCTCCCCTATGACTGTTCCTGAGGGGGATTACCTCCCCCTATATATTCTCATAGGGTATCAAGTCTCTTCTTGGCTACCTGCTATCCTTCGTCTGAGTGCCACCAGGTCTCCCCCTCCAGGGGACATGGTCAAATGTGAGGCACCAGAGTACGTGAGAAAGTCATATCACACTCTCCACTCAACTGTGGAGAATATTCTGACCATTGGCTAGATCTGGGAAGGGGTTTAAAGTTTAACTCCTGTATTGTCCTTGGCTGGTGCCTTAGTTTGAGCAGGACACCTGGGCCCAAATCTGCCTATCATATTGTTCTACTTGTAGATTTCTAAAACCCTCTGTATCCTTTTATTTTGTTATTCTCCCATGCGTCTCTCATTTAGAGTCCCAATAGGATGCCTTCCCCTCTGTCCCAGTTTCCTGGTAAGTGAAGGCTTTCATGGGACATGACCCTTGGGCTAGTATGCAGATATAAGTGAGTATATACCATTTGATTTTTTCTGCTTCTGGGTCACTCATTATGATCATTTCTAGCTCAATCCATTTATCCACAAATTTCGGGAATTCCTTGTTTTTAACAGCTGAGTAGTATTCCATAGTGTATATGTACGACAGTTTCTTTATCCACTCTTCTACTGAGGGACACTTAGGCTGTTTCCATGTTCTGGCTATTATGAATAAGGCTGCTATGAACATGGTTGAGCAAATTTTCTTTGTTGTGTGCTGGAGCATCTTCTGGGTATATTCCAAGGAGTGGAATAGCTGGGTCTTGAGGAAGTCCTATTCCCATTTTTCTGAGATAGCACCAGATAGATTTCCAAAGTGGCTGTACTAGTTTGCATTCCCACCAGCAATGAAGGAGTGTTCCTCTCTCCCCACATCCTCGCCAGCATGTGGTGTTGCTTGAGTTTTTGATCTTAGCCATTCTGATGGGTGTAAGATGGAATCTCAGAGTTGTTTTGATTTGCATTTCCCTGATGACTAAGGAGGTTGAGCATTTCTTTAAGTGTTTCTCAGCCATTTGATACTCCTCTGTTGAGAATTCTCTGTTTAGTTCCAAGCCCCATTTCTCAATTGGGTTATTCGGTTTGGTGGTGTTTAATTTCTTGAGTTCTTTATGTATTTTGGATATTAGACCTTTGTCAGATGTAGGGTTGGTGAAGATTTTTTCCCAGTCTGTAGGCTGTCGCTTTGTTCTCTTGACAGTGTCTCCTGCCTTATAGAAGCTTCTCAGCCTCATGAGGTCCCATTTATCAATGGTTGACATTAAGGCCTCTGCTGTTGGTGCTCTGTTCAGGAAGTTGTCTCCTGTGCCAATATGTTCCAAGCTCTTTCCCACTTTTTCCTCTAAGTGGCTTAGTGTCTCTGGTTTTATGTTGAGGTCTTTAATCCACTTGGATTTGAGTTTTGTGCAAGGTGACAAATATGGGTCCAGTTTCATTTTTTACACATAGACCTCCAGTTAGACCAGCACCATTTGTTGAAGATGCTATCCTTTTTCCATTGAATGGATTTGGCTTCTTTGTCAAAAATCAAGTGACCATATGTGTGTGGATTCATATCTGGGTCTTCGATTCGATTCCACTGATCAACCAGCCTGTTGCTGTGCCAGTACCATGCTGTTTTAATTACTATTGCTTTATAGTACAGTTTGAGATCAGGTATGGAGATTCCTCCAGAGCACCTTTTATTGTACAAGATTGTTTTAGCTATTCTGGGTTTTTTGTTTTTTCATATGAAGTTCAGAATTGAACTTTCAATGTCTTTAAAAAATTGTGTAGGTATTTTGATAAGGATTGCATTGAATCTGTAGATTGCTTTTGGTAGGATGGCCATTTTTACTATGTTAATTCTCCCGATCCATGAGCAAGGAAGATCATGCCATCTTCTCAGGTCATCTTCAATATCTTTCTTCAGAGTTTTGAAATTTTTTTCATACAAGTCCTTCACTTGCTTAGTTAGGGTAACTCCTAGATATTATATATTGCTTGTGGCTAATGTGAAGGGTGTGGTTTTCCTAATTTCTTTCTCTGCAAGCTTGTCATTTGTGTATAGGAAGGCTACAGACTTTTTTGAGTTAATTTTGTATCCAGCCAATTTGCTGAAGGTGTTTATCAGCTTTAGGAGTTCTCTGGTGGAATTTTGAGGGTCACTTATGTATACTATCATATCATCTGCAAATAGGGATAATTTGACTTCCTCCTTTCCCATTTGGATACCCTTGATCTCCTTTTGTTGTCTTATTGCTCTGGCTAGAACTTCCAGTACTATATTGAAGAGATATATAGAGAGTGGGCAGCATTGCCTTGATTCCGATTATAGAGGAATTTCCTTGAGTATCTCGCCATTTACTTTGATTTTGGCTATTGGCTTGCTGTATATAGCCTTTATTATGTTGAGGAATGTGCCTTGTATCCCCAATCTCTCTAAAACTTTAAACATGAATGGGTGTTGAATTTTATCAAATGCTTTCTCTGCATCCAAGGAGATGATCATGTTGTTTTATATTTTCAGTTTGTTTATATGGTGGATTACATTGATGGATTTCCGTATATTAAACCATCCCTGCATGCCTGGAATGAAGCCTACTTGGTCATGATGAATGATATCTTTGATGTGTTCCTGTATTCATTTTGCAAGTATTTTATTTAGTATTTTTGCATCTATGTTCATAAGAGAAATTGGTCTGAAATTCTTTCTTTGTTGAGTCTTTGTGAGGTTTAGGTATCAATGAGACTATGGCCTCATAGAATGAATTTGGTAATTTTCCATCCATTTCTATCTTTTGGAGTAGCTTGAAGAGTATCGGTATTAGCTCGCCCTTGAAGGCCTGGTAGAATTCTGCACTGAAACCATCTGGCCCTGGGCTTTTTTTGGTTGGGAGACCATCGATGATTGCTTCTATTTCTGTAGGGGAAATGGGACCATTTAGCTTATTTATCTGTTCTTCATTCAACTTTGGCAAGTGAAATTGTTCAAGAAAATCGTCCATTTCCCTTAGATTTTCTAATTTTGTGGTGTATATGCCTTCAAAGTAGGATCTTATGATTCTTTGAATTTCTTCAGTGTCTGTTGTTATGTCTCCCTTTTCATTTCTGATTTTGTTGATTTCAATACTGTCTCTCTGTCTTTTAGTTAGTTTGGCTAATGATCTGTCTATCTTGTTGATTTTCTCAAAGAACCAGCTTTTGGTTTTGTTGATTCTTTGGACTGTTTTCTTAGTTTCTAATTTGTTAATTTCAGCCCTGAGTTTGATTATTTCCAGGCGTCTACTCCTCTTGGGTGTTTCTGCTTCTTTTTTTTTTCTAGGGCTTCCAGTTGTGTTGTTAAGATGCTTATGTGCGATGTTTCCAATTTCTTTTTAATGTCACTTAGTGCTATGAATTTTCCTCTTAGCACTGCTTTCAATGTATCCCACAAATTTGGGTATGTTGTTTCTTCATTTTCATTGAATTTCAGAAACTCCTTGATTTCTTTCTTTATTTCTTCCCTGACCCAGGTGTCATTTAGCAGACAGTTGTTTAGTTTCCACGTACGTGTAGGCTTTTTGTTATTTCTGTTGTTGTTGAATTGCAGCCTAAGAGCATGGTGATCTGATAGGATACAAGGTATTATTTCAATCCTCTTGTATCTACTGAGGCTTGCTTTGTGACCTACGATGTGATCAATTTTGGGGAAGGTTCCATGGGGTGCAGAGAAGAAGGTGTATTCTTTCTTGTTTGGGTGAAAGGTTCTATAGATATCTGTTAGATTCATTTGACCCATGGCATTGGTTAATGATGTTATTTCTCGGCTTAGTTTCTGTTTCAATGACTTATTCTTCAGTGAGAGTGGGGTGTTGAAGTCTCCCACGATTATTGTGTGGGGATCAACGTGTGGTTTAAGCTTTTTTAGGAGATCTTTTACAAATGTGGGTGCCCTTGTATTGGGAGCATAGATGTTCAGAATTGTGATGTCATCTTGGTTGACTTTACCTTTGATGAGTATGAAGTGTCCTTCCTCATCCCTTTTGATTAATTTTGGTTGAAAGTCTATTTTGTTCGATACTAAAATGGCTATGCCTGCTTGCTTCTTGTGACCATTTGCTTGGAATATTTTTTTCCAACCTTTTACCCTGAGGTAATGCCTTTCATTATGGGTGAGATGTGTTTCTTGGATGCAGAAGAATGTTGGATATTGTTCATGTACCCATTCAGTTAGTCTGTGTCTTTTTATTGGAGAATTAAGGCCATTGATGTTGAGAGATATTAATGACCAGTGACTGTTAAGAGTCTTAATTTTGATGTTGTTTCCAGTCGAGCATTTGTGTAGTTGTGTTTTTGCCATGGGATAGTTATCTATTTCCTGGGTAGTTTTGGTTGTAGCTTGACTCTTTGGGATGGAGTTTTCCTTCTAGTACCTTCTGTAAAGCTGGATTTGTGGATAGGTACTGTTTGAATTTGTTTTTGTCATGGAATATTTTGTTTTCTCCATCAATGGTTATTGATAATTTTGCTGGGTAAAGTAGTCTGGCCTGGCATCTGTGGTCTCTTAGGGTTTGCAGGATCTCTGTCCAGGCCCTTCTGGCTTTGATGGTCTCTGCTGAGAAGTCAGGTGTAATTCTGATAGGTTTACCATTAAATGTTATTTGGCCCTTTTCCCTTGCAACTTTTAATATTTTTTCTTTGTTCTGCATGTTTTGTGTTTTGATTATTATGTGGCGGGCAGTTTTTCTTTTCTGGTCAATTCTATTTGGTGTTCTGTAGGCCTCTTGTATGTTTATAGGCATTTCTTTCTTTAGATTGGGGAAATTTTCTTCTATGATTTTGTTGAGAATAGTTTCTGGGCCCTGGAGTCTGATGTCTTCTCTTTCTTCAATGCCTATTATCCTCAGATTTCTTCTTTTCATGGTGTCCATAATTTCTTGGATGTTTTGTGTCAGGAGTTTTCCAGATTTGGCATTTTCTTTAATGGTTGATTCAATATCTGTGATTGTATCTTCTAGCCCTGAGATTCGTTCTTCCATCTCTTGGATTCTGTTAGAAAAGCTCACCTCTGTGTTGCTCGCCTTCTTCTCTGAGGTCTCACGTTCTCGTTTTTCTTCTGTCTGTGTGTTTATCATTGAATCCATTTTCATTTTCAGATCTTGAACTGATTTTTTGATTTCTTTCATCTGATTTTTTGTATATTCCTGAGTTTCTTCCATTGCCTCTTTATAGGTCTTCAGAGCTTGAACCGTTTTATTTATTTCTTTCATCTGGTTATTTGCATTTTCCTGCAATTTTTCCAGTTCCACTCTATGTGCTTCTTTTATGTCTCTCACCTGTTTGTCTGCGTCTTCCTGCATTTGATTACGAATTTTATTTGTTTCCTCCATTATCATCCTCATTACTAAGGATTTGAGGTCATTTTCTTGTATTTCCGTTGTATTTGAGTTCTCTGGGTTGTTTTCTTTGGCATAGCTGGAAACTGGAAACGCCATGTTGTTTTGGGGTTTTTTGCGTATGCTTTTTCATTTTCCTTTAGACATCTTGCCATCTTTGTTTTTATTGGGTAGCTTCCAGAGTTGGATGGAGGGTGTCTGACGATAGATTTACTTGTTTTCTCACGATTTCCCTAGGCTGCGAGCTCAAAGCTTCACTGGTGTGGATGTTAGGAGGTTAGCCCGGTTGTTCTGGTCTCTCACAGCCAGTGATCTTCAGCCCCCCTGTGCTGTGGATCTTGCAATTGTTCTGGGTCTCTGAATGAGCGTTGGGTCAGGCCAAGGTATCCACCGCCTTCTGTATTCCCTGCCAAGTCCAGCCAGGAACACTGGGCCCGAACCACGGGCTGAACTCAGCTAGATTCTCAGGGCCTGAACCGTCTGCCAAGCTCAGCTAGGGATTCTGGGCCCAAAATGCGCACAGGGTCCAGCCAGAATTTTTGTGCTGGGGCTACCCACCAAGCTCCGCTAGGGCCTTTTGGCCCAAAGTGCGTGCTGTGGTCTGTTATTGACTCGGGGCCCAAACTAACCACCAATCTCAGCCAGGAATTCTGGTTTCAAACTGCACACTGTGTCCAACCAGAGTCTTAGAGCTGGTGGAACCGAGTGCTCTGTCCAGCCTGCGCCACAGCAGGAGAACTGCGGCTGCTCTGAGTTAGCGCCAGTGTTGGAACCAAGTGCTGCACCCAGACTGTGTCACCGCAGGGGAGCTGCCGCTGAGCTGAGGTGGTGCCTAGGATGGAACTGAGCATGCCACCAAGCCTGCGCCACAGCAGGAGAACTGCAGCTGCTCTGAGTTAGCGCCAATGGTGGAACCAAGTGCTCCACCCAGACTGTGTCACTGCAGGGGAGCTGCTGCTGAGCTGAGGTGGCGCCTAGGGTGGAACTGAGTGCTCAGCCAAGCCTGTGCCACAGCAGGAGAACTGTGGCTGCTCTGAGTTAGTGCCTGTGTTGGAACCAAGTGCTCTGCCCAGACTGTGTCACCGCACAGGAGCTGCCGCTGAGCTGAGGTGCTGCCTAGTGTGGAGCTGCGAGCTCAACTAAGCCTGCGCCATAGCAGGGGAGCTGTGGCCGAAGCTGAGTTAGTGCCTCGGGCAGAATTGTTTGCTGGGCTGGGCCAGTACCCGGGACTCTGGGGCCGAACTGTCCGCCGAGTCTAGTCTGGGTCAGAAAGCTCCACGCGACCCAAATCCTGCCCCGAGTCCCCTCTCCCGCAGCAACTCCCACCAGCCACCACACCAATCGCCTCCACGGGAAGGCTATGAGCTGCAAACCTCAGCCACCACTGCTGGTGCCTCTGGTGCTGCTGCCTCTGCTGCTGCCGCTCCGATCAGAGAAAATCCACGCTCCTCCTATGTGCAGGGGCAAGCAAGTCCTCCGCACCCTGGTCCCTCCGAACCGTGGAGCACTCCTGCTGCCGTGATGTTCGGATCTCGGTGTTCCTGGCTCAGAAATCTGTGCAAATCCCTGAATTGTTCACTGGAGCCTCCAAACACGGTCCACACTGCTCGCCGCCATCTTGGATCCTCCGTGATTTTTTTAATATTGTCTAATTCTGTTTTCATGTCTTGAATTGTTTTACTTAATTCCTTCACTTGTTTGCTTGTGTTTTCTTGTTTCTCCTGGATGGCTTCTATTCATTTGTTTGTGTTATCCTGGAATTCTTGGACACATCTATTAATTTCCTCTTTATAGTTCTCAAATAACTGTATAAGCATGATTTTGAGGTCATCTTCCTGTGACTCTGCCATAGTAGTGTATCTGTTGGTTTCTGGGCTTTCTGGTGGAGCCACAATGTCTTGATTTTTGTTATTAGACCTCTTATTCTTTCCTTTAGGCATCTGCTTAGAAGGCTTGGGCTTTCCAAGCTGGTGACTTAGGGATGAGTACCTTTGATAGGGAACTGTTTTCTATACTGGGTTCTCAGACTCTGCCTTCCTGTATATTTGTTTGAGCTCTGCCACCTAAATTCTGTGGTTTTATAGGGCTCCTCTGGCTGCTTGTCTCCTCTGAAGGATTCACCACACAATGAATCTGTAATTTGGAAGTCAGATGCTGTGTAACTTCTGTTTCTTTAATCTTTTGCTCTGTAGACAGGGCACTCCGCTTTGGTGCACTGATCCATCCACCAGTCTGACCTTCCCTTTCTCCCTGCTGGTTGCAGCCCTCCACTGAAACAAGGTGCTGGCCTACTCTCTGCCACCCACTGTTGCCTTGAACCCCCTGTTGCTTGCCATTTCCTGTGCTGATCTCTCCAATCCCCACCCCCCACGGTGCCAATCACCAGTACAGGTGTTTTGTTCCAGGCAGCCTACCTGAGCAAGCGCTGCTGATGTTGTTGGCGCCACAGCTGCCACTGCTATCGCTTTTGCTGTGCTTCCCTTCCATATATTAAAGTGCTATAACCTTGAAGTTTACCTGACAGCAGGGGTGTGGGAAAGTTTATTTTCCATAGGGTAAATAACTTCAAAGTAGAAGCATCTTGTTTAGACATTATATTGATAAATTTAAAATTCAGTATTCATCTTTGAATTTTCCATTCAACATAAAACATAGTAAACTGAATACGTGTTTCAGTGTGGTATTCTTACCTTGAAAGTTTATTAATGTTTTAAATATTCCATATATTATAATTCTTACTCAGCTACTATGGATTATCAAATAATGAGCTGATTCTCACATAAATCATTGAGACATCTTGTTAATAAGAAACAATAGTGTCATTCCAACTCTGAGGTGTCTGAAGCCAGTACTGCATCCTGTCTTCCCTGCCCAGTGATTTCACCAGCCTTTGATCACCATGCAGAAGCTCTGCATAGGCTCCAGGAGGAAGGCCTTATACTACTGTGCACTGAATTGAAAGAAGAGAACATTAGAGTTTTTTAGTGTTGGCTCCACCTCTAGCCCAGACACTGTTAAAAACTAATGGAGATTTGTGTTGAAAAACATTAATATGGACAACAAAAACTCAGGGAAAGAAGAATAAGCAGGCTAACAAGATGAGATTTGATTGCTTATGACCATATAGTGGGGAAGGAGGTCCCCTAGGGGTATGGAATAGGGTAAAAGTGGGAGGAAGGGAGGAATGGGAGGATACTGTGATGGGATAATAATTGAGATGTAATCCAAATATATATAGATTCCTAGATTCCTGAATATATATATATATATATATACACACATATATGCCTAGATATAGTCTTATCATAATACTTTCAATTGGAAGGGAGGTTCATTTTCAGAAAAAAGGAGAGAAGGGAGGTGTTCCATCATGACATTTCTAACAATCAGATTTGAATAATGACAAGCTTTCTAATTGGTGCCTAATGGCTCCATATCTTGGTGCAAATCTCTCCATTATTGCAGTGATTTAATGGATATGGCATCCAAGCCACTTACATTTTAATAAGATAAGAATTTATGGCTAGCAGTTTGGGCTTAACCTATTTTTACTTTTTTTGCTTTTGTGAATTGGTGGGAATACTATCAGTATGTTTGATGCTTGCCTTGATATGGAAATATACCTGCTATGAAATTCATACTACTTTCATTTTAGTCAGAAAAAAAATTGGATAATTTGTTTTCATCATTATTTCTTAAGACTTTGAATTCACATTTAAAGAAACAAATGATATTTTCTATTCTGCCAAATGACCCACAAATTGTAAACATACCTCAAAAAATTCTCAAAATAGAACCTACATTCCTTTTGCATATTGAACTTAAAAGTTTTCAATACAATATTTATATTTACTATTTTTACCGTTTAATTTAAAACATTGTTACAATCAACATTCATCATATTTAAAACAATCCAGACTTGATTTTTTCTTCTCAGACATCCTGAAATAGTGCAGCAGTCTAATCTCAAATTAAGACAAAAATTTTTTTTGCTGCCTAAAACCAGCAGTTTGTACATTCTGACAGAAGAACTTGTTGGTAAATAAAGACAGTAAATAAAAATACCCAAATCAGTGTCTGTTTCTTCCATCAATACCTCAGTTTCCAACAGGCACCTTATTTCTCCTTTTTCACATAAAACTAAATAGCACACTAAATGACTGCTTGCAGTAAATGATATTTAACAGCTTGTTATAATTTTGTTTTTTAAGTTATTTAGCTAGAAATGACTAATAATAAAATGAATTTGGCTCAGAGTGTCTGGTATTAATAATGCTAAGCCACGGGTACATACCAAGTGAAAAAAATAAGCTAAGATTGCCTTATATGTCATGATTTTTTATTATAAATTAAAAATTTCACAGTTAATGAAGTTGACATAAGGTTATTCATCTGTAGACATTTAATTAAAATTTAATTAAATATTAATTTTCACTTTTCAGTTTTCTTTTTGTGTTTTAAGCTAAGTCTTTCTTGGGTCTGACATATTTCCTCAGGATCTGCTGATCTCCAGGTCCCTTGCATTATCTCTTTGTGTGCTAATTGCAAAAGATTATATCACTAGGGGAAAGTCCCAGTGATACTTCTAACATTTTACCATAGCAAACACGGAGAGACAATACCTTACAAATGGCAGTCTCTGGTATCTTTAAATATCTCTCTCTCTCTCTCTCTCTCTCTCTCTCTCTCTCTCTCTCTCTCTCTTTCTCTTTTTTTTTGTTTGTCACTATTATTTTCTGGTGTGACATAAAAAATTATGAAAATATAAATCTGACATGCATGACTTTCACTAGCAGTGCGTCCACAATCTCAGTTTGTACATACTTTCTTTAACCAACCACTGTTGGGAGACAGCTCAGATTCACCTTTAGACCTGCCTTTGGGTTTCTTCTTTAGGCTTAGGGTCCATGTCTCCTCTTCCTATTTGCTTGGCTACAAGTGCTCCTGGATTTGCCATGATAGTCAGTTCAGTAGTGTGAAACATTGTACAAGCTCAGTTTATAAGTAGAACCTTTCAGTTTCAGAGTGCACCTTTCCATCTATTCACCCTAAATAAGGACTTTTGTAATTCAAAAAATGGGGGAATATATTAAGATCCTGTTCTTTGTGGGACGTTTGTTCCAAGGGCCATGTTGAGGTTTTAATCTAAAAATATCTGAAGGCTGCCAGCTGACAGATTTAAAAAAGTTTTTGGACAATAAAGGCACTGGCATCATGAGTAGACTAACACACCAATGAGACCTCAATCTGATGGTACTTTCAGCTTATAGTGGAAGTATAGAGATGGCCCCTAGTTGGAAGAGCTGCTCAGAAAATGTATATCTTTAGTAGCAGACACCTCCTTACCCCTGTCCAACTCTCTGGCCTCCCTCTGCCCTCCCCAGCTCCCTAGCCACCAAGATGTAGTAATCTCTTCTCTGCCTTGCACTTTCACCTTGAGAGTCTTACCTTTAGTCCAGAAACAACATAGACAAACTACCAGGAATTGAACTGGAAAACTGTGAGTAAAAATTCATCTCTCCATTTAAATTACTCATACCAGATGCTTTTCACAGTGACAGAAAGATAACACAGCCACTTCTTTAATACAGATGTGACCATGTGATGAAGGTATTTGGGTTTTGCCATCCTCAAAATCCTGAAAATCATTTGAAATTCCAACTGTGTTATTTTTATCGTGGTGTGTATGTTTCCAGAGAATGAAACATGTTGTTTACAGTTATCTGTTTGCAATGAAATTTACTATATGGAAAGCACATTTTAGGGTACAAATGGAGTGTGTTGGAAGTTGCTTGGTTAATCTATGAGGCATATTTGTTTATATGAAGACTTACCTGTGGAAAACAGAACTTTAAAAATTAGTGTCACTTCCGTTTTCCTGTGTCAAGTTAATACTACTACAACAAAACTTCTTCCCTGTATGAGGTATATGCTGCTTCCATCATCTCTCATTTTGTCCCTCACTGCAACAGCTTCTGGATCAACATATACAAAGCCTCTAACACAGTGATCTGAGATTATCGGGTCAGGCTTTAGAAAGCTTCATTATAGCAATAACCTCTATAATTTTAAAGCCAATCCCACTCAGACCTGCATCGATTGAATTTCCCACTCATGTAACATTGATTGAATTATTTTATGAGGTTGACCACACCTCCATTGCCAGGTGCACAGATTTCTGCTCACATCCAAATGAAGAAATATCTTAAGTGCTGTGTTCTTACAGTGAGCCCACCCACTGATATTTCCACTACCCATCTAAGTGCACAGTGTCTCTTTGATAGCCAGTAGGCTAGAAAAATGGATTGAGTGGTAAACATAGTACATTTTCCCTTTATTTCCATGACAACCCCTTATTCCTAAGATATTTTTGTCTCAGCGACTCAGAAAAACCTTATTAGAAAACAGAGTTTTAAAGTTTACTTATTATGTTTTGTAAGCGAGAGCATTCATGTATGCACACTTGTGCATCATACACCATGGCATGCATATGGAAGTCAGAAGACAACATTTGAGAGTTAACTCTCACTTTACATTTCATTGGAACATATTATTTCTTATTTCTATTATTCATACTCCAGAATTGCAGGCAAGTGAGCCATTTGTTTCTACCCTGCATAGAATGATAAAATTATAAATAGCTGCCAGTCCATTTTATATATTTTTTTTTATTTGCCATGTGGGTTTTGAGGATTGATTTCAGGTAAAATGGCTCTCACAGCAAGCACCTTTATCCACTGAGCTAGATGTTATTCCAACACTTTGCTACCTAAATAGATTTCAAAAATAAATATTAGGTATTACATTTTAGTTTTTGAGAAATAATGAAAATTCAAAGAGAGCACAAAGAAAACATTGCATCAAATATAATCTTAGACAAAATAATGGAAGTCAGAATAAATCTTATGAGAATATCTAGGTTAACAATAATCAAAGGCTCATTAAGAACTTTATATATATGATGGCTGATTTCTCTCAATTTTCATTTCAGTTTTCACGTTTTTATTATCAAGATGAATCACAGGCAAGAGGCTAAACTCCAGAACCTGCAGTCTCTGGTCACATGGCCGGTACCAAGCTATGGACTGATCAAGAGGATTCTTGCTAACAGTTTACCTGAATATTGATACTGAGTCTATAGATATCAGATACTTATTTTGGGAGTACATATGTAAACTTCTCAAATTTACCAAAAAAAAAAAAAAAACCCCAAAAAACAAACAAAAAAAAAACCATGAGATTATATTTCTTTCCAAAAGCATTCTGTAGAATCACAGTCCACTTTGTACATTGGCATTTTTAACAAAAATTTGTTAAAAGTAGTATTGCCAGGAGAAAGAGAAGAAGAGGAGGAGGAGGAGAAAGAGAAAGAGGAAGAAGAACAGCAGGGGTAGAAGAAGGAGGAGGAGGAGGAAACATTTATTATTCTTTATGATTACATTAATGTAGATAAATGCTAACTATAAAATCTCTTGCTGATTTTTTGCAGATTCCTGTGTAATTTGTTCAAATATGTACATCTTTAGCTTTAGCTAGTAAGCATTAACTTCCCATATTTGATAAAAAGACTAATTTGTTTTCTTTCCTAATAGCTGAAGTACTTTTGTTGATCTACTCGGGGAGAAAAAGAGGAAGAAGTCATGTTCTCGGAAGGGAGATACTTAGGAGAAAGCTCACTGTGGTGGTACTTTAGGCATAGTGTACGTGACTCTTTTCGTGGCCTTTCATTGTTTGAATGCACTTGAGATTTAAAAACGAACAGTAGGTCTTTACACTTAATTTTGAGTATACATGGACCAAGACATTGGTAAAGTGGGCAGGCAAATCTTACTTATGATGACTGCAAGAGACTGAGAAGATAATGATTCATTTAACTTTGCTGGAGTTTTGCTTGGTTTTCATATTACATGTTAACACTGGCTATGAGGAATTGAAGTTAATGATATGAATATACTTATGCCTTTATGAATTCTTTATTGATGGCTAACTCAATGTTTCATTCTGTTTTAAGAAGAGAATGCCACCAACCAAGGACAAAACGTGCAGTCATCATCAAACCCCTACCCAGATCTAGCCAAGGGACAGAACATTCTCCACATTTGGCCATGTCCCTTTGTGCAGGAGGCCCAATGGCACTCGGAGGAAGGATAGCGGACTACCAAGAAGAGACTTGATACCCTAGCACCATATACAGGGGGAGGATGTCCCCCTCGGTCACAGTCATAGGGAAGGGAATTGGGGTGAAAGTGGGAGAAAGGGAGGAATGGGAGGATGTAGGGGATGGGATAGAAAATGAGATGTAATATGAATTATTTTATTTTTCAATAAAAATGTGTTAAAAAAAAAGAAGTAAAAAAAAATAAACAGAGAATGCCAGAAACCTTGATATACAGCTTGAGATTACCTGTTTGTTTGTTTGTTTGTTTGTTTGTTTTAATATAGGGCCTTGCCCTGATGTTGCCCAGGCTCACCCCACCTTTTTACCTTCTCTCCTTCTTCAGCTTCCTAAGTACACCTACACCACTGCCTTCAGCTTTTGGAGGATGGTGCTGTTACCAAGAGATGTATTGGAGTGAAGAATTTTAAGAAACAAACACTTTTTTTCTCACTTGTCTGAAGACATGGGCTCAGACTCTGCCACAAGCATCTGTAGGTTGTGAACTTTTGCATGCTGGCATGCTTTCGGTTATGGTAATCTGTCACAGCAATAGAAATTCCAATAGAATAACATAAAATGTTGTTTGATACGAAAATTAAGAAAGTACAATCTAAATTCAATTTTTTAAAATTATAGAGTAGGTAAAAATTGCCTATTCTAAAGTGGTATTTAGCAATGGAAACTGTAGAAGGTGCAATCCTCTTATACACATGGTGTGTTTGTGAGCCCTACAGAGTAATAGCAGAATTCCAAGATGACTCAGTGACATTGTTCTCTCTGCTAATCTCCCCATGATCCTCTTCACTTTATTTTGAATGTGTGCCATAACTCGTATGCATTCAGTGAAACACAGTAGAATGAGACTATGACCTTTATTATTAGGATGTCATATTCAGTCAGTTGTTTTGCACACTTCTTATGTGTGTAAATTTGATTGAGATAGCTTTAGGAAATACCACTTAGATTAAGTCAACAATCTGAACATAATTTATTACATAATAATTAGTACAAGCAATTGCAGAAATATGGTGATCCTGTGGCTAGTATTCTATTTAGCAATACCTATGCAAATAATAGGTATATGCTATGACCATTACCCAAACATGTAATTTTCTTTGGAAAAAAAGTTTAATAAGTGTTATTACACTACAATGAGTAAACAAATAAAAGCATTACACACCCAAATTAACCAGACACAAAGTTAGTGAATGGCAATACACTTAGAATAGGTATTTGTAATAAAACTTGTTGAGAGTCACATTAAATTTTATAGATTCAATACTGGATACATTTTTATAAACTTGCCCACTAACAAAATAAAATTCTGTGGCCGAATTAGAACAAGACGAACAATTAGCTTTATATCATGTCAGTACCACCAATGGCTTTTGATAATTACTCATTATATCAACCAGTCCCTGCATGCATAGGCAGTGTAGTAATTAGTTGTTTTGCCTCTGTTTCTCACTGATAAATCACATAATTGATGATAATGAGTATAAAACATAAAAGTATAGCAAATAAATGGAAGTTAAAACATTGAAAATAATTGGATTCTAATATCTTTGTTGTTGCTGTTCTTGCTTTTTGAGACAGTGTCTCAATATGTAGCCTGGAACTTACTATGTAGACCAGGATGGCCTTCCATTCATAGAGCTCTAATTGTCTCTATGTCCTGAGTGCTGGGATTAAAGGCATGTACTACCATGCCCAGCTTGATAAAGTTTTAACTTGTACAAAGAAAAGAAAATATGACAACTCAGCTCTACATGAAGCTAACTTCCCAACAATACTGAAAATCAAACTCAATAAATATTTTTAAAATTATTGCAAGGTGTGTGTGTGTGTGTGTGTGTGTGTGTGTGTGTGTGTGTGTAGGCGATGGTCAGAAGACAACTTGTGGAAATTAGTTTCCACCTACTACTTGTGGACCCTAAAGGTGAAACTCTTATTGTCAGCATTGGCAGAAGAAAATCGTTTTTATAGAAGAAAGGCAGTTTTCATAGACGTGGTATTATTTACATTTTCTACCTCAGGGTAAATTGCATAAAAAGAGTACCTACCTCTACCATTCAAGGAAGATTATGATAAAAGTTGTGATTGGTTGGTATATTTCAAGTAGTTAATTTTCTCATAGCTGTGAAAAGAATGCTTGTAAAAGGCAAGCCAAGAAGAGAGGTTTGTCTTTGGCTCAGTTTGAGGATTCAGTCTGTCAAGGAAGGGATGGTATGATATAAAAGGAAGGAACAGCTTGTCACCTTGTGTTTGCAATCATACAGCAGAGAGTGATGGATGCTGGTGCTCAACTCACTTGCTGTCTCTTTTTAAAAACGGTTTTGTAACTTTTTTTTATTTTCCATGTGCAAACGCTTTCTTGGATGAATGTGTGTGTGTCAGTGCATGCAGTGTCCACAGAGGAAAGAAGAGAACATCAGATCAAGTGGGAATATGAACTACTATGTGGGTGTTAGGAACTGAACCCAGTATCTATGCAAGAACAGTGGGTACTTTCATCCATTGAGCCATCACTCCAGCCCTGCTTCTTAAATTTAGTTCAGAATTCCATGCCAAGACAAGAAGCCACCTATCTATAGGGTGGGTTTTCCTACCTTAATTAACCTAAATCTACAAAGTCCCTCACAAACTTGCTCAATGGTTTGTTTCCTAGGTGATTCTAGGTACAGTTGATATTTACCAAATCCACTTTTTGCTAACTTGACACACAGACATATATATCACTGTAAAAAAAAATGCCATAACTTCTCACTCCTTAGCCCCATAGGCTTATGACCATTTCATAATAAAAAATGCATTCACGTCAATTTCTAAAATTCCCTTAGTCATTAATCATTCTCACACTGTACAAAGGTATCAATACATAGTTCCATCTGACATTCAGACAGTCTTCAAATATGAGCTCTAATAACAAAAAAAAAATCCCTTATTCTGCAGCATAGAGGAAATATTCAGATTCCAAAAGGGGGGATGGAACACTGAAAGAAAAGACTCGTCACAGGAAGATGAAAACTCAACAGAGAACACATGAAATTCTACAACTGCATGTTAGGTATGTGAGATTCGTGATAGAATCATATGAGCTACAATTTCTGAGTCAGCTGAGTGCCTCTGGCCTTCTCTTACAGTGCTTCCTTCACTGCAGCTCTTCTTGGCAAATGCCCCAGAGGCCTGGCATCTTAAGATAGCTATCATAACTTAGGTTTCCCCTTCCTACTGCCATTCTGTGGCCTTTGGATTCTCCTTGCATGAAATCCAACTGAGCCACACATTTCCTGGCAGCAAGAGCCTCTTGAATCATTGGCATAAGCATCCATGACCTGCTTACTCTTTCATCTATTACACTTATGGGACCAGTATCACTGTATGATGTCTCTAATTTATGATCTAGTTATGTTTTGCCTCCCTTGGATGATGCCTGCCTTTCAGGTTGATTGTGGAGAAACACTTTCCTAGGTGGTTGTCTTCAAGCAGGAGAGTCCTTCAGTGTAGTTCTAAGTTTAGGCTCTCTTCTTTCAAAGAAATTTTGATCTCCACAAGATGGAATCTTAGATATGTGGGGTCTTGTTTTCTCTTGAATTATGTTAATTTTAAAAATAAATCAGTCCAGGACAGCCAAGGCTAACACAGAGAAACCCTGTCTTGAAAAAACAAAAAACAAAAAAATAAATAAAATAAAAATAGTGGTTTTCATAGGGTCTGCCTAGTTTAAACTTTTTTCCATGCCAAATAGCTCAGTGTTAATACCTCTTTGCAACCTTTGTTGTTTTTCCTCACTGTAGACTTGTAAAAGAACAAGGTAAAGCAGGCATAGCACAGCCTGAATGCTATTTTTTGTTGATGTTTCCTTCAACAAACAAATTAGTCCTTTTTAAAAATATATTTTATTAATTTATTTATATTACATCTCAATTGTTATCCCATCCCTTGTATCCTCCCATTCCTCCCTCCCTCCCATTTTCCCCTGACTCCCCTCCTCTATGACTGTGACTGAGGGGGACCTCTTCCATCTGTATATGCTCATAGGGTATCAAGTCTTTACTTGGTAGCCTGCTATCCTTCCTCTGAGTGCCATCAGGCCTCCCCATCCAGGGGACATGCTCAAATATGGGGCACCAGAGTTCATGTGAAAGTCAGACCCCCTCTCTTTACTCAACTGTGGAGAATGTCCTGTCCATTGGCTAGATCTGGGTAGGGGTTCAAAGTTTACTGGACGTATTGTCCTTGGCTAGTGCCATAGTTTGTGCAGGGTCTTGCTCAAATTAGTCCTTTTGATTTGGACTTATTTTCACTGGAATTGTCAGGTATTGGACAGGATACAGAATAGATGGTTCATTAGATTATAATAGAAATAGCATCTAGCCCAGTAACTAATGAAATCCTAGCTCCCTTGTGCAAATCCATGAGCCAGCCGAGACTGTATGTGCTATAGCTCAGATGGAAAGGTACAGTTGGAAGCCAAGAAAGACACCCTGCAACAAACTTCACAAAAAAGATTTATTGGGATGGAAAAATCTCAGGAGGGTGGCTGCCTCTGAATAAAAGACAGGATTTACATAGGATTTCTTGTAAGTGGCAGGGGCGGGCCAGGGGTTTTCAAGGTGAAGCCTTGCAGGGTAGGAACAGGGGAATTTTCAAATCCAGAGCTTGGCTGTTTACTTTATAGGGCAGGGACTGATTACGGCCATTAGGGCAACTACTGTGTTCTTTGGGTAGAACTTGGTCTCCTGTGCCTCAATGGGTTTATAATTCGCCCCTTTTTGTTAATTATCAATAAACAATCTGGAATCTGGAAAGGTGATGACATTATCATTAGAGTACCTCCTGCGTAAACTTGACATTTATCAGCAGGGTAAAATTGGGAGCCCCAAGCCTCTGGCTTGATAAGTAGAAGCTGATAATCTTATAATAGCAACTGAATAAAAGTTTGGTTAGAAATCTTTTGAATATGTTGTTTAAAAATAATCTAGACAAGAAGTTTATAAAGCAGGATATGACTAGCAGGATTAGGAAAAGGAGAAAAAGATTAAGAAATTTGAATATTAGAAGGGTAACTTTCAAGTCCATATTTGACTGTCAGTAGTCCACTGGCCAGAGACATCAAACTCTTTATGTATTTTGAGGTACATCTGGAGTTGTTGGATCTGGGTTTTACTATATCTGACTAGTTAACATAGAAACAATGTCCCTCCCTGAGGAAAAGTCAAAGACCACCTCTCTCTGTTGTTTGTTAGTAAATCTAATCTTTGCTAATTTGATAGCACTACAAAAGCCAGTGAATCTATCTACCTGGCTTTGGAGGGTAAGGATGCTCTGAGCAGCCTGTTTGAGATCGTAGATGAACTTAGATAAAGACTGAGGTAAATATCTAGGGAAGTGGTCAGTTCCACTGCTCCAGTGTTGATGCTAACTCTTATAGCAAGGAGTGCAAGAAAGCATAGGATCTGAATTGTTCATTTGCCATGCCATTCTCCCCTAAACCCTGTGATGGGAAGTGGCTAGAATTCTTCACCAGGTGCTACTTCTAATTTTGGAAAAATAAATATATTGACACAAGTCCCAGACCACCTAGGGGTAAACATGAGTGCCATAGAGGATCAAGGCATTGTGAAAGCTCACACATAAGGGCTGGTGGCAGTGAATAGAGTCAAATAGTTTGAGGAATCCATGGTGCCCATAAATTATATCCCTGGTGAAGTAGGAGAGTCTGTGATACTGAAGGGAGTGATATGGGAGAAGTAAGAGGCAGTAGAGGTATTTGGCTCAGAGCAGTTAATGAGAGGTGTGGTGAGAGCATCTAGTAGTCCAATGGGTGAGGTGACAATGGTGGTTCTGAACTTAACCTTGGAGAGACAAATGACCAGCACTTTCCAATATAGCCAGAAACAGTATATTCAATAACAAGTATGCAAATAGGATGGCCAAGATTTGTCACATGGTATTTGTAGGAACTATATGGGTAACTTTTTATAATTTCCGGCCACTTTTATAGTAATTTTCCTTTTGTTCATAGAGAAAATTGGTACAGGTGGTAAGCCTTGGTGAAAGACAAATAGATAATGGAATTGTAAGGGACTAAACCACCCTTTGACAACCTGATAGACAGGAATTTCTCAGCCTTCTCAGGATGGGCTGTTGGTTAGAAGGAAAGATTTCTTGGATGTTAAACATCAATATGCAAGGCTGCCCCAAACAGGTGTAGAGGAATATATAATATAATATAATATAAT
Organism: Acomys russatus; assembly: GCF_903995435.1. Lineage (NCBI taxonomy): Eukaryota > Metazoa > Chordata > Mammalia > Rodentia > Muridae > Acomys > Acomys russatus. The sequence goes on along the minus strand of NC_067138.1, from coordinate 50,579,700 downwards.
ATAATATAATATAATATAATATAATATAATATAAGTAAAATATAAGAGGAGAGGGCAAGTTTAGACATCAAATCAGCAACCTGAGTCAGTTTGAAATGTTAAGACCTTGGAATGGCTGAAAGATAAATATGGCATCCTCCACCAATGCTACCTGAAGAGAGGAAACTTGGGAAGGGCTGGTGTTTGGAGACCTTTGTAATCTAGAAGGTGGGCTACGTGGTAACAAGAGAAGACAGTAATAGGTGAATTGAATGTTAATTTCTTTGAATCACATGTAAGAAGTTAGGTGGCAGCTAGAGGCACATTCTTGTATATGAATGCAGCTTTAATGCCTTATTAAAGAAGCATTGTTTTAAATTCTGTGTTTTGTAACCTGAATCCAGTGAAGAGAAATTCCAGAGATAAATTCTGAGCTCTGGCCATCAAAGCAGCCATAGCAACCAGCATTAGCCATGGTGGCTGGTGGCTGGGACAGCACAGAACACAAAAACCAAACCAATAAACACAAAACAAAGAAAGCTCACATAATCAAAGAAGACCAAAAAGAAACAAAACAAGCAGTGGCCACTATCATTCTACATTCAATTGAGCACGATCCATTTCTATCTCAGCACCTGTGTTTACAATAAAGTTTTCAAATATACAAGAAAACATAGACCCATCTGCACACAGAAAACAGACCCAACCTGCTAATCAAGACCAGGTGGGTGGGAAACATTTTGCTTTTGCCCTGGATGAGATAGAAAGGATTTTGTAGTTGGATAATGAGAGAAGGATTATGTTTGGATACAGCAAGGTTTGGGTTGTCCCATCCTCAGAGGGTGACAAGGGAAAATGCATGCCATATTTGGTGATTTGGAGGAGGAGGAGAAAGAAGGGGGGGGGGAGATCAGCAAACCTAAGGTCAAGTAGATGGGAGCAGCAAAAGAAACAGCCCCTACTATGTTAGCAAGGAGGTCCCTTTCCACCAAGGGGACAGGGCATGTCGGTAACACTGGGAAGAAATGGGTAAGGAGAATACCTCTAAAGATACAGCTTAGTGGTGGGGTTTGTTGAGGGTGGTATGGCTGTTCCCCTACTCTGACAATAGAGGAACTAGAAAGACAGATTGGTCCCCAACATTCTGTCAGGACAGAGTAGGTGACACTGGTGTCTCTAGAAGGAAAGAAATAGATTGTTCTGATGCTGGGATGTCTATCCAGAAGTTCCTGTTGGAGATAGCAGTGGTTAGGCCAAAGGAGTTCTGATCCCCCAAATCATCCATGGCCAGACCCAGGAGATCAGCTGCAAAGTGATTGGGGCTTAATGTCCTCATTCCTCAAAACACATGAAGACAGCTAGAGGCCCAATGTTACTCTTGGTAGCATCATGGGTATGGTCAGAATTGTTTTAAAGGGTTGAAACAGACCCAGTCCTAATGACCTTCCTAACTGCATCTGAAACCAGAACCCAGAGGTTCAGCTAGGGCTGGCTGAAAGGCCTTAGCCAGAAACAGATATTTTTGTTTTGGCATAGTTTTGTCTCCCCTATGTTATACATTGAAGGCCAATTCTAGGACTTCTGACTATATTCAGGGGTCCCTCTCTAGGGCTTTAAGTTTGGCCCTAATATAAAGAAAACTCTGGAATAAGTAGTAGGTCATAAATTTTTTTTCCATCTAGGGTCTTGGGATCTAGATTGGTATATTGTAAAGGGGCTTTTGTAAGATGGTCTCGGAATTGTCCTGGATGATCTGTTGGATTTCTTTTTCATAATTTAACACTTTGAGGACAGCCTGTAGAGAACAGAGAGAAGGAAAGTTATAAATTGATCCTTAGCAAGTATGTCCCCTGGAGCCTGAAGTATTGTAATTCCATTCAGGGTCCCAGTCAGGGACTACCCTAGCTAAAGCTAGGTAGGCCACATTAGTTTGGTAGATTTTGTCTTCATGTATCCTAGCCTGGTTCCACACTCACCTGTACTCACTAAGGAGGGTGTAAGTGAGGCCTAGTAGACCAGAGAGGGATAAAAGAGATTGAGGTTGAGGCTGATAAAAAGGAGGCTCTTTAGTGTGATTGAAAATAGTGAAGGAATCATCTGGTTTGGGCTCCCTTGGTGTTTTTCCTTAGTTGGCTTATGCGAGGTCATCGCTTTTAATCAAGATGGGAAAGAGTGGATTCACATGGCAAAATTCAACCTTTCCTGGTTTCAGACTCTGAGTATTTTATTGAGTATATTTTCATCAATATTCCTATGAGAAATTGATCTGAAATTCTCTTTTTTTGTTGTATCTTTGTGTGGTTTAGGTACCAAGGTGACTGAGGCCTCATAGAATGAGTTTGGTAATATTCCTTCAATCACTATTTTGTGGAGTAGTTTTGAAAAGTATTGGTATTAACTCTTCTTTGAAGGTCTGGTAGAATTCTGTGCTGAAACCATCTTGTCCTGAGATTTTTTTGGTTGGGAAACTTTTTTTAATTTTTAATTTGTTTTTAATTGTGGGTCTCAAGTTTGGCCAGTCATTGGTTTGCCATTCCCTCAGTCTCTGTTCCATATTTACCCTTACACTTCTTGTAGGCAAGACTAGTTTTGGGTCTTTGGGTTTGTGGGTGGGTTGGTGTTCCTCTCCCTCCACTAGAAGTACCATTTGAATACAGGAGATGGCCACTTCAGGTAACCTGAGCTAGGGTTACCCCCATAGGCTCACAGTAGAGAGTAGGAGATTTTTCTAAAAGGCATACCAAGGGGGAATGAGAGGTTAAAGAAGATATTGTTCCCATGGCTGAGAAAAAGGTGAACAAATGTCACTGCAGTCTGTAGTCAAGGGAGTGCCCAGGAATCAGGGAGAACTGAATCATGGCCAAGCCATTAAGTGTGTCATCACCATACTCAACAAGTCTGAGCATAGCTAAGCCAGAGTAGAAATGTGGTGGTTTCATTCACAGGAAAGGGTTAGGGGAACTGAGTCACAATGGCCATCAGAGCCTAGGGGAACTGTGGGATTATAGGCAGCTCCAAAGGGAAGGCAACAGGAGGCTCAAAATCTCAGTTGGGACTAAGGAAACTGCAGCATTTCAATTCCAAGGGTACAGTGATAGGGTTAAGTAAAGAGAGCCCTTGATAGCCTTAAAAACTATGGCTGGAGTAGGTCTGCCTTCAAGAGTACCAAAGAAGTGCCAGTTTCCCAGTAGTCACTGCTTCAAGCTCAGGGAAGTGTTTATGATAAACAAAGGGAAAATCTTTGCCTTTGTGGATGGAGTGACCTTCTGGATGAGCAAGAAGGCCAATCTCTTGCAAATGGACTAGAGATAAGAGATAGGGCACCACTGGAGTAACACAGTCTGTCCTAATCATGGAACAATGTAAATGCTACATCTGAGATGGAAAGATATCCTAGTCGCTGGGAGCCAAGGAATACTACAAAGTCACACCACATAATAAACCTCATGCTAGTGATTTATTGGGATAGAAAAAAACAAGAAGGTATGGCTGCCTCTGCTGTGATAAAAAGCAGCAGAGACCTGAGAGCAGGAGAAGATTTCTATAGGGTTTGGGTGGGGTGCTTTCCAGGGGGTAACTTTTCAGGGTGGGGATCCGTAAGTTTTCAAACCCTAGCTTAGAGTATTGTGTGGGGGGAACCTGGTAGTTGAAGAGCATCTGGATAAGGTCCTTGCCTCAAAGGGATTACAAGTCCTCTACTGTTCATAGGCCTCTTGGCACTGTGGTCTTCTAAACTCTTACTAGAAAAGCCACATAAGCTCTGCTTGTACCATTCAAAGACTTTTCTAGTCCAAAGTTTTAAACTCTTTCACAAATTAGTTTCAAATGCCTAAGAAACACATGGTAAGGTTTATCAAAGCAGTGGCCATATTCTCAATATCAAATTTTTTTTCATTACTTACTTTTCTTTTTGATGTGACAATATATCTAAAAAAAAAAATCACTTAAGAAACATGTTATCTTCCTTCAGAATTTGAAAGTTTGGCCCACCAAGTTGAAAATTCAAGGAAGAGAAAAGAGTGATAACTTCTGTTCTTAGCTTACTTCTTTTTAGGCAGTCTAAATCTCCAATCCATACAATGGTCCTGTCCAAATTTGGGTGTATCTTTCCACTTCAATAAACACAATCTAGTATCTTCCTAAAGACTACACAAAAGTTTGTCTTGTAGATTATTCAACATTGTGTTAAGTTGACAATGTCAATCATCAAAATGCTTTTCATGGCACATTGTTGAAATTAGTTGCTTAAGTGAAAGGATGTTATCCAGGGTGGGGAAGTAATTTTTACCTCCAGTAAATGCTGAAGTTCCATAAATTAACCAATATTAACTTAGGTGTTGAAGCTCGTAGATGAAATAAGAATGTGACTGTGACATTTGCTCTAGATTCTAATGATTGGATAAAGTGGATAAAATGATTGGTAAATGTAAAATGCTGATGAGACAGGTCATTCGGGAGGAAATCTCATTAAGAACTTAAACAGAAAATGGACACAAAATTTACCAATGAACTTAAAGAAGCTAATGTACATGTGAAGCTTTAAGAAATGGATGAAGTCAAACATTTGAATGTGAATGTAGAAGGCAGTTGTGACAGAAAGGATGCCCCGAGGAAGAGGTGCTAGCCAAGGACCTGACATTTAATGATGTCTTAGAGACATCTCATGATATGGAATACATAGAATTTTGCAAGATGATTCAAATTTTATAACACTCTTTCAGGGTAAAGATGGCCATTTCATATATACATAATGATAAATGGTGGCAAGTATATTCTAAACTATATTTGATATGTGTTTTACTTTTTTCTTTGATGACAAAATTTTGGATAAGAGCAACTTAAAGAAAGTATGGTTTATTTTGCCTTATATCTTGACAGAATAGTCAATTAGTGTAGGGAAGAAATAGTAGATAGAGCATAAAGGGACTGTTCATGTAGCATCAGCACTCAGAAGGTAGAGAGGCATAGATGTAGGAATGTTGATACTGAGCTCACCTCTCCTGACAATACACCTCATAGATTGGTGATGTACATATTAGGGTAAGCCTTCCTAACTATACCAATCTCAAAAGGTATATACAATCATTCCGAGAGGTTTGTTTCTTAATGATTGTAGCTTCTGACAAGTTAAAAATTGATATTAACATCTACAAAGGTTATTGAAAAAAATACAATTTTAATTCTGATATTTCTCTGCTTTGAAATTATACTTCTAGATATTTTTAAGTGTGGGTATGTTTTAAATGAATAGTGAGAATGTTTTTAGTATTTAACAAAACTTTTAGCATCAGAGAACAACTATAGTGATCATTGCTTTCATTAACTATTAAGGCTGTTTTCATAGTTTCTGCTTACACTATTATTTTACATGGTTTTATAATACCACATAAACCATGCACTACTTGCAAGTATATATGACTTCATCCTACTGTCATCAGCCCTAAAAATATTTGTGATAGCCTTGAAGAGCTAATCTGATATGTTTTAGAATTTCAATAGTGAGGGATATGGAAAGAACCTGTGAACCCCAACATTATAACATATGGGAGCTCTATTCATTATTAAATAAGTCAATATGGTAAAGCACCAAAGATATAAACAATGCCACTCCCTAAATTCATTTACTTAAAGCATATCTGGATATCATTCAGTGTCTAGCGCATGGCCCTGGATTACACCTCAGGTGAGCTGGTCCAGGTGCTGGCTGCTTGCTTCCAGATGAGAATGGAGTAATCCTGATATCAAAAGTTCTGTTTATCACTCAGGAATGGCTTAGAAGGGTCACTGTGAAGCCTTGTGGCTTGGACACCAGGCCAGGATCCTGGTCTTACCATGCGAGGTGGAAAATGAGTTTTCCACTGAGTGTTATAGTTTAAGTCTTTTAGAATGAGATTGCTATGATCAGAAGGCAGTGGGACTCAGAAGCTCCAGAAGCCCATGCTGATACTCAATGCATTACAACCTTTCTTAAGCTGCTGTGATAAGCACAGTAGAGGAAGCAGGCAAATGAATGAAACTGGCTAGCAAGCAGGCCAGGTGAGACATAGACCAGGTGGTGCTTCACCAGGATTCAGTGTCAAGTAATTGGTGGTGGAGTGGCTACCAAGACAGCTCTGCCATTGATGCCTTGATTGGCAATCAAATCTCAGAATAAATGGAGTCTCAGACAAGCATGAAAGAGGAATGGCAAGCACTCAAGAAAAAGAGCAAGCCAGCCAGTCTTTATAAGCCCTGGGCAGTAGGTCAGGGTTTGAGGATGAATGTGTTTGATTTTGCAGGGGCTAGAGGTAACAGGATACTTATTCTACATGTAATGGTATTGCATTCAGTAGCACAGGGTCTTATCATAAGAAGGAAAACACAGTACTTAAATATACTATGGGTGAGAAAATAACTTCTGGGCATGTTTAATGGCCATTTGCTAGAGGCTAGGACCTCTTGAACATAGGGTAGACTTTGCTAAACTGGTTTATCTTATCAGGAAAGGGATGAGTCTATGATCTTATGTGAGGACTATGTGATAATGTTGCCTCTTAAAAGATCTGGGATTACCAGATGAAGTGGAGTGAGAACTCCACTGAGAAAAGTGCATCCACCATAATAGACTGAGCACAAATGTCTATCTGGAGATGTCAGACTTCAACTTTATCCAGCAGAGTTTCATATCTGGATACTTGATCCACACCAATGAACTAACACTTAGATCAGCAATTAATATATATGACTTTATTTCTGAGAAGCTTCTCCATGGCAAATCATAACACAATTAAGAAAAACATCATTCTACAGAGTTGGAAAAGAGTTTTAGAAGTATATATCCCATGGAGGATGTACATTTATATATCCAAAGCATATAAAGAACTCTAAAATACTAGGTATTGAAAAACCTCAAATATCTGCTATGGGGCATGTTCCAAGAAAGTCTTCACTTACAAGGAAAGTGGGACAGAGGGGAAGACTTCCTATTGGGACTCTAGGTGAGAGAATCAATGGAGAATGGGGAAATAGAAGGACCTAGAGGGTGCCAGAAACATACAAGTAGACCATTATGATGGGCAGATCTTGGCCCAGGGGTCCTGCTCAAACTATGGCACCAGCCAAGGACAATACATGAAGTAAACTTTGAACCCCTACCCAGATCTACCCAATGGACAGGATATTCTCCACAGTTGAGTGGCGAGTAGAGACTGACTTTCACACAAACTCTGGTTCCCCATATTTGGCCATGTCCCCTCGATGGGGAGGCCTGGTGGCACTCAGAGGAAGAATAGCAGGCTACCAAGAGGAGACTTGATACCGTATGAGCATATGCAGGGGGGAGAGGTCTCCCTCAGTCACAGTTATAGGGGAAGGGAGTAAGGGGAAAATGGGACTTAGGGAGGAATGGGAGGATACAATGGATGGGATAACAATTGAGATGTAATATGAATAAATTAATAAACTATATTAAGAAAACCCAAATAACCCAATTTAATAATTGCATACAAGACTTTCAAGATGGCAGCATCCAGGCCTCACCATATCTGAGTTGTGGAAAGTCAGAGACCGTGAATCTGGTGACTAACCTAGTGGTTGACTCCAAAACACTGACATTGGTGCTTCCTGGACTGGAAGGGACATCCCCAGAGCTGGAGATGCAAATTTCCAGGGCCCATGCATTCCTCTCCCTAATCCAGAAATCACACCAACCCCTGTGCTTTCTGCCTACTTGAGGACAAGCAGTAGCTCCAGGGGCACTCTGTTCCAGCAACCAGGCCTCAGATTCCTCCTACATCTTGAGGGCGGCATCTGACACCAGCTTCAGAATCCCAACCTCTAATCCACTGTAATACTATTCCTGTTGAGGAGACTTGTCAGACAATAGGTGTAAACAGGGTCATGAATCTAAAATGGAAGGGTCTAGACAAATCTGAGTGCTGGGAGTACAGTGTCTTCTCAGCTAGCAAGCAGTGCAGCTGACTCTGAAACACCAGCATCCTTTCTTTCAGAACTTCTCCGCCATCCTGAAGAGAACTCCAGATTCCAGAGAAATACAGATCCAGCCTTCGCTTCATCCTTACTAGCTGTCTTAAGGAGATAGACCAACAGTACCTCATTGAATCTCAAAGGCCAGAGAAGCACAGCAGGTTCTGGGGGAAAAAATCCAACAGCACAGCATGGACAACCAGATGGTGAAAGGCCATCATAAGAATACAATCAACAAAAACCAGGATATGTGGCTCCACCAGAAATTCCCCCCAAATACTTGATATCCTAATGTAGATGAAACATAGGGAAATGACATAGATCTTTGCTTATGAAGTTTTTAGAAGCATTGAAAGAGGAAACAAATAAATCCTTCAAGGAAATACAGGAAAAGAAAATCCAACAAACAGAGGCCATCAAAAACATACAGGAAAATACAATCAAACAGGTGAATAAAATGCTTCAAGATCTTAAAATTGAAATAGAATCAATAAAGAAAACACCAACTGAGAAAATACCAGAGATGGAAAACTTAGAGAAGAGAACAGGAACCATAGAAATAAGCATCACTAACAGAATACAAAAGATGGAAGAAAGAATCTCAGAGCAAAAGATATAATTGATGAAATAGATTCATCTGTCAAAGAAAATGTTAGATAAAAAAGCCCTGACCAAAAAATATCCAAGAAATGAAGGGCAACATAAAAAGACAAAATCGAAGAGTAATAGGAAGAGAAGAAAAAGAAGATTTCTGGCTCCAAGGATCAGAAAATATTTTCAAGAAATTTTAGAATAAAATTTCCTCAACCTAAAGAAAAAGATGCCTTTAAACACACAAGAGGCTTACAGAATACCAATTAGACTAGACCAGAAAACAAATACTTCCCAGCACATAATAATCAAAACACTTAATCTACAGAACAAAGAAAAATATAAAACATTTCAAAGAAAAGGGCCAAGTAACATATATAAAGGGAGACCTACCAGAATCATATATGACTTCTTAACAAATACTGTGAAAGCCAGTAGAGTCTGTGGAGATATCATGCAGACACTATAAGACAACAGATCATATCCCAGACTACTTTGCCCAGCAAACCATTCAATCACCATAGAGGCAGAAAACAAGATAATCCATGGCAAAACCAAATTGAAAATATTTACACATGAGTCAAGCCATACAGAAGATACTAGAAGAAAAAATCCAACCCAACAAGTTCAAGTGCATCCAAAAAACACAGGATATAGATAACATCAAAACAGCAAAACCAAAAGAAGACAAGCACACAAACACACTATTACCACCAACACCACAATAAAAAGAACTACCAATTATTAGTCACTTATATCTATTAACATCAATACACTCAACATCCAATAAAAGGATACAGGCTAACAGAATGGATGCTTAAAAAGTACCCAATATTCCACTGTGTACAAGAAACACCCCTCAGTAACAAAGATAGACATTACCTCAGAGTAAAGGGCAGGAAAACTGCTTTCAAAACAAATGGACCCAAGAAGCAAGCTAGAATAACTATTCTTATATTTAATATAATAAAATAGACTTTCAAAAATTGATCAAAAGATATGGGGAAGGCACTTCATACTCATCAAAGAAAAATACACTAAAAGGACATCTCAATCCTGAACATCCATACTCCAATTAAAGGGTACTCACATTTGTAAAAGAAACCTTACTAACCTTAAACTACACATCAAACTCTACACATTAATAATGGGGGACTCCAACACCTCACTCTCACCAATGGTCATCAGAACAGAAGTTAAATTAAGAAATAATGAAACTACCAGCGGTAATGAATCAAATGGACCTAATAGATTTCTACAGAATTTTCACCCAAACACACAAAAATATATACATTCTTGTCAACACTGCATGGAACCTTCTCCAAAATCAGTCAGAATGCAAAGAAATTAAAGTCTCCCCAAAATTAAACAAAAGTGAAAACACAACATTCCCAAACTTATGGGACAGCATGAAAGCAGTGATAAGAGCAAAGTTCATAGAAGTAAGTGCTTTCATAAAGAAATTAGAGAGATCCCATACTTGCAATTTAACAGCTCAATGAAAGTTTTCAAAAAGAAGATGAAGAAGAAGGAGTAGGAGGAGGTGGAGGAGGAGAAGGAGGAGGAAGAAGAAGCGGAGGAGAAAGAGGAGGAGGAGGACAGAGAAAAGAATAAGAAGCAGAGCAGATGGCAGAAAACAACCAAACTTAGGGCTGAAATCAATAAATTAGAAATAAAGAGAACAATAGAAAGAATCGACAAAACCATGAGATGATTTCTTGAGATAATAAAAAAATAGGCAAATCACTAGCCAAATTAACTAAAAGGAAGAGAGAGTACCCAAATTCACAAAATCAGAAATAAGAAAGAGGGCATAACAAAAGACACTGAAGAAATCCAAAGAATAATTCGGTCTTACTTCAAAAACTTATATGCCATAAAATTGGAATGTCTAAAGGAAATAGATGGGTTTCTTGGTAAATTTCACCAACCAAAGTTAAATCAAGATCAGCCAAACAGTTTAAATATATAAACCCTAAGGAAATTGAAGCAGTCATCAAAAGTCTTCCCATCAATTTTTTAAAAAAAAATTTAAAAAGCCTAGCATCAGACGACTTACTGACTAATTCTATAATTCTATCAGACTTTCGAAGAAGAGCTAATAGCAATATTTCTCAAACTATTCCACAAAAAAGAAAGAAAGAACATTCTCAAACTCATTCTATGAAGCCACTGTCACACTGATTTCTAAACCACACAAAGACACAGAAAAGAAAGATAATTTCAGACCAATTTCTTTCATGAATATTGATGCAAAAATACTCAATAAAATACTCAGAAACTGAACCAAAGAACATACCACATACATCACCCACCATGATCAAGTTCTTTACACAAATGGCAAACAAGCTGAGAAAGAAATTAGGGAAACAAAACTCTTCATAATACCCACAATAATATAAAATATCTGATGTAGCTCTAAGCAAACCAGTGAAAAACTTGCATGACGAGAATTACATATCTCTGAAGAAATAAATTGAAGAAGATATCATAAGATGGAAAGATGTCCCATGTTTATAGATTGGTATGAATAACACATAAAAATGACCATCTTACTGAAAGCAATCTACCGATCCAATGCTATCCCCACCAAATACCAACACAAATTTTACAGATCTTCACAGGAAAATTCTCCTCTTCATATGAAGAAATGAAAAATGACAATAGCAAAACCAATCCAATAGAATATTAGAACTTCTGCAGGTATTTGCATCCCTGACTTTAAGCTACACTACAGAGCGATAGTAATACAAACTGCATGGTACTGGCATAGAAATAGACTGGTTGATTAATGGAATTCAATCAAAGACCCAGAAATAAACCTACAAAATTATGGACACTTGAATTTTGACAAAGAAGACAAAACCATACAATGGAAAAATGAAAGCATCTTTGAAGTAGGCTGGTTATTTAAAGGAGTTAACCTGTCTCATTGTCAATGAATCTTTAAAATAATAAAAATCCTTAAATGCCATGTTCTGTGTGTCTCTGAGGTTTTTTGAAGATTTTATGTAACTATTTTACATTAACTTTGAATAGAATCATATCTATCTGTTACACCTAGGATGTATATTCTTGTGATAGAAATAGACTAGTAATTGATATGACCATGATTTGATCAACTAGCAATTAACTTATATTACTTAATTATCTTAAGCAGGCTGCAATAGCACTTTCAAGATATTGGAAGTAAACCTTGTGTTGTAATTGAGCTTCACTGTTTAGGGGGTTAAGAAATTTTTAGGTCTAGATAGATGTTTAAGTTGATAGTGATGAGATATGATAGATATTGATTTACAGTCAGAATTTAGATGCACCAAGGTTAGGGCCGTGTTTTCTTCAAGGCTGCCAAATACAAATAGACAAAACACTGTACATGTAACATTTATATAATTCCTGATTGTTTTGTGGTTTTTCTTGCTGTAGGTAGTTTATTATATATATGTGTGTAATAATATAAATGTATATGTAAAACAATAAAATAAATAAATAAAATAAAATATTCTGGAACTTTAAAAAAGTACCTAGAGGTGACAAGAGCCCCTCAAGAGGACCAAGAGAGATAACTAAAAAGGATCCGGAGGTGCTTGAGGAGTCTAAAGCACCAACCAAGGACCATGCATGGACTGGACCTAGGTCCTTTACATCGATGCAGCCAAAGGGCACATCAGGCTTATATGGGTCCACAAATAAGGGGAATGGAGGCTGTCTCTGACATAAACTCTGTTGCTTGCTTTTTAATTAGTTCTCCATGATGGAACTGCCTTACTAGGCCACAGGGAAAGAGAATAAACTTAACCCTGGTGTGACTTGATGAAATGGGGTGGGTGGCTATGTTGCTCTCCTTTTCCAATGAAAAGGGGAAGGGATAGGGGGAAGAGAGGATGGGACTGGGAAGAGAGGAGATAGAGTGCGACAACCAGAGTGTAAAGTGAATAAATAAATTAATTAGTAAAAATATATTAAAAGTAGTGCACACATCTAAACAGAATTCTCATTAAAGGAAACTCAAATAACTGAGAAAGATTTAAAGAAATTCCCATAGTCCTTAACAATCAGTGAAATGTATGTCAAAACTACTTTGAGACTTCATCTTACACCTGTCAGAATAGCTAAGATCAGCAAAACAAGTTACAGTTCATGCTGGAAAAAATATGGTGGGAATGCAACCTTGTACAGCTACTGTGGAAATCAATGTTGTGGTTCCTCAGGAAGATTAGAGATGACCTATCTCAAGACTCAACTATCACACTCTTGGGCATGTGCCAAAAGAACTATCATACTACCACAAAGACATTTGCTCAACCACATTCATTTCTGTTGTATTCAAAATAATGAGAAATTGCAAACAACCTAGATGTCCTTCAGTGGAAAATGGGTAAAGCAAATGTGGTTCATTTGCACAATGGTGTATTACTCAGCCATTTAAAAAATGTCATCATGAAATTTGCAGATAAATTGATAACTGGAAAATAAATAATTATGACTGAGTGTAGTGGTTTGAATAAAGATGGCCTCATACGTCCATAGACAGTGGCACTATTAAGAGGTGTGGCCCTGTTGGAGAAAGCATAGCATTGTTGGAGAAAGTGTGTCACTAGGGCTTGGGCTTTAATGTCTCAGAAGCTCAACCCAGGCCTGGTGGTTTGCAATCTATTCCTGCTGCCTGCTGATCCAGATGTAGAACTCTCAGCTGCCTTGCCAGCACCATGTCTGCCTGTATGCCAGCTACCATGCTTCTTGCCATGAAGATAGTGGACTAAACATCTGAACTGTAAGCCATTTCCAATGAGATATTTTCCCTTATAAATGTTGCTGTCATCATGGTATCTCTCTACAGCAACAGAAACCTTAACTAAGACAGTGAGGTAACCCAGACACAGAGAGACAAATATTGTATGTGCTGTTTATGTGTGGATATTAACTATTAAGTAAATGAAAGCCAAGCTACAATCCATAGAACAATGGAAAATAGATATTAAGTAAGTGGATATAAGGAGCAGATAGATCTCATTAGAGAAGAGAAATAGAATAGATATTCATGAGTGGACAAGGAGAGGAACTGAAACTGGGTGATCAAATGGGGATAGAGTTGGGGAATGATTTATAAGAGAGAAAACACGGATAGACAGCTAAGATTGCAGGGCATTTCAGGGGTAGGATTCAATACAGTGGAAACTTACTAAAATATGTGTATATGTGAAGGTGAAGGTGAAGTAAATGAAATAGCTAAATAATGGGGGAGATGGAGTTCCACCAGGCCATCTCTCATCACCAAATGAAGCTCTCAGTAGTGGGATTGCCTGACATATAAGAGTTGTTAGCTAAAGGTGTTCCATGGGAATTGCCAAAGAACCAAGGTTGTTGCTAAGACTATAGGTTGCTCTCCACAAACTGACAGCAAGGCCCCATTGCTGAAGACAATGCCTACATAAATCGTTACACATGTAGATGTTTAATTTATGCTTACATAGAGCCTTTACCACTAGGTGATAAACTCTTTGGTACAGGAAGATTCTTTTGCATGCTACCAAAAAAGAAAATTAAACAGCAACCCAGACACATACATTTTTTTTTGTACAATGGTGTTCTGCTTTTAAAGATTTATTAAAGAAAGACAATTAACCTTGTGGGAGTAACCAGGCAATATCTAATTTGATTTAAGGCACACTACACAAGATAGGACTCATATGGACATTGCTATAGTTACCAAGCACCTGAGACTAGATAGCCCAGGGACCTATGGTAAAACCAAATACAAATACTACTGTTCTAAAAAAAATTAATTGTGGCAATAAAATGATTCCCAATGATATTCTGCAATGCTCAAAGAACAGTGCCTTATTCAGCTGTCATAAGATAAACTTCCTCCAGAGCAGCAAATGGGAACAAATACAAAGACCAGACATTTTTTTTATTAATTTATTCTTGTTACATCTCAATGCTTATTCCATTCCTTGTATCCTCCCATTCTTCCTTCCCTCCCATTTTCCCCTTGCTCCACTCCCCTATGACTGTGCCTGAGGGGGATTACCTCCCCCTTTATATGCTCATAGGGTATCAAGTCTCTTCTTGGTAGCCTGTTATCCTTCCTCTGAGTGCCACCAGGTCTCCCCCTCCAGGGCACGTGGTCAAATATGAGGCACCAGAAGACCAGACATTTTTGTGGAGTGTAGAAACCTAGAACACTCAGCCCTAAAGAGGAGGTTGTCATTAAATGCCTCCCCTCAGGGTTTAGGGAACACCATGGAAGAGGAGGCAGACAAAGTGTAATAGCTAGAGGACATGGAGGACATGAGGAAAACAAGGCCCTCCAGATCTACATGACCAAAACTCCTATAAATCAGAGACTGAGGCTGCAAGGACAGGGCCATGCCTGGGTCTATACTAGATCCTCTGTATACATAGTATGGCTTTCAAATTTGTGTTTTTTATGGGATTTCTGCCTGTGTGAACAAGTGGATCTCTGATTTTTGAGCCTCATCTTGGGCTCTTTTCATTTTTTTTCTTTTGTCCAATCCCCATGTGTTAGTTTTGTTTTATCTTATTACATTTTAATTTTAATATCCCTTAGAAACCTAATGAGAGACTGAAAGAAAATGGATCTGGATGGGGCTGGGAGCAGTGGAGAGGTATTGGAAGGTGAGCGGGGAAACCATATTCAAGATACAATTTCCAACTTTAAGTAGCAAAAAAAAATCTATTATACAAAATTTAAACCTCAAAATGTCAGTAACCATAGGTTCCAAATGGAGCTTCATAGGTGTTTATTTTTACGTTTCAGATTCTTTTTTTTTTTTTTTTTATCGTTTCTAAGAAAGGAATGACAATGAAGTCTAATATCTGACATACATTTAAACCCTAATTTCTCTCCAGCCGAGAAGGTAATGATGAAAATGTTCAAAATGTTTCACACAGGCTGAGAGAAATGACTCAGTGAGTACCAGAAAACAAGCCAAAATTAAATAGATTTTTCACCTTTTGCTTAGGAGATGCACACTCTTGAGGTCTTGGGGAAGCATTCTTCTAACTCCTGCATTTATTCTTGACAAAAGCCAGACTCAGTGCTTCTCCCAGTGAGACTCTTAAAGCACCCCGGGGAGCCCAGCCAGACAGGGCACTGGTGAGTCTGGAGAGATGGGGTTCTGGGCTGCTTTGGAAGCTTCAGGGAGGTTCATACCAAGCACACACTGTGTTAGGCAGCACTTCTAGGGGCTGAGCAGGGAGTCTCTTCCTTGCGTGTTCTCTCAGCAAAGCTTATGCACATGCATGCTGTGGTTTCTCTTTCTTCCTTTAATTGTTTAGCAAATACACATTTGTTAAGAAAAAGTGAGGATAACTTTCTGAGAGTTCCAGGGACTATAAGGGAGGAAATCTCTTTTTAAAAATAATTGTTTTAATACTAAAACAGTCAGCAAAATTGCTACTTTTTACATTTTTTACATACACTAAAAAGACTGGTAACTGTAGTTATACATATATATGAACATTGTTATCTTTATACAATATAGCTTTAAGGAGATGGTGATGTGACATTTATGGAGTCTGAATTTAAGACATATACTTTTTATTTAATAGTTTCTTTCCCATCCTTGGGCAAAACATTTTTAGGTTTAAATTGCTCAGAATTTCCCAAGTTCTTTTCATGTTCTGTTTTGCTCTTTCAAGACCTCTCTAAAAATTTAATTTTTCAATGTTAGAAATTAGTAAAAATTACCAGAATAATATAATTCTGATTATACTTACTCTTATATTAACTGAGTGTTAGCTTTGGTATAGTTTGTGTGTTGCTGTATCTGTAATGCATAGCTCTGCTGATGTTGAAAATCCCATAACAATTGAAGCCTAAATAATTTCATTATGCATATCCCTTAAAATAACAAATTATTTCTTTAGATAATGCATTTAAAAGACTGGAGCAATAATATTGTGAATGTGATATTATTTATTGCAGCATACACACACACACACACACACACACACACACACACACACACACACACAACTCTTTCCAGTTTTCTCAGTACATACAGCACAACACAGATTTCTTTTTTTCTATTACCGTGTTGGTCATGTTCCTTTAATCTTACACATTCTGGAATAGTTCTTCACCTATTATCATCCACATCATTGGCATTTACTAATAAAGTGGTGATTTTATTGAAGTACTTTTTATTGCTTTCACTGAATGTCTCCTGAGGAGATGCAGGCCACATATTACTGTCAGGAAAAATGTGAGTTCTCATTCTCAAAACATCACAGCAGATTATCACATCATCAGATGATGCTAACTTGGTGGCTCTTGTCATGGTGCTATTAGCTTTCTGTACTGAAATTTAAGGTTTGTCTTTATAACAAATAAGTATAAAGTTGTTACACTCATTGAGATTATAAATTTTCTATTAGACATAAAACTCTTAGTTTTAGAGTACAGTGAATGTCAGGACCTGTCTCTTTAATCGTATACTGATTTTTCATAACCAAGTTTTCTCTAAAAATGTTATTAATTATCAGCACGGATACACAAATTCTCTTTTATTGTTTACTAAATTATAAATCCACCGGAATTTGTCTTGATTAGATTTCTGGATTTTATCAGTTGAAATTCTGTGTCTTTTCTTGACTTTTTAACTTGGAGGAATCATCATATTCTCTCATGCAATTTCTTGACTGTCTTTCAATTAACCATGTCTCTCCAGTCCTCTGTCCAGTAGTGTGAGTTCCTACTTGAGAAGGAAGAGCATGTGCAAGTGGGCTCATTGCTATGGGTGCCTTTCCTTCTGGGCTTTTCTGTACACAGCACTTATGCTTATGTCTTAATAATGCGTCTGGAATTTTTTGAACCTTTTCCCATTTCCAACTCTAATTTCTTTTTTTTTTTTTCCCATGATGATAATTCTCAATGCAAAATTACTGTTAGAGAAGGAGTACAATTAGACAATTGTGCATTGCTGTTCAATAATAAATGTTACTTACATATGTTCTTGAGACAGCAATGGGAGTACATGTATCACTTAAGCCTGTTCATTTAGATTACACATACAAGAATAGTTGACCATAAGAAGACATTGTTTACTTTCCTTTTTTGGACAGCAAAGAAAAATAGAAAGATGTGTGCCTTGTAAAATGATAGTTCTGTTAATCAGAACTGGTTATTTTCAGCTTCTTCATTCTACTCAGGGAGTATAACATATAAATGAAGGCAAAGGTTGAATTCTATGGCAGTTTTTACACTTGATTACTGCCTTATAGTTTTATACTTAGATTTGTATGTGACACTTGCTATAGGAAAGCAAGCTGAATGCTCTAATTTCAGAAAAGTTTGATAAATATAAGAAAGTAAAATAAATTCTATGACCCTTACTCAAAATTTTATACATGGTATAGTTGTATATATATTGAGAAATAAACATTCTATACTATATACAACTCTTAGCATAGAATATATTGAATTTCTGGAATTGGTTGTTTCCAAGAGCAAAAATAAGAAAAGTTACTTTTAGAAATACTTCTCTTATTTTAACTTCATAATTACTAAAATACTTTTTATTTAACAGTGATCATTACTGCTTTTCTTTGAATGAAAAATTAATAATATTCTTATATGTTGCATTATAGAGACACATCACACATTTTATGGTATTTATGTCAGAAACAATCACCTGTGAAAATAATCACTTTTCATTCTTGTTAGTTATAGAATTTGGAGCTTAGAGACTATAACTGTTTTTAGCAAGTCGGGATAGGGGTCACAGTAGGCATTTCCAGTTAAGTTCTCATACACATACCACGCTCACTCAAACACACACACACTCCACTGAATGAAAATGTGGATATCAATCATGTTCAATCATTTTTGAAACAAAACCTAATACAACAAAATTTTGATTTTATAATACTTGAAAATATTTACTGTAATTATGCTTTCATGTAACAACATTCTTTTAAATCCAATAATTAATGGTGAGACTGAACTATGATTGCCTAGTTTTCATTGCTACAGTCATCACCATCTCAATATAGAAGGAAACACTAAATTACAATTATCATAGAACAATCTTTCTAAAATATGTCTTCATAAACCATTTAACAAGATTCAAAAATATGTGAAATTGTAGTGTGATTCTAGAAGCTTATCACCAATATGAGTCTGGAAATAGCAGTTCGGATCATTTGAGATGCATGTTCCTTTTCATAGAATTATTATTATAATATTCATTATATTTATGCATTGGATGTTAATAAATTTATATTTTACATAATTTGTATAAGATAGAACTATTATATATCTTCAGGCATTACAGAGGCTGCCTTTCAAACATACTCCCAACCAGAGAAATTTCTAAGCATTTGTGTCATGGCTCGTTCCTTTTTTTGTTAAACAGAGAACAGGAGAACAGAGTCTGTCATTTATCACTCTGGATCCAGACACATCTTAACTTTTGCTTGGCTAACTGATAAGGTTATCACTTCAGGATGTGTTCCCGAACCAAGGAAACATTTCTTTTGTGGTTTCCGAGAAAGATGTTCTCATGTTCTTGTCTGGTGGAAATGGGAAATGTCATAGTCACAAGAATTTCTGAAGACTAATTTTGTAGGCCTCACCCTAAAATCTCAAGAAAGAAAATGTGAGAACTGTACTCAAGATGGGCTTGATGAATGAGAGCTATAATCCAAGCGATCAGAGATGCTGATGCAGGAGGACCACAGGTTGAGAACCTTCCCAGGCAATGGAGTGAACTGAAGGCCATCCTGGATAACTAGATGAGAACATGTCTTAATTTTAAAGTCTGAAGAGAAGGTAGGGATGTGGCACAGCAGCAAAGCTCTTGCCTAGCATGTGAAAGATTCTCAGTTCTGCTTCCAGTATTATAAAAGTAATTTTGGGGTTCATATCAACATGCCATAAAACATATTACTGAGCTGAATATATATATGTGTGTGCATATATATAATCAGGGCAGAATACCTGCCTAGTGTGCGCAATGCTTTGATATGATCCTAGTATTGAAAAAATAAGAATACACTGGAGACTGGACAATAGATCAATGGTTAAGAATTTTGTTGTTCTGTCCATTGGCTAGATCTGGGTAGGGGTTTGATGTTTATGGCCTGTATTGTCCTTGGCTGGTGCCATAGTTTGAGTGGGACCCCTGGGCCCAAATCTGCCTATCATAATGTTTTTCTTGTAGGTTTCTAGGATCCTCTGGATTCTTCAACTTTGCCATTCTCCCATGCTTCTCTCATCTCGAGTCCCAATAGAATGTCTTCCCCTTTGTCCGAGTTTCCTGGTTAGTGGAGACTTTCATGGCACATGCCCCTTGAGATGTAATATGAATAAATTAATAAAATAAAATAAAATAAAAAATTTTGTTGTTCTTGCAGAGGACTGGGATTGGGTTCTCAGCTCACAACTCCCTCTACCTCCAGCTCCAGAGGATTGGATGGCTTTGGCCTGTTCAGATAGCTGCACATACCATCGAACACACAGCTACACTCACATAGACAATATTTTATAAATTATAAATGAACAAAATAAATACACAGGGATTGTATGCACCCAGAAACATCTCATTGGTATTGAACTTATTCTCCGCTGTAAGAATTTGACTGTGGTATGGACAGGTTTTACTATTACTTTCATTGTTTACAAAATTAGAGAAAAATAAGTTATTATAATGTACTTCAGAAAATAAAATATAGAGAATAGCCACTGAGAAATAATAAGAATGAGTGAAAAATAAAGAGGACACTCATGTACACTATATTGCCTGTGCTAGTTAGTACAGGTGTCTCGTGTGTGTGTGTGTGTGTGTATGTGTGTGTGTGAGAGAGAGAGACAGAGAGAGACAGAGAGAGAGTATGTGTATGTATAGCTTCTCTGAATTTGCCTCCATCTTTATTATGATTTTACCAATTAGAAAATAAGACAATTAATAAATTAACTTTCCCAGATGACATATTAATAAATAACAAGCATGTTAACATCTAAGAGTTTATGTGAGATTTACTAACTCTTTTTTTTATTTTTAAAATTTTTTATTATATTTCTTTTTTTATATACATTTATATTATTACACATAGATTAAAATAAACTACATTTAGCATAAAGAACTATGAAACAATCAGAAATTATATAAATGTTACTCTCATAGTGATTTGGCTATTTGTATTTGGCAAACTTGAGGAAAATATCTTTCTTATCTTGATGAGGCCCAAACAGCCTGCAATTGCACGTTCATGGTATTTGAAGTAAACCTTGTATTATAATTGAGTTAGATGGGTACAATATCTTATATTAGAGTAGAAATATGTATAATGTGTGTGCAGAATAATCTTAAATTTGAATTCTATACCAATGTATCAAAATTAAACTTATTTAGCATCTATATACAAAATTCTATACTAATGAACTAAAAATAACTTTATTTGTGAGTAACAATTAAGGCCTTAAATTGAGGATTAGACTCAATAATCTACTTTTTGTCCTATCATCTCCATATATTTCTATATCCCCATTTCTTTCTTTTCAGCCCCTATCTCCATACCTACAATAGAAAGATAAAGGAAAAGAGAGAAATCCCTTAGTCTAACCTAGCTTTCTCTCTGTATAAGATCAATAATAATTTATAACCAACTGCCAATGAAAATAAGCATCTGCATGCCAACAGAGCAAACAAAAACCTATGTAAGCTCCCCTTAGGGGAAAGGGGTTGTTCTTCTCTTAAGGTTTCTTCATGTTGATTTGGGGCAAATAATACCTTTATAGGAGCCTAAATAAATTGGGGAAATTCTGGTTTTAAAGTCTTCATTGGCTATTATGAATAAGGCTGCTATGAACATGGTTGAGCAAATTTTCTTGTTGTGTGCTGGAGCATCTTCTGGGTATATTCCAAGGAGTGGAATAGCTGGGTCTTGAGGAAGCCCTATTCCCATTTTTCTGAGATAGCACCAGATAGATTTCCAAAGTGGCTGTACTAGTTTGCATTCCCACCAGCAATGCCTTATTCATAATAGCCAGAACATGGAAACAGCCTAAGTGTCCCTCAGTAGAAGAGTGGATAAAGAAACTGTGGTACATATACACTATGGAATACTACTCAGCTATTAAAAACAAGGAATTCCCGAAATTTGTGGATAAATGGATTGAGCTAGAAATGATCATAATGAGTGAGTTAACCCAGAAGCAGAAAGAATCAAATGGTATATACTCACTTATATCTGCATACTAGCCCAAGGGGCATGTCCCACGAAAGCCTTCACTTACCAGGAAACTGGGACAGAGGGGAAGGCATCCTATTGGGACTCTAAATGAGAGACGCATGGGAGAACAGCAAAATAAAAGGATCCAGAGGGTCCTAGAAATCTACAAGTAGAACAATATGATAGGCAGATTTGGGCCCAGGGGTCCCGCTCAAACTAAGGCACCAGCCAAGGACAATACAGGAGGTAAACTTTAAACCCCTTCCCAGATCTAGCCAATGGTCAGAATATTCTCCACAGTTGAGTGGAGAGTGTGATACGACTTTCTCACATACTCTGGTGCCTCACATTTGACCATGTCCCCTGGAGGGGGAGACCTGGTGGCACTCAGAGGAAGGACAGCAAGTAGCCAAGAAGAGACTTGATACCCTATGAGAATATATAGGGGGACGTAATCCCCCTCAGGAACAGTCATAGGGGAGGGGAATAATGGGAAAATGGGGGGGGAGGAATGGGAGGATACAAGGGATGGGATAAACATTGAGATGTAACAAGAATAAATTAAAAAAAAAAAAAAAAAAAAAAAAATAAAGTCTTCATTGGTCAACCAAATGTTATTCTGATAGGTCCATCCTTACACATGATTTCTGGGTTCTCTATATTTAACAGTTTGACTATTATACATTGTGGGGAATTTCATTCCCATTACTGTTCCTGTTCCTTTCTATTTGGTACACTGGGTGCATACAGGCTGGTTTTGTGTGTCATTTTGACATAAGCTAGAGTCATCAGAGTGGAAGGAACTTCAGTTGAGGAAATGCCTCCATGATTTATAACTGTAAGGCACCTTCCCAATTAGTAATCCATAGAGGAAGGCTCAGTCCATGCTGGATGGTGCCATCTCTGGGCTGGTAGTCCTGGGTTCTAAAAGAAAGCAGATTGAGCAAGCCAAGGAAATCAAGCTAGTAAACAGCAACCTTCCAGCATGCTTCCAGGATCTTGCTCTGTTGAATTTCTGTCCCAGTTTTCTTCAGTGGCTCACAGTAATGTGGAAGTATAAGCCAAATAAACCCCTTTCTCCCCAACTTGCTTTTTGGTCACGGTATTGCGGCAATAGAAATCTTAAGCATAACTAAGACAGTGTGCTTTTTGCACTTACATAGGTATTTTCCTAGGCTTTGGAAGATGTCTTATAAGATACTATTAAAAATATTTGAGGGAGACAGGAAGAGCAATCCTGATGTAACCCTCAGCCTAATGCCACATGGCCGTGAGGACAGATTACCTCCAATGTCACCCCTGCTAGGCGCCCTGGAGCCCAGGAAGGTAGACCCCAGCCTGGTGCCACACCGCACAGAAATGACAAAGCAGTAATGAGATGACCACAGACATCCAGGGGCCTACAGGGCCACTAAGATGAGTATATAAATCATGAAGGGATAGGAGAAAAGAGAAGAGCAAAGATGTACACACAGTGAACAGAATCAGAACTAGAGACTAGAGGGTAGTGAGGAAGAGACTAATGTGAGTAGTGAACCATGCCACCTAAGGCCATGGTGAAGTCCTGACTGTACTTCTGCTAAGGGCCATGTCTGATTCCATGGCCCTGGAGCAGACAGTGGTCTGTTACCATCAAAGGCCAGGCAACATCCCTGGTTTGGGCTACAGTCTAGGGTCATGTTGAAGTCTGAGAGCTGTGCAGAGCTGGCCCCACCCCTTGCCTGAGCATCCTGGAAAAGGTGGCCCCAATAACCTGAGATCAAGAGAACTGGCCACACCCCACACCAGTTGAGGCACTTGGAAGAGTGGGCCCAGAAGCTGGCCCAAGAAGCACAATATAGCTGGCCCCGGTTGCAAGGGTTTCAGGGGATCTAGCACCAGGAAAGCTGGCCCTGAGAGTGTGAGCATGAGAGGAATGGCTCCTACCCATTTGTTGTCCTTAAGCATGGAGAATGGGAAAGATGACTCTGCTTTTCACAAAATATAACACTCTACAGAGTGGGCCTAGCACTTTGCCCAGAAAGCACAGAAAAGCTACTCCTGGTTGCACAGGTTGTAGGGGAGCCAGGCCCAAGAGCTCTGCCTCTTACCACTGTCTTCAGCAATGCTGGGGAGAGAAGGCCCTGCTGATATGGACAATCAAGTGCGGCCCCAAGAGCATGAGAGGTAGAAAGTTGGCTGTATCCCTTGCTGAATGAGGCATTGGGAGAGCTAGCCAGAGAAAGGCTGAAGAGAATGCCCTAGTGGCATGGGTACAAGAAGTGGTAGACTGAATAGTTGAGCTACTTATCCAGGCCCAGATCCAAGGCTTTGATTTGATCCACCTCAACATCTACCCCATGCATAAACTTCTAGAGCATGTGAAAGAGCTGGTACTACAGATTCAAAGCTGTAGGGTCTCAATGCAACAGTGCAAAAACAGGTTGTCTCAGATGAGTTCCTTTGAGGATCCAGTATTGATAGTAAAGCAAAAGCCAGAGGCCTTGAGTCAGACCAATGACTCATTGCCATGAACATTTCCAGCAAAAAAGTACAGACAAAAGGTATACTGTAGGACCTACTATGACACCGTATAGCTTCCACATGATTTTTTTTATTAGGGGTGAGGAGGTCACAAGGGTGGAGAATTGGTACAAGGCAAGGAGGAGATGAGTGGGACTGAGATGCATGATATGAAATTTAAAATGAATCAATAAAAAGTTAATAAAATATTTTCTGTACTTGGATCTAAATTTCTTCTCTTTCTTCTATATCCATGATTGATAAAATACACACAGTGCTCGAAAGATACTCTTTCATTTATAGGCTTTTAAAGAATTTGTTCTATTCTTTGATGGAGTGATGTCATTCTTATGCCTTGCATCCAAGTCTGATATTCTGCCTTCCATTTGACACATTCTATTGGTGAAACATTCCGCTTAGCATAATTAGACTTACTAAATATGGTTCTCTGGCTAATCTACGTTGAAGGGCATTCAGGTCTTCATTTGCTGTTATCAAGGCTCGGCAGAATCTGAAGCAGGTAGGCAATATTTGCAGTTAAGTCTTAGAGCCTCAAGTTGCCAATATAAGGTTGAGGTATCAGAAGTGGTGCTAGGGTAGCTAAGGAAAGGTGCCACTTCTAACCTGCCTAGTTCAAATTCTACAGAATGAGCTAGTGCTATGCCTGGGTTCACTGAAGCTGAGGTTAGGGAACCAGAGGCAAGTAGAGTAGGTGAGGTCTAAAAGCATGGGTCCCAGGTAGTAACCCCATGTCCTTAGACGGCACTGCTAGGGCCCTAGTGATATGGGGAGGTTAGGAACAGCTGTGGAGGAAGCTAACAGTTTTGGATAGGTCCCTAGAGGGCAACGTTAGTGCCCCAAAGAGAGGGGAATTCGAAGACTACTCTGGGACCACCAAGCACTGGGTGCTGGTCCTGACAAAGCAGTATAGAATTTCAGAGAAAGGGCACAGGAGGCCCAACTTTAAGAAGAGCAGGTATCTTCAGAAGTCAAGGTTAGAGTCAGCAGGTACTCTAATTCTTTAGTGTAGAAAAACTTCCAGTATCAGGTCCTTTTACAGCAATACCCTCTGCACTTCAAAGAATTATTCTAAGTAATCAACTGCTCATCTTATGAAATGATTTGATCTGTAGTTGTTATCTACTTTCCCTGTCACAGTGGATAATTTTTATGATTATTTAACATTATTTTGTGACTTGTTATATCTTCATAGCCCATTATATTATGTCTTGCATTCTTATTCTTTATGTACAAAGTATGTCTGCGAGATTCATGTGTTTCAAAACTGTATTGATTTAACATATTCCTAACCACCAACTCAAGACCTGCCTATTACCTAGCATTTGTGAGCATTTCTTATTTTTAGATTACTAAAGTAGGTTTTAAAAATTGACAATAGATTCTTTATCCATTCTTCTACTGAAGGACACTTAGGCTGTTTCCATGTTCTGGCTATTATGAATAAGGCTGCTATGAACATGGTTGAGCAAATTTTCTTGTTGTGTGCTGGAGCATCTTCTGGGTATATTCCAAGGAGTGGAATAGCTGGGTCTTGAGGAAGCCCTATTCCCATTTTTCTGAGATAGCACCAGATAGATTTCCAAAGTGGCTGTACTAGTTTGCATTCCCACCAGCAATGAAGGAGTGTTCCTCTCTCTCCACATCCTCGCCAGCATGTGATGTCGCTTGAATTTTTGATCTTAGCCATTCTGATGGGTGTAAGATGGAATCTCAGAGTTGTTTGATTTGTATTTCCCTGATGACTAAGAAGGTTGAGCATTTCTTTAAGTGTTTTTCAGCCATTTGATATTCCTCTGTTGAGAATTCTCTGTTTAGTTCCAAGCCCCAGCCAAGGACAATACAGGCGGTAAACTTTAAACCCCTACCCAGATCTAGCCAATGGACAGAACATTCTCCACAGTTGAGTGGAGAGAGGGGTATGACTTTCACACAAACTCTGGTGCCTCATATTTGACCATGTCCCCTGGAGGGGGAGACCTGGTGGCACTCAGAGGAAGGATAGCAGGTTACCTAGGAGAGACTTGATACCCTATGAGCATATACAGGGGGAGGAAATTCCCCTCAGGAACAGTCATAGGGGAGGGGAATAATGGGAAAATGGGAGGGAGGGAAGAATGGGAGGATACAAGGGATGGGATAACCACTGAGATGTAACAACAATAAATTAATAAATTTTTTTTAAAAAAATTGACAATAGAAATACATTTATTTATTTATCTATTGGTGTGTGAAAAATATTTAGTTCCAATTCTTTCATTGTCTTTTAATTGTCATGTTAACATATTATCCTTTTAAATTAGACATTGGTTCTGTCTTGAATTGTTTAATCTCAAGTAATTTAAACTTCTATCATTGATTGCTAAGGGGACAGTAGTTGTTAATTTTCATAAGGCCTTTGTAATAGGAGGAAAGACATATAATAATCCATGAACCGCAACAAAATGGAATATACATTCATTTTTATTACTGTCATTCTGCATACTGACATTCTAAATCCTAAAAGATACTCTTTCAGATGTTTTGCTAATCCCAAAATGAAGGTGTTATATTGGTGTACTATGGATTGCAGCTATAATCTTGAACTCATCTGCATACATCCTGTCACAGGGCCTGCAGAAGTTCATGCTAGAGAGGATCCCAGCACTGTGAGGAGGAAGTAGATATAGGCATCCATCCCTCACCAAGAAATATCGGCAACTGAAACCTGCTTGCAAAGGAAAAAATATTTTTCTCCAGTGGAGTCCCACTGGGGATATAAACCACATTAAAGAGTAGGCCTCCGGCCCAGCAGTAAATGGCCAACACAAAATGAACCCAATGGTGCATTTATAGAATTATCATCTCATATTGCTTTATTTGGGCATTTTTTGTCTTAGCAGGTTTTTTTCTCTTATATTATGGTTCTGATTATGTGTTTTTATATACTACATGTATGAGTTTCTTGTGTGTTTTTCTCTTATTTTATAAAGGGTTGTTTGGGTTCTTGTTGTTTGTTTCTCTGTTTTCTAAGAAGAAAGAGAAAGAAAGGGTTGATAGGTGGAAAGTAGTAGGGATCTGGGAAGAGCTGGAAGGAAGGGAAATGATGATCAGAATATATTGTATGAAAAAAATTAATAAAAATTTATTGTAGTTGTTTTTCTCTTACATTGTTATGGTAGTTTATGTTTGAAAAAATGAAAAATTTCATTTTAATGTGGTGTGGGAATTTGCAACTCAAATTATGGATAATTCTAAGTTTTCCTATCAGGTTATGAGGACAAATTTGGAAAAGTAGATTCTATACAATATTAGTAATGCCACATTGGCTCTGAAATTAAGTAGAAGCATCTCTTGTGATATCAGACACAATCCCTATTTGTATTTGTCATCCTCCTTCCAACAACTTATTGAACAAAGAAAATTAGCTTAGTATTCTGAAGCTCAAATTAATTGTGCATAAAGTAGTAACTTCTCTCCCTGGCTTCTAGAATTTCTAACACTCACAATGTTCCAACTTACAAGTATTTGAATAACAGGTACACAATTAATGGTAAATATTTTAAGGCACAGAGCCATGTTTAAGACAGAGATATTACAAATGATCATTAGGTGATGAAGAATAAACTTTGAGTCTTTAAAAACAACTATGAGATCCATTCTTAAGAACTTAATATCTGACATATCTAGTAGAACCTTTATTTTTGTTGTTGGTTGTTTTTGGCAATATTGAAGAATAACAACTAATTGTTGATGCATATATGACTACATCTGGTTATTTATTTATTTATTTATTTTGTGAACCTGACTCAAATCTAAGTGACATGAAAAAAGGGAAGCTCATTTGTGTTTTTGAGATGTGTTTGTGTGTAAGTCTGTGGGACATTTTCTTAATTGCTTATTGATATAGGGGGCCCAGCCTACTGTAGGCAGTGCCATCCCTAGTCAGGTGAGCCTGAGCTGTTTAAGAAAGGAAATCAAGTAATCTAGTGAGTGGTGTTCCTCCATGCTTTCTGCTTCAGTCTCTGGCTCTAAGTTTCTTCCTTGAGTTCCTATCCATGCTTCTGATGAAGGACTATAACCTTTAAGCCAATGAAATCTGTTCCTCTCCATGTTGGTTGTAGTGAGTGTTTATCACAGTAGTAGAAAATAAAAAAATTATTATACAATATTTTAGCTCATTATGATTTTAGTTTATTATAAATTGTTAATTTTTAATCTATTACAACCATTTAATTTTTCAGACTTTAGCCTTTCAAAACTTTATTCTTTGAAATTCTAATGCCCTGTTTATGCTTAATACTGCTTCTGTTTATTTTCTTTCACTAAGAAATTAGTGGTTCCTTAATCCAATTGTTCAGGATCCTTATTTTTTTGAAGCTAGGACAAGAATATAAAATCTTTGGCCAAAATGGTCCCTTAGATCTCCCAAACATCACGGGCCATTCCCAGGACTGTGGTTTATGCTCTACAACCTGAAGATAAAGCTCTATTGCTGAAGACAACATTTACTTATATCATTGAACATGGAGAAATTGAGCTAGTACTCAACCAGAAGCGAACCTTCCTGACAAGGGTGCTGGATGGTACTTTGCATGCTATGAGAGGAGTGAGTGATTATCAGTATCACCCAGATACAAACTTTAAGATCCCAAACAGAAACATGTCTGCAAGATGTACTGGTGTAATAGTGACCCAAATCAAAAGACCAGTCAGAAGCCTTGGGGAAAACCTAAATCCTATTATGCTGCTAAAGGAATATAACAAGAAAATGACTGCTAATGACATATTTCTAGACCCATAGATCATTGAATTACTCAACCTCATCAGAGAAGCTTCTTCTTGTAGTAGGTAGTTATTAACACAGAAACAACAGCTGGGCAATACACAGTGATGGACTGGATAACTCAGCTCTAAATGGGATATCTCTATCGAACCCCTCCCTTCAAGGCTCAGAGACTTATACTGAAGATTGTAAGATCCAGAGGTTGAATGATTCCAAGGACACAGCAGTCTTCAGACACACCAGGGCTGAAATACATATGAACTCAGACTAATGACACAGTACCTACACAGATTCAAGTAAGACACTATCCCATCACTGAGAAGAGAAAATGACACAAAGTTCCAACCCAAACAATGAAGCTCTTTTCAATTACTATTTGCTGGGAGAGGAAAACTAGTTTTCAACAGTGAAGTGTCACTGGGAATATTCACCATAATTCCAGGGCAGGCCTCATGTGCAGGAGTAGTTGGCTAACACAAATTAGACTCCATGTTTCCTTTTCTGTGTGAGTATTTGTTTTGTTTTGGTAATCTTTGTTTGCTTGTTTTATTGGTTTACTTTCCTTTTTGAGAGAAAGGATGAAAGAGAGAGCAAGAGAGAGAGAGAGAGAGAGAGAGAGGGGGGAGGAGAGGGGAGAGGAGAGGGGAGCGAGAGGAGAGAGAGAGAGAGAGAGAGAGAGGAGCGGAGAGAGAGAGAGAGAGGAGAGAGGGAGAGAGAGAGAGAGGGAGGAGAGGAGGGCGAGAGGAGAGAGAGAGAGCGGAGAGGAGGAGAGGAGAGAGGAGGGAGAGAGAGAGAGGAGGGGAGAAGAGAGCGAGAGAGAGAGAGAGAGAGAGGAGAGAGAGGAGAGAGGAGAGAGGAGAGGAGAGAAGAGGAGAAGAGAGAGGAGGAGGAGGAGAGAGAGAGAGAGAGAGAGAGAGAGAATGTTAAGGATCTGGGAGGAGCTGGAAAAGGGAAACAATAGCATGAAAAAAATTTCAATTAACCTTTTCCGATTATACCACAACCAATTATAATGACTCTTCATGCAAATACATATATAGCATATATTTTTGTATTTGAATAACTGAGTAAACCAGACAAATTAGCAAGTGAATATTAACTGAATATCATCTGAGAAGTTAGAAAATGTTATCTTTATGATCTGTACAGTCACCTGAATTGAGAAGAATCATTTTGCATATGAATAGCAGAATGAGGTTACTATTGACACAGGTGATTTAGAATTAAAAAATTCAGTCATATTTAATAATTTTATGCATTCAATTATTATTAATTATCAGAATTAATAATTAATACAACTTTTCCCATGAGTAATAATAGTAAGTCAAATTCATATATAGAAATACACTTTTAGGGGATACTGGGATTTTAAAAACACATTTCTGTTTCTACTGTGCATGTACAGCATATGTGTGGGGGGTTCTTGTATACTTACCTCATTCTTGTTGCAATTTATTAATTTTGACATTACAAGTGAATCTCACACATATACATAAAGACTCTGGTCAAACGGATTTCTAAGTGTGCATCAGTATTAAACTACTTTAAAAATATTCTTTCTACATATTAGTGACACTATAGAATGAGGTCATAAAAGTATTTATTTAGTGGTAGAAATAATAGATAAATAATAAAGAAAATTTTCAGCTAGAGAATCATTCAAGGCCCTTATTATATATACCAAACTTAATTCCAGGAAGTCTTTGTATTCTGTACTAGTTGTTATTGACAGTTCATTAGGCAATCCTGACACCACCATTTGAAATACTTGTCATGTTTTGATTAAATAATGATTACTTTTTGTGGAACTATATAACATTATAAAGAAAAATTCTTTTGTATCTTCTGTTTTTGTGTGTGATATTTGGTGAAATATCAAAGGTTGAAAAATCATTGCTAACTTTATGTATTCTCGTGTTCATTGTCTACAAAGTAAGACCATACCAAGGGAGAAGACATATGAGTTATATAAATAGCAGATAGGAAACCTACACTTTGCTATTAATCAAATAAATTTGTCACAAGTAAGTCAATGAGTACAACTTGTAACCATTTAATCTAATATGTATACCAATAAAGACAGGAGAGATGTAAAATGAGATCAAAAACCTGCTAGCTCAGTGAGGTAACTTTATTTTCAGAACTTTATACAAAATATCTATTTACATGCCTGGTTCTACAACTAAACTACTAGCTGTTTAGAAATCTTTTTCTATCTGTGTCATTCTATGGAGATAGTCTACATTTTTGTAGAGCTCCTCCAAACCCAAGAGGGCTCCTTAGCCCTTTCCCAGAATTCTGTTTTACCTATGTCCTGCAGCTGCTTCTCTGTTGTTCCTGCAAACCCAAAGACAGAAGCCCTATCTCTTCCATAAAGGCTCTTCTAAGCTGAGAGGCAGGGAGAGGTGGGGTAGAGAGTGGAGGGGTAAGGGGCGGGGAAGGGAAGAAGAGGGGAAGGGGAAGAGGAAGGAGATCTATTAAAGATCCAATAGCTTATAAAAGAAGTCTCTAGTTCCTCTCCTACTCCCTGAACCATGGTTGGGGGGCTCCAGGCCCAGTTAGTTGGGGCCAAACCATTTCACCTTTATGGTGGGGTAGCTCAATTACATTCAGCTGACGTTGCCTCAGATCATAGAACAAAGCCAACAAGCAGCTTCCCTTAAAACAGGCAGGACCTTTCCAATTTTTTAGCATTCTTTTCTATGGAGGCTTTGACAGGCACACTGAAACTGCCATCTCTTCAGAACATACCAACTGTGTCTGACAAACTCAATATCTAGTTAAGCTTTTATATTTTGCTAACAAATATAATAGTCAAATATCCTGTAACACATCTCTCCAAATTAAACTCTGAGGACTTTTACTAGTTATCTATATGAGATTGAAAACCTGTTTCCCTAAGGAATCTAAAGAATCCATGTAACAGCTTTATCAAAGTTCATCCGAAACCAAACACCACAGTCCCCTCAATTATGCTAAGGTGACTGGGAATAATCTTATAAGTATTTCTCTGTACCTTAGAAAATTTTGGAACTTAGAGGGGGCTCCCGGCCTTTCAGTGGCCACACTAAAGTTGAATAATCCCTACCATGGAGTTCTACAGATCTGCGCAGGACTGCTTCATCATTTCAGAGGCGGGTGGTTTCGAGTCTCTCATACTTTAGACGTGTGGGTAGGCAGAGAGGAGAGAGAGATGTTCAGGCACACACCGCTGTTCCGGCAGATCAGCAGGCGTTCCCAACATAACTTATGTGAAGCATCTTTCTCACAGCTAGTTATCAAAGCTGCATGCCACAAACATGCAATCAAACTTTATTTATTTAAGCTTGAATATATGAATTAATTCCTGCTGTTTTAACAAGTATCCAACTGGCATTTGTTAGCATTAAATGATGGTCTCCACATGAGAAATATAGTATGTTGGTAATCATTAGCATTTTATTGACCAATTTGAATCATGGAATAAAACTGAAATCTAATACATGGTGTTTTTGACTAGTAAATAAGAAAGAGGAAAAAAAAAGGATCTTTTCTTCTATGATACAGTTAACTTGTTTAAAATGATTAACCTGTAACTGTGCATAAAGGATTTAATTCATTTAAGAGATATAACATTAGGCTCTAAATGACAAAGATCATTAGCTCAGTTTTTGAAATACTTATGTGTATTCAAAACCTAGTATTTTATTTGCAAAGTAATATTTTACCAGAGAAACAAAATTGAAACTTTCAGTATTTATTATCTTCAATTAAAGTTATTTTCAATTTGTTAACACAGCTAATGCTATCATATTTTGAATGAATTTTATTAAAGTTATTGTTTTCTGAAATGTTCAAAGTTCTTTGCTACCA
Source organism: Acomys russatus (assembly GCF_903995435.1). Taxonomy (NCBI): domain Eukaryota; kingdom Metazoa; phylum Chordata; class Mammalia; order Rodentia; family Muridae; genus Acomys; species Acomys russatus. Next base: position 50,546,825 of record NC_067138.1, on the reverse strand, counting down.
TTTCCAAATATTTTCCCTATGTGGCTACGCAATAAAAGCATACATTGATGTCTTTAGCATTTGGTGGTTTCCAGAAATCAGAATTTTGAAAATTTAGAATCCTTGAAGAAATGTATAGATTAAAGCATTTATATTTTTTCTCAGATAATGAGAACACACACTGAATAAGCAGAAGATTAGCATTTGTACAAAGGAGGGAAGGGCTAGCAACACATGATTTTCAGAACATTCTGAGTGGCTAACACATTTCAAAAATTAGATTATCAGCTCCCTAGACACCGTGTTACTGAAGGACCCTAGGGTCGATGTCCATGTTTTGGTAGAATACTAGGAGAGGTCAATGACTTCTATTGTATATCACATGGTGGAGAGGACAGAGTGGGCTATGCTTCCAAGTATGCATTCAGAGTCAATCATTTCCATCTTCCTGAAAGCTACCCTGGCCTTGTCCCATGTGAAGCCAGTTTCTTTCCATCTGAGTTATCAACCTTGGAATGACTATAGAAAGCATAGAAGAGAAATGATAATGATCATGGTTCATCCCTTTATGCAGGGACATACAAAGTATTTTCTGTCTCCACAATGACTTCGTAGAATGCTCAGTCTCTCCTTAAGATTTTTCTTGAGTCTTTCAAAGACTTTGTTTGATAAAGTAATAGCCAGGAAATAGAGACTCTAAATATGATACTGAAGTTGAATTTTTCTCCTATTCCCAACCTTGTATCTAAGATCTTTCCATCTTATATAGTCAGCATTGAGAAGAACAATGCCTTATTTTCTTTTCTATTTTTTTTGTACTTTCTACCTTTAATAAAATATTACAAGGGCAGTAAGACAAGAAAAATGAAAGTGATCCTACAAGAATAGAAAATTTCTTTTTTTATATATAATATATATGATTTATTTTTATTTACATATTCAAGGCAGGAGAAATTTTAAAATCAGTTTTTTTTTTAAACGCCTTATTTTCAATGTTGAAGAGTGGCGTTTGGGAAGAATTTGTCCACTGAGACTGTGCATCAGGGAGACAGATATGAGGCTAATATTGAAATGTCAAGTCTATCTTAACCCATATCTTTTTTATAGGATTTGAAACCTAGTTCTATCATTCCTGAATAAGAGAATCATTCCCTCACATTACAAAAGTAACAAAACAATTTTAAATGACAGTACTTGGTGCTGATACTCCATAGGGAATCTTGGGTTTTCTTTAATATCTACTTATAACATCACTTTTTGATTTCATGCCCAAAATATGAGTTAAACTCAGGTATGACACAGACAGATAAATAAAGGTCTCTTCATAAAATGACTGCTTCCACCTCAAGAAAAATTTCAATTTGTAAGAAAAAGAATTATTAAAACATCATGAAATGCACCAGGATTGATGTTAAGAGCTCTAGTCACTCTTTATAGGCTGGAGAAGCTAGTGAATTGTTCTGTGGTGAATTTAAGTTCTCTCATAGAATTGATGGGGTCCTAGCATAGCAGGGCTCATGTGCTGAATGTAACCTTTAGCAATACACTGGGCACAATTACCATAATTAGCCACAGCAGTGGTTAATTATGTGTAGAATCCCTTAGAACTAGTGGGCAGCTTCTAAATATGTTGTCTACTCTATATAAGTATGAAAATTCCAGGTTTGCTGAGGATAAATGAGAATTAAAGTACTGTTATGGGTTTCAAAGCCTTTCAAATAGGTCTAAACTTTAAAATTCTCTTGCAGACCCAGAATGTTTTGAAAGGCAGGGGGATGATGCCCTTGCGAGGCTGACCTTTAAAGATTTTGCTCGTGTGTATCATTCCATTCCCCTATGCCTTCTTCAGATGCTTAATCATGTGACTTAGAAGGATGAAACATTTAGACTTTCTATAATAGTCAGATAATGGAAACAGTGAATCATGTGTTCCAGTGGTTCAATTAGTGATTACGGGAGGTTAGGGAGGAGATGAAGTCTTAGAAAACTTACATCACATTTGTTGGGATAGTTTTCCTGATTGCTGAGTGCTGAAATATTTAGAATAAAATGGTCCAGAGTGAAAGGCAGGTTTCTTTCCTAAGAAATTAGAATTATTATTGTTACAATGCCTCATATAATTTTATTTCACAATGTCTTTCTCCAACATACTGAAGAAAAAAGAAATTAAATGAAATACAATATTACATTCTGGGGGAGGGAGTGTGTTTTTAAGATAAGTGTCTAGGTAGATGTCTTAAGTTGATAATGATGAGGTATGATAGATATTGATTTACATTCAGAATTTTAGGCACATTCAGATAACAAAGATGTTTTCTTCAAGGCTGCCAAATACAAAAAGCCAAAACACTATGAATGTATCATTTATGTAATTCCTGATTGTTTCATGGTTCTTCTTGCTGTATGTAGTTTATTGTATATATGTGGCATATATATATGTAATAAATAAAAAATTAAAAAGATAAATTTTAAAAAAGATTAGTGTCTCTGTAAAGAAAATAGAGTGGAAATCTTCTATAGTTTGAGGTCTATTTTATCTCTTTTTCATGTTTATCAATAATATCTTTCTCCTGTGTACTTCAAATTTGAAGGAATCTTGGAAGATGACTGCAGGTATGGAGACATAAATCAGATAATAACACACTTCCATCTGCTCTTCTGGACATGGCATCTTTACTAAAACAAATCATCATACATTTTGGTCCCTGGAACGCTTTGGAAAGTAGTGTATTTAACTCCCCTCTAACATAATCAGGGAAGACTGACTGTCTTGGGGACAGTAGTGATAGTAACCATCTTGACTCTGATCATTGCTATGTGCTTTTATCTCTGCACTAATCTTAGAATACAGAGGGAAAATTGCTTTAGTTTTCCATTTCCTAGACCAAATGAAGAGCCTTTATGTGTGCTAGCTGAAGCTGGAAGAAGGTAGCCACATACAGCCTGCTAAAATATATAAGATCCTGCAAAACCCACTAACTTTCTAGGCATCCATTAAATGAGGCTCGTGCAGAGACAGCTCTTCACAGTGAATAATGTTTCACTACACTTTCTTTGCCCTCCAAAATGAAATGAGCATAGCAGTTTTAAGCTATACATCACATCATTTCTTGGTGTGTATTGTTTTAATACATTTCTGGATAGTCCATAATGCTGTTGTTTTCAGCATGACCCAGAGTCTAAGAAGGTGATGGACAAATCTAAGATTCAGTAAATTCACTCCTTACAACTGAGGTGCATAACAATCCAGAGGAACTGTGGCAGGCCCAGATGTTGGGTAACTGCTCTGGAAAGTTCAAACACAAGTGGCAACACAGATCTCAGCATCAGGTAAAAACCATAACTGAGTCTAATATCACCTATGTTCCATTTGAGGAGAAGTCTCTGGCAAGTGGACAAGAGCTAGCCAATTTTGAATGTTGGGACATGGGGCCTTAAGTGGATTTTGTGACTCCTGCTGATTAAAATAAAAAACTAACAATGACTGAAGGAAAACAGGAGTGAAATGTTTATTCTGAACTAATTATACATATTCTTCCAAATCCAATTTCTATACTTGTAGCTTCTAGCTACATTTGGCCAGTGATGTCATTGACACCACAAGGTGGCAGGAGATTTATGATTATTAATTTCTGGCTCTGTTTCCTGCTACGTAGAGACTGAGGCATGCCGGAGTTACTCTTCAGCTGCTCTCCACTTGTCTCCAGCACCTGCAGCACCTTCTTATTCCTTTGTCAGCTGAAAATCATCCTTTAAACTTTTACTTTCAAAGCTTCATATAGTACTGCCACTTCCTCACTGAGGAAATGAATAGGTCTGTGCGTGTCATACTGCCACACATCTCATGAGATTCAGTGCACTAGAAGGACATGTTGTATCCTCAGTAGCTGGCACAAACCTAAATTCCCACACATATTAATAAAAATATCTTTACGATATGACTCAAATTGCAGTCCAGCACTTGTCAGTAAAACATTCTGTCCCACCATTCACCATAATCTTTAAACCTGTAATATCATGTACTCATTTTTTGCTTAACTTTCCATGATTTTCTAATAATTTATGTGTCTATTATTTCATGTTTGCATGCTGCTTTATAATTGTACATATAATCCAGAGTAGCTTATATTATCAGTAAGAAAGAGTAGATAAGCAACTAGTACAAAACAGGGTCTTTGAAACTCACGCTTTGGATTGGAACTTTAGTACTTCATAGCTACTGTAGAATACCTTGTTTGATGTATGAAATAGGTTTTCCCATGGAAGAACATTCCAGTTGATCAGCTCTGAGAGCATATTTATGAGCAGTCTTACACAAACATAGTAAATTATATTTAAGAATATATATTTACATACAAATATGCATATAATAACAATTGATGAAAGGGGAGGAGGACATGAATCTGAAAGAGGATGAAGAAGGGTATATGAAAGGGAGTTCTAGGGCCAGGTGTGATATAATTATTTTATAATCTCAAAATTAAAAATAAAAAAAACAGAAAAAATTGATTCTCATCACCTCTAACGTTGACTCCCCTTGTTTGAACAATGTATATCTGACTTATTAAGTGTGTAATTTGTGCCAAGTAGTAACGCAGATACTTAGTAACATTTAGAAGACAGGGAAAAGTGGAGAGAGAAGACAAGAGAAGGGAAAGAAAAGAAAGAGAAGAGGGAATAGAATGAAAAGGAGGAGGGGAAGCAACGCAAAAAGAAGGGGAAAGAAGGGAAGAGACAGCCAGACAAGGAAACAGATATGTACACATTTTTCTCTGTCAGTATTTATATTGTGTTGAACAAAAAAGCTAACCTGAGGTGTGAAGTAGTTTAAACCAAGTTTATTTTTCTTTTATGACGAAACGGATAGCGTTGTTCCTACCTACTGTGTCATACACACATTCTCGTGATTTGCTTCAGTTCCTAAAAGAGAGAAGGAAGCTTCTAGGATAACGTTCAGAAATTGCTAGCTTAAAACTGGATATTTCTCATTCTGTTGGAATTGCTAGCTTAGACTTAGAAATGATTGTTTATATTGATTTGTAAAGAAAGCATACAAAGTAAGGGGTTTCATTATGACATTTGCACATACGCTTGACATTATACCTTAACTGGTGTACTTATTGAGAATGCTCCTTTCAGGTCAGTCTTTGGTATTACTCTGCCTGAAAGACAGTCTAATTCAAGGTAACTTTTCTGTAGCATGACCCACCAGCTTTTTATTAATTCTGAACACAACTCCTGGCATCTAGAAAACACTCAATAAATTCTTATCACTGTTGCTATCATTAGCATCATTAATAAATAACTGCAATCATTTTTATTTGCATTGCCTGTGTAGAAACTATGGTGAATGACCATTTTCCTCTTAAACAGTGTAAATCTTAGGTTGAGAACATTGCATATAGGGATAAAGTATCCAAATAATTCAAATTATTACAAGGCAGGATACCTAACAGAGTAGATGAAGTCCTTCCATTGCATGGAATTAAACTTTATGCTACTTATGTTCCCTATTTTTGTAGTGACTAGCTACAAAAATGAATATATGAAGCCATTTGCCTGACGTTCCAACGAATCTAAATATAGATGCGGAAAATCATTTAAAAAGTAAATATAACACAAAAATGTTACATGAAATTGTATTAAAGGCAGTAAAATCTGTCTTGGAATGTCAATATCGACTGCCTGTAATTATTTTTAGATGAAGGAAATGAATTTTGAAAGACATAACTAAGTAACTGAATAGGGAAGAAATGTCAATTCAAACTGAAATGCAGCTCAGATTCTTTTAAATGTTTGTAAAGGAGCACCAGGGAGAAAAACTAACCAAGTTTTTCTAGTGGAGTACATTGCAAGCAGTTAACCTGTTTCTTGCGAAGCATGTCAGGACAGATCTGGAGGGCCAGGGAATGTGCAGCACACTGGACTAACCTTTTTCAGGAGATAAAACTAAATCAAGAGAGAAAGTGAGTGTGCTAGAACACAAATATGAATGCTGAACTCAAAACTACATTTTATAAAGTAAGAGAGTGCCCATTCAATGACTATATCACAAGTATCTACAGAATTATCCTCACAATTTAAAATTCTGTAAATAAACATTTATATTTCTGCTGTTTATTAATAGTTAGCATCATAATTGGAATTTCTTTTCTTTATGTTCATATTTAGTGTCTACCACATCAATAACTTTACAGTGTGAGCCCAGATGTTTGGCAAGGAGTTATGTACATGATAGTCATGTAAAATACAAAAATAATCCTTATAGACTTCACTTGAAGTCCTGTGTTTTAATAGGTGTGATTAGAAAATAAATTGATGCTGTTTTTTCTGTCTTTGAAATAACCAATATATGTTATATGTTTGGAACTACAGATGAAATTATTGTATAGACTAGTATGGATTTTAATTTTTTGCATTTTACAAAATGTGTTAACTTCACTAGAACAACTGTGAAATATATAAACATAAATTGTATTTTGGCTTTCTCTGATTTTTATTGTTTTATTGTCATTCAGAGGTCAGGGAAATTCTGCTGATTCTGGCAAAACAATATTCAAGAGACATTGGTATTAACAAGTACACTAGTGGTGCTGGGTAGAACTCAGTTTTCTGCATGGGGTGGAGGTTACAACAAACACTCTCGGCTTTTCTCCATTGTTGCAATTTTCTTATTGTCAAGGCTTACTATTAATCCATTGTGCACATATGTTGAGTTTCTCTAGTCATCTGTGTAATGATGGATATTTACTTGCTTACGCATGCTTCTTCTTGTTAATGGTGCTACTATGAACATTATTATATATTAAGTTTTCAGTGTCTGAACTTTAATTCCTTTAGCAATATAACATAGTGGGATTTCTGAATCATGTGGTAGTTTGATTTTTAATTCTTTTTTCCTTCAAAACTCTACAAAGTTTAACATAGTGGCTGCAGTATAAGTGAAAAAAACTCCAAAGGTTCAGTTATTTAATACAGACCATTTCTAAATATCTCCAGCATATCATGGTGTCCATAGTTATGTCTTTATTATATAATTCAAATTATATTTGAAACTTGCTCAATGTTCTTTTTTTTTTTTTTTTTTTTTTTTTTTTTTTTTTTTTTTTTTTTTTTTTTGGTTTTTCAAGACAAGGTTTCTCTGTGATAGCTTTGGCTGTCCTAGACTCACTTAGTAGACCAGGCTGGCCTCGAACTCACAGTGATCCACCTGCCTCTGCCTCCCAAGTACTGGGAATAAAGGCGCGCGCCACCACACCCGGCCCTTGCTCAATGTTCTTATCACAAAATAATTATAAAAGGAGAAACTATTCTTGGTCTTATATATACTTATATAGTTAATACGGTTATACATATATCAAGTGGATCATATATACCTACAAATGCATGTATATATATTTCAAACAATTCAATACATATATATTGAATTTGCAGAGGTTTTGATATTCAATAATATTTCAATAAGGTAAATGCAAAAAAATGGGATATGATTTAGTGGATAAAGTTTTTTAAGAATGAGGAGTAAAGTTGGCACCCATATAGAAGCTAGGTAGGCACAGCATCTCATGGTAATTTTAGCACTAGATAAGTGCAGACACAGGATCGTTGGAGCAAAATTGAAATGTTAAATTGTGAGAGCCTACTTCAGTGAATAAAGTAGACAGGGATTCTAATGTCAGCCTGTGCTACACACACACACACACACATACACACATCTATATATATGTACCCACATATATGCACACACACATCCATTTGTACATGAAACTCACAAACATATTCACATGGAAAATTGTAAATAAATACATTTCTAAAATTGAATTTAATTAATCTATGGGCTTATTTAATTCTGCAAAGAACTCTTTTATTCAGAAGTATAAGCTGGGGGTGGTGGCGCACGCTTTTAATCCCAGTAGTCAGAATGAAGAGGCAGGAGGATCGCTGTGAGTTTGAGGCCAGCCTAGTCTACAAAGGAAGTCGAGGACAGCCAGTGCTACACAGAGAAACACTGTCTCGAAAAACCAAAACAAACAAACAGAAAGGGATAATAAAAATCAAACAAAAAATCTAAGAAAATAACAAAACAAAACAACCCCCCCCAAAAAACAAACAAAAACCAGAAGTATATAATATTTTCAAGTAACAAGTCATGAAGAAGAATAAAGATCTTTAATGGGGATACAAACACAGACTCATGATGGTATATCACTTATGTATGAGCATATATGCTTTGTAGCCATATTGACATTGATAAAATGACAGTTTGTCCTATTTTTTTAACCTTATTGCTTTTGTATGCTAGTCAAGCACTCTCACTCTGAATTACAACTCCAGACCTATTTTCAATGTATTATTTGTAGGCAGGGATTCAATGATAAGTTTGAGCTCAGATCAGACTTAAAGATGCTCAGTAGGACAGATGTGCTTCAAACTTAGAGTCTTGCTTCATTTTCCTAGGTAAAAGGGATCTGGGAGTAGGAACATGACCCATCACATCCAGCTTGGACTCATGTCAATAGGAAAATTATCAAGCTTTTATTTGTACTAAAATGAATACAGAGAACATTTTTTTTCTCAGCCCTTTACACATTGCTGAGCTAACAATGGTAAAAAGACTCCCTTGAATTTATTTTAATGGATTAAACTAAGCAGCTTTTCACCTAACAAATTCCATAAGAATTATGAAATCTTCACTGCTGAAGTTTGGTCATTAGGCAGATGGATGGTATTTTTTTTCCCTCTGATCATTTTTAATTGTCATTAAGTTACATTTATCTTCCTTAAACCACTACAACATATGCTCTTCTGCGTTTAGTTGAAAGGGAAGCACCCTAAGAAAGATAAATTATTCTATTATCACCAAACATTCATTAAATGTCCACGTTTTTACAAGAAACAACCGAGTACTATAAAGGAGAATTAATTAAGTTTAATTCTTCCCTCTGGAAAGCCCAGATATTCAGAAAGTAATGATACTGGGATTTTAAGGTCACACGTTCAGTACAGGAATGCATTTGACAGGAGGATGAAGACATGAGCTGACTGTTTCCACCATGAACACTTGTATTTTTGAACAAAGTGTTTTAGCCATGGGCTAAAATGGAGTCTCTTAGGGTGTGTGTACAAGAATTGGTGAATCATAGCCACCCCATCACTCATATAAGGTAAAGCTATGCTGGAGTTTGATGGCTTTTCAGAGGGCATAGAAAGAAGGAGTGGACACTGTGAGATTACCAACTGCCAAATCTTCTTATCTCTTCTCAGACGTTTCTAAAGGATATGAATTGTCATCTGTGTCTGACTTATATGTATGTGGAGAGCACTTCTGTGTTGGGGAGGAAAGGGATGAAATGAAATGAAGCCATGATTTAACAATGCATTCTTAGAACTTAAACTCATGTCCATAATTTAGAATCTCATAAAATACTAACAAATAAAATAGCCATCACTAAATGTTACTTGATTTTTAGAAATCTTGTTCTCTCTTGCTTTCTCCCTCTTTTCCCGTCTCCGTCTCTTTCAAAACCCAGCCCTTCATTATTTTGGGGGATATTAACATAATCTATTACTCTTTTAATTCTCTGTTGTTTACATAAGCTTCTGGTTATTTTTTTCTTGAATCATTAATTAATGATTCAATGTGTTAATGGCACAGTATTGTTTTTGGCCAATCATTCACTTTGTAGTCATTGAAATACAAAAATGTACTCTGTCTTTTTATGGCAAGGTAAGGTTCATCACAAGGCCATATACACTCCTAATGGGCATCCAGTATTGAAAACAATAACCAATACTCACGGTCAGGAATCAACAGAAAAAGGAATGTAGCTCATTCACTATTACTTGACAAAGGACGCTTCTAGGAAAATAGTAATGATGTTGTTGAAGTGGAGGTTAAGACTTCTAATCATTTAGGAGTCCGTATTTCTCTGAGTTAACAATCTGAGAGTTACACCTTGGGCTAGGATGCCTAATCCTTTCTAAGAATAAAGTGAAGTAGTGCTTTACAATTAAAGTAAAGAAAATATGCTTGTAACACATGACTCCCCTTAAGGCATCTCTTAACATTCTGTGCTCTCTGAATAAACAAAATGATAAACTAATGACAAACTAATGAAGGCAAGATAATGGCTAGCTCAGAATATCTAGGAATGAAGTTTTAGGTCACTTTCTGAGGTTAAAAGAATGAGCTCCTGTAAACAATGAGGATAGTGGAAAGTGAGAGTGTTAGTCACAAGTTCCTTCTCCAAACACATGAATAGTGATGAACAGAGGACTGTGTTTGTCCTAAGGATATTCTCCAACAGGGATTTTCTTGCAAGAATATTTGTGTGGTTATACTGGTAGTAAACAACATCTTTATTTTCTATTTGTTTCTCATATAGCATTACCTGTATTGAATTGATATTAATATTATTACTAATATTGCACATTAATATTTATGTGATGAAGTATCAGGAATGTGGGATATACTTGGCTTTGGTATGCAACTAGTTTCGGTAAAGTTATGAAGAGCTTCACTGAGGTAATACTATATGTGTTGTTTTTAAGGTGAACTTACATTTTTCCCTACAATTTGCTTATATATAATTTACTTCTATAAATTTCTGTATTTTGCTAATATATGATTTGTCTCAGGATGGAAGCTTTAATCTCTCCTTTCCAAAAATATATTCCTCCCTTCTTATTATTAGTAACCACAAGCTTGAATTTGGTGTTTGTTAACCATGATATTAAATTTCTTTTCTGTGAAAACTGAAGCAAGATGCCAGGGAACAAATTAATGCACTTTCTTTCTATATATGAAAGCAAACAAGAAAGGAAAACAACCATATGATTTTATTCTGTTTATCTTCTAATATATATAAATGTCCATCCATTCCTTATGACATAACTCTCTGTTCTAAGAAATCCATGCATTTTCAGTGGCAGAGAGGGCAACTTTATCATAATTAATGGAACTATGACTTTGTCATTGCATTTACTTGAAGGTTAAGTATAGGCTAAGGAGATGCATGTGTGTTTCCTATTAAAAAAAAACATTTTTTTCTCTTCATCAGCTAAAATGTACTTATTCCCTAGCCCTTAGATAACTGAGTCCATGGTTCTTACAATATTGTTGTCAGTGGCATATATATAATATCACACACGCACATACACACATATGTGTGTGTGTCTTTACATTCTGATCCCAACCCCCTCCCCTCTCTCCTTCCAGTTCCACACTCATGTCCCCTCTCCCCACTCTTCCATCTCCTCCTTCTCAGAGAAAAGTGAGAGCCCTAAGGGATACCAATCCATGCTTGCACCTCAATATATAACAGGACTAAAGTCATTCTCTCCCACTAATGTCAGACAAGGTAGCCAGCTAGGAGGAAGTGATTTAAAGGCAGGCTACAGGGTAGAGGTAGCCCTTCCTTCCATTGTTTGAGGACCTACATCTTGACCATGGTGCACACCTGTTACATATGCATAGGGTATGCTCTTTGGTTGGTAACTCAGTCTCTGTGAGCCCTCATGGGGCCAGGTTAGTTTATTCTGCAAGTCTTCTTGTGGGATTATTGGCTTATTTACTATTGTCATCTCTCTTCATTAAACTAATGCCACCACACCATTCTGACTAAAGCATTTGGAATTATATGGATTACAACACTGGCATTCCTGAGTGATCAGCTTTCAGTGGCAACAGGTTTATTTCAAGGCTTCCAAGAATCCATAATCACCGGAGCAAATTTCCATAATACCCTTTTCTCCCACCTGCATACACATATAGTCATGTATGTTATTGACTCTGTTTATCTGGAGAATTGTAAATAACACCCTTTCCATTTCTTCATGTTTATGAAATATTAATTTTACCACCTCTCTATCAAATTTCTATATTCTCTGTTTTTCAATACAGCCAAATTTATAGAAGTTGTTAGTTGTATGATCTTGGCAATTCTAATGACATTCTTGTTACTTTCCATGACCTCTGTTTTGTGTAGCTAACAATTCCTTGCCAAATATACCCACAATTTTATTAAAATAAAACATATTTTACAATTTTAAGTAAACATCTCAGAGAAAATTTTGAACAACAGCAGTGCAATATAGACTAACCAGATGAATACTTGGAATCCAAGTCTTAGATGTGGCTGGACTATCACTATTTTCTTTAACCTTATTCTTACTTCTCAACTCAGTGTTGTATGAATTTGTCACAATACTCTTGGATGATTTTTGTGTTTATCTTTGTATTTCTTCATGAGCTTATAAAATGCAATTTTTCTTTTTTTCCTAAGATTTTCACTTTGCCTCTGACCCTGTGTCCATGTGCTATATTGTCCAGCCACTGTCCTGGTACATTTTGAGACTGTTGAATACTGTTTTTCCAACTATGCTTTGTTTGTTCAGCAATCTCAGAGCTCTTAGGAGGGACAATTGAAAACTTGATGAGTTTTTCCACCACTCGACATGCTAAGAAAGGCTCAAGCTTTTCATTGCATGTTAATTCTGATTTGTGATTTTACAAAAACACCTTCCAATTATGCTTTCATTAACATGGAAACTCACATGGTAAGCCCATCTTGTTTCAATAAAACAAACGTGTTTAATTTTTAGGTTTAAGTATTTCTTTCGCTTTACTTATAGATATTATATTTAATCTAATATAAAATATAAGAATATATATCTCACATGATATATATATATATGTATATATGTATATATATTTCCCAGGCTAGTATGAAAGAAACATTACCTCTTTGTATGTGACTTTTCTTAATTTTTTAATGAGAAAAAATAAACATACTTTTAATTTATTTTTTATTCTGCATCTAAATTATTATATAATTTAGTATATAAAAAAGTCAGTTGGTCTTTAAGATGAAGATACATGACATATTTTATGGAGTTAGATACTATGAGCGAGTATTTTGGAAGCATTCATATAAAAGTTCAAGTAGGTAATAGTCTCTGTATATCTTCAAGGAAATAAGAATAAATTTATTTTGGCAATGACTACTATTGTCATTTTCTTTTATCTGAAAGATAAAGTATTAATAAAAAAATCTGCATTAATAAAGACACAAAAGTAATTAGCTGATATTTTATTTCTTTTAAAATAAAAGAAATGCTTATTTCTTTAAAAGAAACAGAATTTGTTTTATACTATGTTGGGAGTTGTATTCATATATTCAAAAATACCACCTTTGTTTCAATCCAGAATTAGATATAACATTAAAACAGTTTTAATATACTTTAAATGTAAGCAAATGTCAATTGGGTAATCATTTTATAGTATGATCTGTTTTCTCATTTGCAAGAAAGTAATATCTTTGGTTTTAGAGATGCATATTACTTCTACAGTGGTTTCTCTGGAATTTCCCTGGTTGATTTCATTTAGTAAGCCATATCATATTCATATACATAGCCTAGTACTTATAAGCAGATGCCTGAAATCTGTTATTGACCCTCCTTAGAGCTACTCTGTGTGTTCAAATATCTCTTCTTAGCCCAATATTTATAACAAAGTTTGGTAAACAGTGCAAGATTCTGAAGGGAAGACAAGATTAAATCTATGATTTCACTGCCTTAAACACTTCAATATATTATCTTTCATTCTTCAGAGTTATTGAAAGAGTAAAGGATACACAAACATTTAAAGTGCATGCCTCTAAAATCTAATGGAGATGCAACCACAGTTGAGTAAAAGGCCATTAAAATGATGAAATCATTACCTTCTCTCCAAGAATAAAAGACATTGCAAATATTTAGATTTTTAACAGACTCAAATCACTTAAACGAATAAATACAGTCTTTTCATCGGGTTATGGTTCTAATAGCTGCCAGGAAATGTCAAATTCATATGCTGTCCTAGAATAGGAGATTTAGCTTTTGGATTTTAATTTTGCTAAAAGACGTGTAAAAGCACACAGCCGTTCAGATCCCTTTTGGCTCCACATCTGTGTAGGATTATCTGTGAACAGTGTTTGAGCCAGTGCTGGCAGACATATATTCACTTGAATGTAATTAATTATAGTTTTTCTTTTTGTTTTTTAAGTACAGACAAGAAGAATGATGGAAAGGAATTTGGAGAAGCATTGTTTTCAGTAATAATCTTACATAGGAGGTAAGGCTCAAATTTGCCAAAATGGAATCTAGAAGTAAAAATCTATCAGTCAGATGTCCAAATAAAATTCATAATTGTTCTGAAATGATTAATGTTTAGTCCTATTTTAAAATTGAGAAGAAAGGAAATGGCTCACCTTGAGGAAATGAATTAACGCTTTTATATGGAACTCTAGCAGTTCCAAAATATGTCATAGGAATGCTGTAGTGCTGACTTATAAGCACTTTTCAAAGCAGCAAACAACAGGAAACTTTGCTATAACTGTTTCCTATCATTCTCCTTTGATTTTTTTTAACCCATCAACTTGGCTGACTATGTACTCACTTCTCAAAGTCCTTCCTAAGACTTCTTATTGATTTGACTACCTTCATGTAGAAGTACTCTGAAGTGAACTTTTATTTCACAAAATTACATAATATATTTTAAGGTACTTTGTATCAACATAGACATCTTATAATTTGTCAAAATTAGAAATTTAAGTTCTAATAAAGTCTTGAGATTTCTTGATTCCAGAGCCAATAAATAAACAACAACAACAACAAACCAAACAAATAAATAAATGCTGCTCAAGTGTGTTTCTGTCATCTTGAAGAGAATTTAAATGTTTCTCTTAGATATTTGTCTCTGATTTCCGCATTACACTTCGTATGTTACGTTGCCAAGCCAAAATTCTTTCTTCCCATCGGTATAGCCTTAGGCATCTAAAAATGACTTCATCTGTAGAGTACTTGTCACTTATGATTGCAAAGAACAACAGTCTTGGAGACAGCCAAGAATATAGTTATCATAGGCCAAAGTTAAAAACGACCAGAGCATCAACAGGGGATCTGGCTGCTTTACTAGTGTGGTTGTTAATGGACAAGAGCTCTTTCCTCACTCAGAGAATTGCTTCAACTCCTTGTGGTTATGGGAATAGGAAATGGAAGGAGACAACACTTTACTGGCAGAGACATTACTAACCCTGCGGATGCAGCAAGAATTGAGAACAGAAAAAAAAGGATGCTGAGAAGACACAGGATTCCTTTGACATGATGGTGCCAGTGAGGTATGGACTAACCACATGGGAAGCTGAATAAATTTTTTCCAGAATGGCATCATCTTGGATAAAAAGAAAGACTTCCTTACTCGTGAGCACTTAAGAACCATGCCTATTCATGAGACACGATTCCTTAGTGACAGACAATTTGTCATGTGAAATTTATGTTTGTAGGATGAATTTGAGCTCAGATATTAATTTTTGTAATAATCATATATCTTGATATTTACCTGCAACTATCAAAATAATATGGACCAATTTTCTTAAAAGCATAAATCTCGTAGTTAGTGCTTAAATTTAGCAAGATGATTGTTTTATAAACTTTATTTAAAAGTTGACAGATAATATGTTTATGGTGTAGTATATTATTTTTAACTAAATATATGAACTGGAATGTCTTTTAAAACTATTTTTATAAAGGTTTTAATTAACAGAAAATAGGGGATTTCATTGTAACATTGTCACATATGTCCATCATGAACTTTGTTCATGTTCACCTGTATTCCTCTATTGTGTTTCCTCCCCCGAAAAATGTCCTCTTCTGAGTAGTCAATTTCTTCCCTACACACACACACACACACACACACACACACACACACACACACACACACACACACACGCATGCCCGCACACACACACTTTACATATCTACATTGTTTGCTGATTAATATTTAGGGTAATCCATACATTGGCCACTAAGAGTGGTGTCTCAGTCTATATGGATAAGTTTCACAGTGATATATGTAGATTTATCTTGTATAAAGAGAGGAACACTACAGCTGGAACCCATTTGTAGTATTTGAGAACCATGACATCAATTTCTACAGTGTGTATACTAAAACTATATAGACTCAGTTCTCTCTGGAATTCTTTCTGGAATTTGCTGTTTGCTTTCTTGATGACAGATATTCTGACTAAGGTAAAATAAAATCTCATAATAGTTTTGATTGGTAGTCTATGATGTCTAAGGAACCTGAGTGCTTTCATATTTATTAGTTACCTGTACCTCTTATAAGAATAGGATTTTTGCCATTCATTTATTGGATGGCTTGTTTAGTTATTATCTTTATGGCAAACATCTACTATTTATTACCTTAGAAGTGTTTAGAGAATATATCATCTGTAAGCATATTTGTTCTGATATATACAGAACTCCTTTATAATTTCTCCAATAAATCTATATCATTCAGGTCACTCTAGAGAAACAGAACTGATAGAATTTTTTAAATATATGTGGATGTGTGTATCCATATATGTTAATGTATATATGTATACCTATATGCATATACATGCATGCATGCATACATATGAATTTTATTTGAATTTTTTACCTACTGTGGTCCAGCTAGTCCGACATGACTGTTTACAAACAGAAGGCCAGTAGTTCTTCAGTCCACAAAGTTTTAGGTACCACATTGTCTTTAGTATATGTGAGTACCCAGAAGAAGTGGGCTCTAATGCCAGTGAAGTAATAAGCTTGCTAGTGAAAACACAAGCAAGAAGGCAAAGAGACAAAGCTTCATTCACTCATGTCTTTTATAAAGGCTCCAGCAAAAGATGTGGCCAAGATTAAAAGTATATCCTCCCACTCAAAGATCTGGACTGGAAGTTATTCTTCCCACATCAAAGGATTTAATTAAAAGAATACACAGGTCTGCCCAGGCATTTTTGTTTCAGATAATCTCAGATATAGTGCAGTTGACAATCAAGAGTAGCCATCACAGTAGTCCTCCTTTTCATGAAATAAATTCTGTCGGGTCCTGAACCATGTTTGTTAGAGCTGTGATAACAGACATATTAGGAGAGACTCTCTAAGATAATCAATTTTTTGTAATAAATTAATATTTTAAGGTTCCAGATATGAGTGTCACAGTGTGAGAGGCATATGTTAGAAGGGATGTACCATGAATTGCTGCCACATCTCTTCTATTCTTTCATGAAGTGAGGTGAGCAGAAGTTGATTGCATGGTACTTTTGAATAATGCCATAAATAAGGGCATGAAGATATTTCTTTAACATATTTGCTTCATTTTACTTGTATATGTTCCTAATACTAGGATTTAATAATAACATAGCACTTCTATTTTTATTTAAGAAACCCCAATAATCTGTTGATAGTTGGTACAAAATTCCTAATAAAATTAATTTTAATTATTTACTTTATTTCCCTGGTTCATTTTAATCTTTGCAGTAACGTCAATCCTACAGGAATGAGGTGCTATCTCATTGTGGTTTTTGACCTTCATTTCCCTGACAATTAGTGATATTGAACATTGTTCATGTACTATGTGATAAAACTATACTTTTTAGGACAATTGTCTACTCAGTTCTTTGTCCCATTTCCCTTGCTACTGGAATCCTTTGTTTCTTATACAGAGAGAAGTTTGCAAATAATTTAGTTATAAAAATATTAAACACAAGTTTTTATATTTGATATTGTTTCTTGCTTCATACCTCAAATTTGCTTACTGATAAAATAATCAAACCCTTGGAAAATATATAAAATGATTTTTTTCAATGAGCCATAATATATTAAGAATAAAAATGAGGATCTTTCAGCCTTCTCACCAGTTGCTGACCTACATAGATAATAAACAGGAAGCCAGCAGAGTTGTGAACTCAGCAGGAATGAGTAGGGTCTAGGATAGAAGCCCCATTGTGTATAACTATCCCCAAACTCTCTCACAATAAGAGACAACCAAACGTGATAACACCAAAGACATCACAATGGGAAGAAGTCAGCATAAGAGCATAAGCAACAATTCTCAGGGCCATTTGATACCACCAGAAATTAGTAGTCCCACCACCACTGCAAGTTATATAGATACTATTTCACCTGATGCATAAGAGAAAGATTTCACATTTGAGGTTATGAAAATGATGAGGCCTTAAAAAGGAGCAAAATTGAACCCTCAAATTAGAATAGGAATATACTAAGAAGGAGATGAAAGAATTGAACAAGTCATTTAAAGAAATTAGTGATAATTAGGAAAATAATCAAAGAGAAGAAGGAAATGAATAAAGGGATATAGGATCTAAAAATGGAGATAAAAAGAATGAAGAGAACACAATCTAAATTAATCTTGGATATAGAAATCCTAGGGTAGAAGACAGGAACTGTAGACATAATCAACACCAACAGAATACAAGCGATGAAAGACAGAATCTCAGAGGTAGAAGAAATGATTGAATAAATTGATGCTATAGTCAAAGAAAGTGTTAAATCTAAAAACCTCCTGGCATAAAACATGTAAGAAATCTGGGATACCATGAAGAGATGAAACCTAAGAATAATAGGAATAGAAGAAAAAGATTCCCAGCTCTAAGGCCCAGAAAATATTCATCAATATCATAGAATAAAACTTCCAGGTGGCAGTGGGGTTTGAAAGATGAAGTCCTCAATGCATTCTGAGGAGGAGGATTGTGTCCCTGAGCTACACAGAAATGTTCACCCTTGAGAGAGGCCTGATTGGGAGGAAACATTTAGCTCAATTTATTAGAAATACCCAAGCTGACATCATCCAAAATAGCATACTATGTCTGATCCAAAGAATAGGAGTGACTGCACAGCCACCAAAGGACCATACTTAAAGCTCCAAAACACGGTGCTGTTGTTTCCCAGAGAGAAAGAAATCCTGTCATATGGATCATCTATGACCTCCAGTTGCAGGACCATTTGGCCATGCTCCAGGGCCCCCAGGCTGGTACTGCTTTTCAGGTTGTGGCCAAGTGAGGTGCAGGCCAAGGAGATGGCATTCAAGGAGGTGGGTGCTGTTCTAGTCGAGCCAAGCAAGGACTGCATCACCCACAACACAAGCCTCATGGAACTCCTCTCATGGGTCAGGGCCATGCTCAGTGCTGAGAGCTGGATAGTACAGAGGTGGATACCAGGGGTAGCACCGAGGCAGGGGCCCATGGCAAATGGAGCATGTGATAGAACCAGAGACTTAGGAGGCACGAATCAACAAAGCCACACATTCCCTGGGACAAGAAGCTAGCTGGGCCAACATCAATGGTTTCTGCAAGGAACTCAATGATGATTTTGAGGGGTCACTACTTGCCACATGCTTCATGGCCCACAAGATCCAATATCTACAGTAGGAAGCTATCAATGTCTTGATGGCCAGAAACAATCTGGTGAGTTGAACTAGAGCAGGAGAGCTGGCCATGAGGACACAAGAACAGGAGAGCTGGCCCCAAGGATGCAGGAGTAGGTGAGCCAGCCCTGCCATGATGACAGGGAAGTGATAGAGCAGGCCCTACACTGAGGACATGGGAGCACAAGAGCTGGCCCTGCCCTGATGACACAGCAGCATGTGAGCTGGCCCAGCCCTGAGGATATGGGAGCAACAGAGCAGGCCCTGCCCTGGGGAAAAGAGAGTGGCCCTGATCCAGGGCTCTGAGTTGACCTCACCGCAACATCTACCCCATGTATGGCCTGCTGGAACACATGAAGGGACTGGACCTGAATATTCAAAGATTAAGACTCACCTTGACCCACAGAAACAACAGATATCTGACCCCAGTCTCAGTGAGGATCTGGTAATGATAGTGTATGCCTCAAACCAGACCCATGACTCATAGCAATGAACATTTGAAAGCTCCTATGACAAGATTTTTTGTTTGTTTGTCTTATTTTACTGGGGGAAGAGAGGGATTTTGGTGCATGGTGTGTAAATCATAGACATTCAGTAAAGTAAACAAACAAACAAACAACAACAACAACAAATTTCCTGAACCCAAAGAAAGAAATGCCCGTAAATAGACAAGAAGCCAACAGAATTCCAAATAGATTGGACCAGAAAAGAAAATCCTCCTGCTACTTAATAATCAAAACACTAAATGTACAGAACTAGGAAACAATATTGAAAGCTGAAAAAGAAAACGGCCAGGTGTGAAGGCAAAACTATCAGAATTACACATGACTTATCAACATAGATTATGAAAGCCAGAAGGGACTGGAAGGATGTCATACAGACACTAAGAAATCACATAGATATGCCAACCAAGACCACTATATCCAGCAAAACTTTCAATGACCATCAGTGGAGAAAACAAGATATTCTAAGACAAATTCAAGTATAAACAGTACCTATGCCAAATTCAGACTTACAGAAGATACCAGAAGAAAAACTCAAATTCTAAAAGGCTCTCAATTCTGAACATTTATAACCCAAATGCAAGAGAACCCACATTCATACAAAAATTACTAAAGTTTAATGATACACTGATCTTCATACATTAATAGTGAGAGACTATAAGACCCCACTCTACCTGATAGATAGATCCTGAAGATAGTAACTAAATGGAGAAATAATTAAACTAATATAAATCATGAATAAAATGCACTTAACTGATATATACAGAACATTTACCACAAGCACACACAAAAAATACCTTCTTCTTAGCATCTCACTGAACCCTCCCCAAATTCACCATATACTTGGACACAAAGCAAACCTCAACAGATACAAAAAGATCATAATAATCCATTCCATCTTATCAAACCACCATGGAGGAAAGATGGATCTCAGCAACAAAAGTACCAACAAAAAGCCTATAGAATTCATGAAAATTGAAGAACCCCTATTTAATGACCTCTGGGTAAGGGATGAAATAAACAAAGAAATTAAAAACATTCTAGAATTCAATGAAAATGCAGGCACAACATAGCCAAACATATGGGACACAGTGAGAGCAGTGGTAAGAGGAGAGTTCATAGCGCTAAGTGCCTTTATAAAGAAATTGGAATGGCTGGGTGTAGTGGCACGCGCCTTTAATCCCAAAACTTAGGTGGCCGAGGCAGGCAGATCATTGTGAGTTTGAGGCCAGCCTGGTCTACAGAGTGAGTTACAGGACAGCCAAGGATACATAGAGAAAGTCTGTCTTGAAAAACAAAAATAAACAAACAACAAACAAATAAAAGAAATTGGAAAGATCCCATATTAGTAACCTAACAGCTCACCTGAAACCTCAACAACAAAAAGAACCAGACACATCTAAGAGGAATAGATGGATGGAAATTATCAAATTTAGGCCTGAAATCAATAAATAAGAAACAAAGATAACAATGAAAAGAATCAAAAAGACCAAGAGCTAGTTCTTTCAGAAAATCAACAAGATAGTCATCCATTAGCCAAATTAACTAATATGCAGAGGGAGAATATTCAAATCAACAAAATAAAAAATGAAATGACTCACATAATAGACACCAAGGAAATCCCAAGAATCATTAAGTTTTATTTCAAAAGCTTATATGCCACAAAATTTGAAAATCTAAGTGAAATGGACAATTTTCTTGATAACTACCAACTACCAAAATTGAATCAAAATCAAATAAACAAATTAAGTAATCCTATATCTCCTAAGGAAATAGAGGCATTCGTCAAAAGTGTCCCAACCAAAAAAGCTCAGGGCAAGATGGATTCAGAGCAGAATGTTTCCAGGCCACCAAAGAGCTAATACAAATTATCTTCCAACTATTACACAAAGTAGAATCAGAAGAAACATTAATAAACTCATTTCATGTGGCCAGAGTAACCTTGATACCCAAACCACAAAAAGACATAACAAAAAGAAGAGAATATAAGATCAATTTCTCTTATGAACATTGATGTGAAAATACTCAATAAAATGTTTTCAAACCTAATCCATGAACACATCAAAAACATCGTACAACATGATCAATTAGGCTTCATCCCTGGAATTCAGGAATGGGTCAATATGTGGAAATCCATCAATGTAATCCATCAATAAACAAAATGAAAGAAAAAAAAACATTTGATCATCTCCTTAGAATGCCAAAAAAGCATTTGAAAAAAATCAAACACACAGTCATGCTTAAAGTCTTGGAGAGCAAGAATACAAGGTACATATCTAAACATAATTAAGGCAATACACAGCAAGTCAATAGCCAATATCAAATTAAATGGAGAGAAACTTACCTCAATTTTACTGAAATCAGGAACTAGACATGGCTGTGTGCTCTCTCTGTATCTCTTCAATATAGTACCTGAAATATTAGCTAGAACAAAAAGACAGCTAAAGGACATCAAGAGGATACAAATTGAAAAAGGAAGAACTCAAAGTATCACTGTTCTCAGAAGATACAATAATATACATAAATGACAGTAAAATTCTACCCAGGAACTCTTACAACTGATAAACACCTTCAGAAAACTGGCTAAATACAAAATCAACTTAAAAACAAAAGTCAGTAACTCTCCTGTATACAAATGACAAATGGTCTGGGAATGCAATTAAAGAAACTACACCCTTCACAATAGTCATAAATAATATAAAGTATCTTGGTGAAACTCTAACCAAGCAATTGAGAGGCTTGTATGAAAAAACTTCAAGTCTCTGATGAAAAAAATTGGAAGAGATATGCAAAGATGGAACGAACTTCCATGCCTATGGATTGGGAGAATAAATATAGTAAAAATGGTCATCTTAACAAAAACTATCTACAATGCAATTACTATCAAAATACTTACACAATTCCTTAAAGACCTAAAAGATCAATTCTCAACTTCATATGAAAAAAAAAAAAAAAAAAAAAAAAAAAAAAACCCTGAAACTAAAACAAGCCTGTACAATAAAAGATCTTCCAGAGGAATCATCATCCCTGATCTCAAGCCATACCATAGAGTAACAGTAATAAAAACAGCATGGTACTGGCATTGAAATAGGCTGGTTGATAAATGGAATCACATCCAGGTCCCAGAAATAAACCTGCACACCTGTGGACACTTGATTTTTGACAGAGATGACAAAGCTATACAATGGAAATAAAGATGGTATGTTCAACAAGTGGTACTGGTCTACTTGCAGGTCTACATGTAGAATAATGCAATATTTATCACCCTGCACAATACTCAAGTCCATGTGGACTAAAGACCTCAACATAAAACTATACACACAAAATGCATTAGAAAAAATGGAGAACAGCCTTGAACACATTTTTGCAGAAGACAACTTCTAGACCATAGCACCAACATCTCAGGCTCTAAGATCAACAATTAAGAAAAAGGATCTCATTAATCTGGAAAGATTCTGTAATGCAAAGAACACTGTCAAAAGAACAAAATGAGAGGCTACAGCTTGGAAAAGTTTTTCACCAACCCTACAAGCAACAAAGGGCTAATATCAAAAATATATAAAGAACTCAATAAATTAAGCACCAAACCAAATAACCCAATTTATAAATGGGATGCAGAGCTAAACAGAACTCTTGACAGAGGAATATCAAATGGCTAAAAAACACTTAAGGAAATGCTTAATAATCTTTGTATCAGGGAAATGCAAATTAAAATGACTCTGAGATTTCATTTTATCCCTCTCAGGATGGCTAAGATTAAAAAACAAAACTAAACAAAACAAAACTTGGGTGACAGCACATGTTGGCGAGAATGTGGAGAAAGGGAAACAGTCCGCAATTGTTGGTGGGAGTGCAAACGTGTACAACCAGTTTGGAAATCAATCTGTCACTATCTCAGAAAATTGGGAATAGTGCTACCTCAAAAACTAGGTAATCCACTCATGGGCATATACCCAAATTATGCTCCACCATACAGCATGGACATTTGCTCAATTATGTTCATAGCAGCTTTATTCATAATAGCCAGAATCTGGAAACAATTTAGATGTACCTCAAAGGAAGAATTGATAAAGAAACTGGTACATTTACACAATAGAATACTATTCAGCTATCAAAAACAGGAAAATCTTTAAAATTGTAAGAAAATGCATAGAACTAGAAAAGATCATCCTGAGTGATATAACCCAGAACCAGATTGTCATGCTTGGTATATATTCACTTATAAGTGGATATTAGTACAACATAAATGTCTTCTAGAGACTCCACCCAGCAGGAGATCGGGGCAGACACTGGGACTTGCAGCAGGACTCTGGGTGAAGCACTTTGAGTTGTAAGAAGGACTTGGGGGATGGAAAAAGCTGTGTGTGTGTGTGTGTGTGTGTGTGTGTGTGTGTGTGTGTGTGTGTGTGTGTGTGTGTGTGTGTAGCTCTGCAAGGAGATTATCAGTGGTGGTGAATAAGGACCCAGAGAGGACCTGCACAAACTGGTGCACCACCAAGAACATTGCAAACAGAGAATCTAGATCTCTTGCTCAGATTTAGTAGATATACAGCTCATTCTCCACATATGGAAGTGGGAGATGGAGTAGAGAGAGGTCCTGCCTCTGACAGGAACTTCTTTTTCTGCTTTGATAACTGCCCCTTGGCAAAGAGACCCTGTGAGAATACAGAGGAGTAGAATATAGGCTATCCAGAAGAGACTTGATTAGCTGTCAGAGGTCTAGTGGAGGAGAATAGGGCAGAAGAGGAAGGAATATGGGAACAGGAAGATAAGAGTGAGGGGATTACAATCAGGGTGTAACGTGAGTAGATTAAAGTAAAATAAAAAATTTAAAGAATATAAAAGATGAATGAATAATGGAAGAACATAAATAAATAAAATTAAATCAGAAAGCAAGCCTTAGTGCTGTAGACTACATGATCTAGAAAAATATTTCTGCTTAGAATCTGGTATTTTGTTGACTGCTTTTCCTCTTCTTGTTTTACTAAGTCTCATGGATTCCAAACAAAGCATAAATAAAGGAATCAGGCAGAACAAAAAGCCAGTATTCACCTCTACTACTTTGAACATTACGGGTAGATAAGTGACAGAGTTTACAGAAAGGAAGAACACATGATTATCTAAAGAATTGTAAGTATCTCAGAAAATACCCTTATCATTTTCCTTTTCTGAACTACTTACAATTCTTTAGATAATCATGTGTTCTTCCACTTGTGAACTATAATAAATTTGTGTTCATGAATTTATCAAAGAATTTCTGCATTTTATAAAATGACTTATGACTTATTTAAATTACACTGCATGAAGAAAGAACCAAAACACTGTCAGAAGCTCTTGAGATGATTTCTTCATAGCTATATTGGAAATGTTCTCAGTCTGGTAAAGCAAACCATGTTATTTTTCAAGAAGGTTTAAGAAAACAAAGTCATTTCCCTAATTTTGAAAGGAAGAGTAATGCATTGGGAATGGACTCACTCTCCTTTGAAAAATGGCCTATCTTCATGTCATGTCATATATGCTGTGGTCCAGCTCTGCCTATTCTTTCTTAATGGTGTTATTGGTAATCAGCTGAATCCTGCATGATGAATGCCACAGTCATGGAATTTTCTCTGTATGGAAGAGGCAGAAACCAACTTCTTGGAACATTGTCAATAAAGATATGATGTCCTAACTGAAGTAGAATTCTCTATCAGAAGAAATGTTGGAAAATTTCTTTCTTCCATGGAATGTGGTGGATACTTTGAGTTTTTCCAAAATTACTTAACGTCTAACTGATTGGAAGCTATACACACCCCTTTTAATTTTGCTTTTGATGGGAGTGGGGGGTGAGGCAATGTTTCTGTAAAGACATTTGGTGTAGCTCAGTAATTAGAGCTGTGAAATTTGGTTTGTGTTGTGACAGTGACAAATACATTTGTCAAACGTTTTTGGGGACTGTTTCTTTTCAAATCTACCCCTTTCTTTTCTCTCCTTTGTGTGAAGCTTCTATATCTGTGCTTTGTTTGCCTCCTCAAAGGAAGCAGAAGATATTTTCTACTAGATTAAAACTTTCTTTTCTTCTGTTACATTTCCAGTGAAAGATTAAATAACCAGTCATCAAAAATACTCCCACCCCAGGTTTAGTTTAAATTTCAGTAAACTAATGAGAGATGAAGAAAAAAAAAGAAAGAAAAAGAAAGAAAAGAAAAGAAAAAGAAAACAGAAAAAATGGATGCAGTAAGTAGAAACAAGGAAGCTTGCCACTGTACCTGCAGTATTTATACTATAGAAGATACGATGGTTTCAATTAGCTTGGGGGCTATAAACAGCAGTACCTTTTATTGTGTTTGAGTTTCAGAGTTGAAAGACCCCATCACAATGTCCTCAAACTTGCATAGAAGAAATCTCAGATTGCATTATGAGATGCAGAGAATACAAACTGGATTAACAAAGATAAGTAAATTCTCTTTAATAAATTGTTATCTGAGTTTGAAGATAAATAATGATATAGACTATAAAAGAATATATAAAGGGCTTGACATATTGCAGCAATATAGTGCAAATGGTGCATTTGACTGGGGATAGGAGGTCTGGGAAATATATATACATATTCCAGTGCTGATCACATTCTGATGTTCATATCCTATTATTCAGTTCTCTTATTTCCTTTTTTTTTTTTTTGATGAATTTTTTTTCCTAAGGAATGTTTGTCTGTCTATTCTATGAAAATATTTTTCTGCTACCTTTTTGATAGCTTTAAGTTTTATTTGCTTTCATGTAGAATTTCTTATAACCTGTCAGGAAAGAAAAAAATCATACTTATGCAATTAGTTATAGTTGGTCCACTTATTTTCTTTGTACTTTGGAATACCTGGTATAAACACATAGTGTTTAATTTGCTATGACTGTGTGGTTCAGGAATTTGAGCTAGGTCCCCAGGGACACCGTATCTCTGCCCTGTAGAGTGTTGGCTAAACTCAATAATTTCAGGCATCTGGTAAGCTGAGGGTCAAACACAACTCCCTTTATTTTTCAGAGATGACAAGACAGGTTGCTGGCAGAAGTAACTCTATCATCTTGGCCTGTCTCCAGGCTGACAACTCAAGTTACTTTGTCAAGAGTCACAGGAAAGCAAATGAAGGAATACAACAGCTCTTCGGCCTCTCGACTGTCAAGAAGTCAATTCCATTGGTCAGACCAGTTCCAAGGCCAACTTGGGGAAGGAGTGGTTCTACTTTTGAACATGAAGAGCAGCATGTACACAGAGAAAGCAAAATATTTCAGCCCTTTACACTGAACTGACTGTTAACCGTTCACTTCAGAATCCAAATTTCAGTGTCATCTTCTCTTATACTCCTGTAACAAGTCTCATATGTGACTTCTAATCAGATCTAAGTTGAGGTAGTATTAAGTAACAAGATCACATCTCTAATCCAGAATATTTCAAGTGACTTCTGTTAGTATTATCTTTTTTGGGATGTAGTTTTGTGTCCTAGGATACAATTACGCAGAGACAAGACACCACATCAAGCTCATCTTCCTGTATGTTTCTGCCAACCTCATAATAATTCTACTCCTGAATCATTCTTATCTCAGACTTGTAGTATTATGAAGAACCAAGATGAAAGTGGTTTGGCTATTACAACTCTGTTTTGCAATTGGATCAGGACAGAATGACAATTGAAAACTGTTTGTAGAACATGCTGGCTGTGGAGTAAATAAGTAAATTATAATCTAAGTAAAAAACAAAACAAAACAAAACAATGACAAAAAAGAAACTTAGCATTTCCGATGTTGCTTAGTCTTCACTTTAAAATAAGGTAACAAGCATATCAGGGAATTTGCTATGAAACACTTCTCAGAATACTTGAATTTGGTTAGCCCTAACTAGATAATGGTTTCTAACTTAACAAAATTTTGGTTTTGGTTCTGGGTGCTTGAAGATGATACATATTGTTAATTACATTGAAAATCATTATTTACTTATTTGTATAGTGTGTGTGTGTGTGTGTGTGTGTGTGTGGGTGTGCCTGAGGGATTCAGAGGGCAACTTGTAAAAATCCATCATTTTCTTCTTCCATGTGGCCCTAGAATCCAGTTTAACTCATAAGGCTTGGTATAAGCACCATTACTCACTGAGCTATCTCACCAGTTCCCTTTTGGCAGCATTTTACTAACCATAGAATATACACTGAGAAAACAACACCTCCAAAATATTTGGTTAAAGAGTCATAAATATTAATAATTTTGACCATTGGGAATTCTATCAATTCACATTCATTATGACTTCTTTTCATACTTTTCTCATATATACCTTGCTATTTCTTGTCTTTTAATTTTTTTGTTCTGCATATAGAACCCAATGTTTATGTATTTTAGGCAAGCACTGTATCAGTGAGTTATATCAATGGCCTCCATTCATAAAGGATTCTTTGAATTAACGGCGTTAGCCCAGCTGGGCATTGTGGCACACACCTTCAATCCCAACACTCGGGAAAGAAGGGGTAGGGAGATTGCTGTGAGTTTGAGGCTACCCTGTTCTACAATGTAAGTCTAGGACAAAAAGACTACACAGAGAAACTCTGTCTCAAAAAAAGAAAAAAAGTAGAAGAAGAAAAGAAAGAAAGAAAACATTATTAGCCCATTTGACATAATTGTAAACTTTAGTGGCAAGATTCCTTTCCTAAAGTTTGACCAATAACTTTATTAATTTTTAAATTAAATGTAGTGCTACAATCTGCTTAAGATATATGGTGCATTTGTTTCTTGGTTACCTCCTATTTGGAAAACCATAAGAAATGGAGTGCAAAATGCACTGATGTCCATAAGTAGAAATATGCTATTAGTTAAGCTATACAGTTTTATTACGAAGCACACCTTTTTCTTCTATTCTATGAAGTCAAATTCAGTTTACATACTTATTTGGAGCACATGACTACAGATCTGTAACATACAAATTTATGTGATCCACTTTTCACAGGGTTTATTTTATGTTACAGTTATCATCATTTTGTATTTTTCCAAAATCTGATGAGGTTATATTGCTTCTATCTCTCACAGGAAGTGCCAAAGCCTTGTGAGCAGTGTGAAACTCTAAAGTGCATTTGAAATGGAGGTCTCTTATAGCAAGGGTCATCAATTAAATAGACCATAGGTTTTAAACTCTACACAAATGTCAAAGCACAGGTTGTAGACTAGATATTTATTTCCCTCACTTCTTGTTAATTTCTCTAAAATATTCACATTAATTTCTTTAATGGAAACCAGAATATATCTTTGGACCATTACTGAATTATTTTCTGTATAATCACATTAAATCTGTTCTCATAATTTTCTTAAGTCCAACTTAATATGAAAATGATAGCTAGCAGATCTGGAGGCTAAACTATTCACCAATTTCTTGTAATGTAAATGAAATCCTGTAAGTAAAAACTTTAAAACATTATCCTTGCAAAGAATTTGAAACAGTTTGAAAATTTTGCACTCTCTGTGTGAAATTAACCTTCCACTATGTTCCAATAACAAAAGATATCTTTGTCAGAAACAAAATGTTATCCTGCAATTAAGGTCTGGGTAGAAACCTAACATTTCAGTTGGTCCAGGCCAATGACTTGGCTAAGGATTCGCTCCTTAGAAGACAGGCTCACTTTAAGCCAGGCAAAAGATATAGGGAGAATAATTAGCCCTTTAAGGAGATACTGTACTTCCCCTTCCTAGACTCGCCACTGCTAGTGCATTAGCTTACAAGTTACAGCTACACAGTTTGTGTATCTGGCAGATTTTCTGGATTATTTGAAAAGATGTAACCTCATCCGGATTCTTTCAAGGATGTTCCACACTCCTAATGGATTATTTTCATTAGCATTGCAAAGTTCAATTAGGGCATTTAGATATCAGACTATATTAACTCTCCCGATCCATGAGCAAGGAAGATCATTCCATCTTCTCATGTCATCTTCAATCTCATTCTTCAGAGTTTTGAAATTTTTTTCAAACAAATCCTTCACTTGCTTAGTTAGAGTAACTCCTAAATATTTTATATTGCTTGTGGCTAATGTGAAGTGTGTGGTTTTCCTAATTTCTTCCTCTGCAAGCTTGTCATTTGTGTATAGGAAGGCTACAGACTTTTTTGAGTTAATTTTGTATCCAGCCAACTTGCTGAAGGTGTTTATCAGCTGTAGTAGTTCTCTGGTGGAATTTTGAGGGTCACTTATGTACACTATCATATCATCTGCAAATAGGGATAATTTGACTTCCTCCTTTCCCACTTGGATCCCCTTGATCTCCTTTTGTTGTCTTATTGCTCTTTCTAGAACTTCGAGTACTTTATTGAAGAGATATGGAGAGAGTGGGCAGCCTTGCCTTGTTTCCGATTTTAGAGGAATTTCCTTGAGTATCTCACCATTTACTTTGATTTTGGCTATTGGCTTGCTGTATATAGCCTTTATTATGTTAAGGAAAGTGCCTTGTATCCCCGATCTCTCTAAAACTTTAAACATGAATGGGTGTTGGATTTTATCAAATGCTTTCTCTACATCCAAAGAGATGATCATGTGGTTTTTTATTTTCAGTTTGTTTATATGGTGGATTCCATTGATGGATTTCCATATATTAAACCATCCCTGCATGCCTGGAATGAAGCCTACTTGGTCATGATGAATGATATCTTTGATGTGTTCATGTATTCGTTTTGCAGACTATAGGGTCTCACAGGTAGTTCTTAAAGACTTTATGACAAATCTCCCCAAAGAGTCAAGGTCTCCTCATAGTAGACAAAAACACACTAAGAGGCACCTAACAGGCTTTAGGGTGACACTCTGAAAACAGGATGGGTAAATAATAGTACCTTGCTCTCCCCATAATTCTGCTGGTTTATCTCATCTCTGTATACAGTGCACAGGAATTTTCCTTTCTTTTGTCTCAGCGCATGTCTGTTAAGCAAAAGGGGATAGAACTTGTCATTAAATACCTAAGATAATTTTTTTTAGCAGTCATTGGGTACAGCATATCTGTATGTGATTATCTGAGAAGTACTTCTATTCTTTCTTTACCAGAAAACTAGCAACAAAGATAGCATAATGTGGAAAGTGGGATTTTACTTCCCAATGGATGGCCAGAAACTTGTCCACTCAAATTATAAGGCAGGAAAATTGAAAATTTCTGTTATCCATCAAGTCCCTCTACTCCTGTTACCTTGAACTAAAGTCTCAATCCTTCCTAATACTATCTTCTGCAAAAGAAAAAAAAAATCATACTTCTGTTGGAATTTCATTTGCATCACACAAACATTCAAGAAAAGGAAAATAATTTGGGTTGTACCGTAATACCAAGTAGAGCTACTTCTCTTTCATGGGTATACAGAGATAGGTTGATATATATGTAGGTGGGTATGTAGATAGATAGACCTTTGAATGTGTGACAAAAGACTTTACTGTTGCAAAAAATAGTCATCATCAGACTATCCATGCTAATGTTCATATCATATATTCCAATTCCCATGGGTTGGTATGAAAAGCTTCAGATATCTGTACATGTAGTGAGTTACATTGCAATAATAAAAGCATGGACTAGGAAAAACAAGAATTCATAAATAGATAGAAATTACAGCTAACATCCACACACAAAAGATATTTTTATATTATGATGGTCAATAAATATCAACTCAAACAAGTGAGACAAAAACAATAGGAACAAACTATGCCTCTTGACTGCAAATGCAAATACTCTTTCAACCTTTTTAGAATAATTGCTAAGCTAGCGTCATTTACTAATAGTCCAGAGATAAAGTAGTTAGTACATCACCTCATACTTGTGAAAAAATGTGAGCAAATCATGAACAACTGCCTTTTAGCAGTTCTACCCAAAGTACAGAGTACTCTGCATTGCTCCTGTCTCCTATCCTCTGCCTCCTTTCCCTTCCATCATCACTCCATCTCTTTTAGAAGAAAGGCTAAAATGTTTTGAAGTACCTTACTTTTTTATTTTTTAGTTTTGTTTTACTTTGTATATCTACAGTAAGAAAGTATACTGGCCCAAGGGGCATGTCTCACGAAAGCCTTCACTTACCAGGAAACTGGAACAGAGGGTAGGACATCCTATTGGGGCTCTAGATGAGAGAAGCAGGGGAGAATGACAAAGTAGAAGGATCCAGAGGGTCCTAGAAACCTACAAGAAGAACATTATGATAAGTAGATGTAGACCCAGGGGTCCCGCTCAAACTAAGGCACCAGCCAAGGACAATACAGGTGGTAAACTTTATACCCCTACCCAAATCTAGCCAATGGACAGAACATTCTTCACAGTTCAGTGGAGAGTGGGGTATGACTTTCATATGAACTCTGGTGCCTCATATTGGACCATTTCCCCTGGAGGGGGAGACCTGGTGGCACTCAGAGGAAGGATAGCAGGTTACCAAGAAGAGAATTGATACCCTATGAGCATACACAGGGGGAGGAAATCCCCCTCAGGAACCGTCATAGGGGAGGGGAATAATGGAAAAATGGGAGGGAGAGAAAGATGGGAGGATACAAGGGATGGGATAACCATTGAGATGTAACAAGAATAAATTAATAAAAAATTAAAAAAAAGAAAGTATATATATTCAAGTTCATATGTTTGGGAGCCTTGAGTGTGTGTGCATGTGCATAAATGTACATATGGAAGCTAGTGGTTGGTGTTTTGTAGGAAGGTCAACAGGTTGTAGAGTGTCCTTTCCGGGTGACTCATTTGTCTGAGCCACTTCTAAGAACCTTGACCAATCTCTGTTTCTTCAAGACTACTTTGTAGGTCTCTGTTTCAAGCAGTTTGCTTGACCTCTGCTTTTTCCAGGCTTCTGGGCCCATCCGAGCATCTTGAAGAGCCAAACATTGGTCCTCATGCCTTCATGTTAGCACTTCACTAAGTCATCACCCTACTCTCAAGTTTTAAGACACTTCTCTGAAAATAATACTTTGATGACTTAAAAAGAAACTCATTTAGTGTGAATAACAGAATGTCTTTAATAGCTGATAAAAAATTGACTTTTTCTGTAATTATTAATATGATATAAAAGCAAAATCCACTCTGATCATACTAATAAAATAGATGTGAGGAAAAACTGTAGACACAGAATGATTGATGTTTGGTCACATTGAAAGTCATAGATGCAGAAACATTAGGTGTGCCTAATACATATCAGGTTGAATAGTTGGACTGGAATAAAAAAGTTAGGGGAATATTTGAAAGGAAGGAAACAATTTAAGCTAAATTTATAAATGAAAAAAAAAATCCAGTCAGTTCAATTTAAGGAGGAAGTATAAAAGGAAAGGAATCTCGCTTCACTAAACAAGATAAGATTCCTCTCAGAATACCCTGGACTAAGGGATTTTAGAAACTAAAAATTTAAGATGCCTATAAAAGAATATATTGTAATAGTTGATATAGTAAGGATGAATAAGGATATCAATTGAATCCTACTCAATGTGAGAAAAATCTGGCAATATTTCAGAGGTAATGCTGGTGAAAATTATACATGGAAGAATAAATCATTCTGCTGATTTTAAATCTGGGAATGTTTAACTCATGTGAAAATGAAGGTCTCTGGGACAACCAGCTATTCACGGGACATAAAGATTTGCCATGGTGGGAATAAACAGATCATACCTCTCATCTTTGCTGTAAAGATATGTGCTTCATGAGATTAGTAAATGCCTGATATTATATTAGTCTTTATTGTGCCATAGGTATTAATGACACCATACCACAGAGGAAGTGTACCAAAAGAGAAAAAGAATTCCAACACCAATGAGCTCAAGGAGAAATGTCATAGGCAAAAAGAACAGAGGGAGGAATTTAATAGACTGACTTAAACTATACTTAAATTAACATTCATAGTTATCCAAAGCCAGCCCCATTAGTAGACAAGAAAAATAAGTTATCATCATGGTAGGAAAATACCCTTCCACAAAGCCCTGTTTAAAAATATATATAAGTTATTTATTCAGACTACATCCATATGTTATCCCCTCACATGTATCTTCTGTTTCCCACTCCTTCCCTCTTTCATCCCATTCCCCTTCTAGATCTGTGACAAAAGGGGACCTTTTCCCCCACTATAAGATCACAGCCTATCAGGTCTTTTCTTGGTAGCCTGCTTACTCTTCATCTGAGTGTCACCAGGTCTCCCCACCAAGAGGAAGTGGTCAAATAGGTGGCACCAGAGTTCATGTCCAAGTCAATCCCTGCTCTCCACACAGCTGTGGAGAATGTGGTGTCGATTGGCTAGATCTGGATAGGACTTCTAGGTTTACTGTACGCATTGACCTTGGTTGGTAGAGTAGTTTGAGCTGACTGCCTGCGTCCAGATACATCAGCCTTAATGATCTGCTTGTAGGATTCTAGGACCCTCTGGATCCATCTATTTCCACATTCTTTCTTACCTCTCTCACCTAGAGTCCCAATAAGAAGTCTAAGTATCTATGCCAATCTCCGGCTAAGTGAAGATTTTCAGAGGACATCTCTGTTGGGCTAGTGTCCAGTTATAAGTGAGTATATGCCATGTGTATCTTTCTAGGTCTGGGTAAACTCACTCGGGATGATCATTTCTAATTCCTTACATTTGCCTGAAAATTTCAAGTTTTCCTTGTTTTTAATAGCTGAGTAGTATTCCATAGTGTAAATGTACCATAGTTTTTTTTCCCATTCTTTGTCTGAGGAACATCTAGGTTGTTTCCAGGTTCTGCCTATCATGAATAAGGCTGCTATGAACATTGTTGAGCATATTTCCTTGTTGTGTAGTGAAGTATCTCTTTGGAATATTCCAAGGAGTGGAATGAGTTAGCCTGATTTAGATTTTTCTGAGAAACCACCATATTGATTTTCAAAGTGGCTGTACAAGTTTGAACTCCCATGAGCAGTGCAGGAGTGTTCTCCATTCTCCACATCTTCACCAGCATGTGCTGTCACTTGTATTTACTTTCTTAGCCATTTTGATGGGGGTAAGATAGAATCTGAGAGTCATTTTGATTTACATTTTTCTCTGATGACTAAAGACATTGAAAAGTTCTACTTTTAAATATATTTTATTAATTTATTCATATTACATCTTAATTGCTATCTCATCCCTTGTATCTTCACATTCCTCCCTCCCTCCCATTTTCTTTAAGTGTTTCTCAGCCATTCAGTATTATTCTGTTGAAAATTCTCTGTTTAGTTCTGAAACCCATATCTTAATTAGATTATTTGATTTGGTGGTGTTTAATTTCTTGAGCTCTTTATATATTTTGGATATTAGTCCTTTGTCAGATGTAGGGTTAGTGAAGATCTTTTCCCAGTCTGTAGGCTGTCGCTTTGTTCTGTTGACAGTGTCTCCTGCCTTACAAGAAGCTTCTCAGCCTCATGAGGTCCCATTTATTAATTGTTGACCTTAAGGCCCATGCTCTTGGAGTTCTTTTCAGGAAGATGTCTCCTGTGCCAATGAGTTCCAGGCTCTTTCCCAATTTTTTTTCTAAGAGATTTAGTGTCACTGCTCTTATGTTGAGGACTGTAATCCACTTGGACTTGAGTTTTGTGCATGGTAGTGAATATGGATCTACTTGCATCTTTCTACAAGTAGACGTCCAGTTAGACCAGCACCATTTGTTGAAGAGGTTATTCTTTTTCCAAGAAATAGATTTGGCTTCTTTACAAAAAGCAGGTGTTCATATGTGTGTGGATTTATTTCTGGGTCTTTGATGAGCTTCTATTTTTCAACCAGCTTGTTTCCATGTCAGTACCATGCTGTCTTAATTATTGATGCTCTATAGTACAGCTTGATATTTGTAAGAAGATTCCTCAAGAAAATATTTTATTCTACAGGATTGTTTTTGCTATTCCGGGTTTTTTTGTTTTGTTTTTTTGTTTTGTTTTGTTTTGTTTTGTTTTTCCATATGAAATTGAGAATTGATATTTCAATGTCTTTAAAAAATTGTGTAGGTATTTTGATAGGGATTGCAATGAATCTGTAAATTGCTTTTGGTAAGATGGCCATTTTTCCTATGTTAATTTTCCTAATCTATGAACAAGGGAAATCTTTCCATCTTCTGATGTCATCTTTAATCTCCTTCCTCAGAGACCTGAAGTTTTTTCAAAACAAGTCTTTCACTTGCTTGGTTCCTAGATACTTTAGATTTCTTGTGGCTATCATGAAGGGTAATTTCCCTAATTTCTTTCTCAGCATATTTGTCATTTGTATACAGGAAGGCTATGACTTTGTTTTAGAGTTAATTTTGTTTCCAGTCACTTTGCTGATGGTCTTTATCAGCTGTTAGAGTTCTCTGGTAGAGCTTTGGGGGATACTTATGTGCACTATCATATCAGCTATGAATAGGGATAATTTGACTTCCTCCTTTCCCGTTTGGATCCCCTTGATCTTCTTTTGTTGTTGTTGTTTGTTTGTTTGTGTTTTATTTTTGTTTTTTTTTTGTTTTGTTTTCCTTTTTGTTTTTTGCTCTAGCTAGAATTTCAAGAACTATATTGAAGAGACATGGGGAAAGTGGGCAGCCTTGTCTGGTCTCTGATTTTAAAGGAATTTTCTTGAGTTTTTCTCCACTTAATTTGATGTTGGCTATTGGCTTGCTATTATGTTTAGGTATGTGCCTTGTATCTCTGATCTCTCCAAAACTTTAAACATGAATGGGCATTGGATTTTGTCAATTTTTTTTTTTTTTTTTTTTTTTTTTTTTTTTTTTTTTTTTTTTTTTTGTCTTCTAAGGAGATGACCATGTGTTTTTTCTTCCAATTTGCTTATGTGGGGAATTACATTAATGGATTTCCTAATATTGAGCCATCTCTGCATGACTGGACTGAAGCCTACTTGGTCCTAGTGAATGATATCTTTGATGTGTTCTTGGATTCGGTTTGTCAGTATTTTATTGAGTGTCTTTGCATCAATTTTCATAAAAAAATTGATCTGAAATTCCCTTTCTTTTTGGGTTTTTGTGAGGTTTAGATGTCAAGGTGACTGTGGCCTGATATAAGAATTTTGATGACATTCCATCCATTTCTATTTTGTGAAGTAGTTTGAAGAGTATCTGTATTAGCTCTTCTTTGAAGGTATAATAGAATTCTATGCTGAAAACATCTGGTCCTGGGCTTTTTTTGGTTAGGAGACTTTTAATGCATCTTCTATTTCCATAGGAGAAATAGGACTATTTAATTTGTTTATCTGATCTTGATTCAATTTTGGCAAGTAGAAACAATCAAGAAAATCATCCTTTTCCCTTATATCTTCAATTTTTTTGGCCTATATGCCTTTGAAGTAGGATCTTATGATTCTTTGTATTTCTTCAGTGTCTGTTGTTATGTCTCCCTTTTCATTTCTCACTTTGTTGATTGGGATAGTGTCTCTCTGCCTTTTAGTTAGTTTGGCTAATGGTTTATCTATCTTGTTGATTTTCTCAAAGAACCAACTCTTGGTTTTGTTGATTCTTTGAATTCTTCTCTTTGTTTCTAATTTATTGATTTCAGCCTTGCATTTGATTATTTCCAGACGTCTACTCCTCTTGGGTGTTTCTGATTCTTTTTTTCCCCTAGGGCCTCCAGATATGCCATTAATTTGCCTATGTGAGATGTTTTCTATTTCTTTATGAAGGCACTGAGTGCTATGAATTTTCCCCTTAGCACTACTTTCAATGTGTCCCATAAATTTGGGTATGTTGTTTCTTTGTTTTCCTTGAATTTTAGGAAGTCCTTAATTTCTTGCTTTATTTCTTCCCTGACCCAGGGGTCATTAAGTAGAGAATTGTTTAGTTTCCATGTGTGTGTAGTAGGGTTTTTGTTTGTTCTGTTGTTGTTGAAATCCAACTTCATTCCATGATAGATATTATTTCAATCTTCTTATATCTCTTGAGGCTTGTTTTGTGGCCTACTATATGATCAGTATTGGAGAAGATTCTGTGAGGTGCTGACAAGAAGGTATAATCATTTTTGTTTGGGTGAAAAGATCTGTAGACATCTGTTAGATCCATGGGATTCATGACATTGGTTAGTGTCATTATTTCTTGATATAGTTTCTGTTTCCTTGACCTATCCTTTGGTGACAGTGGGCTATTGAAGTTTCCCACTATCAATGTGTGGGGGTCGATGTGTAGTGTAAGTTTTGTTAATACATATTTTATAAATGGGGGTGCTCTGGTATTGTGAGCATAGATGTTCAGAATTGTGATGTCATCATACTTGACTTATTTTTGATGATTATGAAGTGTCCTTACTCATCTCTTTTGATTAATTTTGGTTGAAAGTCTATTTTATTAGATGTTAAAATGGCCACAACCAGCATGCTTCCTGTGTCCATTTTGCTTGGAATACCTTTTTCCAGGATTTTATCGTAAGTTAATATCTATCCTTGAGGTTGAGATGTGTTTCTTGAATGCAGAAGAATGTTGGGTCTTGTTTATGAATCCATTCAGTTAGTTTATGTCTTTTTATTGAAGAATTGAGACCATTGATGTTGCAAGATATTAATGACAAGTCACTGTTAAGTCTTTGATTTTGAAGTTGCTTGCAAAAGAATGTTTGTGTGGTTATGTTTTGAGACAGTGGTGTTACTTATTTTTGTGTAATTTTGGTTGTAGTTTGTCACTTTTGTTGGAATTTTCCTTCTAATAACTTCGGTATGGCTGGATTTGTGGATAGGTACTGTTTGAATTTGTTTTTGTCATGGAATATCTTGTTTTCTCCATCAATAGTTATTGAAAATTTTGCTGGGTATAGTAGTCTGGCCTGGCATCTTTATTCCCTTAGGCTTTGCAGGACCTCTTTCCAG
This sequence comes from Acomys russatus, assembly GCF_903995435.1. NCBI lineage: Eukaryota > Metazoa > Chordata > Mammalia > Rodentia > Muridae > Acomys > Acomys russatus. The sequence continues at coordinate 50,508,337 of NC_067138.1, read as the reverse complement.
GCCCTTCTGGCTTTTATGGTCTCTGCTGAGAAGACTAGTGTAATTCAGATCTGTTTGCCATTATATGTTGCTTGGCCCTTTTCTCTTTGCTGCTTTTAGTATTTTTCTTTGTTATGTATATTTTGTTGTTTTGATTATTATGTGATGGGAGGATTTACTTTTCTGGTCTATTCTATTTGGTGTTCTGTAGATTTTTTGTATGTTTATATGTAACTCTTTCGTTAGACTGGGGAAATTTTTTTTCTATGATTTTGTGGAAAATATTTTCTGGGCCTTGTAACCAGGCATCTTCTCTTTCCTCAATGTCTATTACCATCATGTTTCAATTTCTCATGGTGTCCTAGATTTCTTGGATGGTTTGTGTCAAGAATTCTCCAGATTTTAGATTTTCTTTGATGGTTGTTTCAACCATGGTTCTACCATAGTATCTTCTACTCTCAAGATTCATTCCTGCATCTCTTGAATTCTGTTAGAGAAGCTTACCTGGGTATTACTTGCTTTCTTCTCTAAGTTCTCTTCATTGTTGGATTTCTTTTGTCTATACTTTTATTATTCTTTCCATTTTCATCTTCAGTTCGTAATCTGTTTTATTGATTTCCTTCATCTGATTGTTTGTATTTTCCTGAATTTCTTCCAGTGCCTCTCTGTAGTCCTGTTTAATGTCTCCAATATATTTGTCTTTATCTTCTTGCACTTGATTATGGATTTTATTTGTTTCCTCCATTATCATCTTCATTACTATGGATTAGAGGTCATTTTCTTGTGTTTCAGTTGTGTTTGTGTTCTCAGGGTTGATTTCTTTGGCAAAGTTGGGATCTGGAGATGCCATATTGTTTTGCTTTTTGTTGTTTATGTTTTTATGATAGTGTCTAGTCATCTTGATGTCACTGACATTGGAAAAGTTTCTGGTGTCCTTCCCTGGATCAGGTAAGTGACCTGGTTTCAGCTCTAGGGGACTTTACTTCCACACCCTGGGTTCCCAAATGCGTCAGCAGAGCCTGGTGTTTGAGGTAATGGTAATGTAGATAAAGCTGGTTATTCTGCCTTTGATTTAGTTTGAAAACCCTGCCCTAGGGCACTGGCACTTTGGGGGCCTAGCCTCAGTCTGCTCTAGATTGTCAGAACACCTCTAGTTTCTTGGGCTTGGCTAGGATTCTGCCTGATCAGTCCAGAAAAGTGGCATAGGTTCCGTTCCACTTGAGAAAGCACATACTGCCCTCTGGTTTGTGGGAGTTGGACAAGCTTCTCCTGCATCAATTCAGGCTGGTTCAGTACCATCTGGGCATGCATGGGCACTCCCACTGGGTTGTGCCAGCTGGTCAGGCTCAGTCAAAACTTGCAGAAATGGCTCTATAGGTTGGGGTGAGTGGCTAGTTTTCTGCCCAATCCCATCTGGCCAGTTCAGACCCTACTGAGAGTTTGGAAAGCCCTGCTTAGTTGTGATGCCCAGCCAGGCACCTGCCCAATCTTCCACATCTGATCATTTCTGCCGAAGTGTGCAGGAACAATCTACTGGGGCTGTGATGGAGCTGTTTGCCCAATCTGTTCAGACCTTTTGGCCTTAGATCAGTAAACCAGAATGTGTTTTTTTTTGTTGTTGTTGTTTGTTTGTTTGTTTTTTGTTTTTGTTTTTTTTTTTTGTGGTTGGTTTTTTTGGAGCTGTGGCTGGAGGGGTTGTCCACAGCTACCTGGGGCACCATGTAGGTACTGGGTCCCTTTGTGGACTGCTAGGCCAAGGTTCACACTCTCCAGTCACCCTGCGCAACAGGCCAAAAGATCAGTGAGGGAGATAGAGAGTGTGGTGCTCAGCTCTGCTAGGCTTTGCACTTTGTGTTGGTGTGGTCTCCCACCCCTAGGTCTTTCTCAGGATTCAAGAGTCAGTCTGAGGTCAGACCCACCCAATCATTTTCCTGCAATTTTCCCAGGCCATCAGCTCCAAACTGGAGTTATACTGCCCACAGTTCAGCCTCAGATACTTAGTCCCTGATATAGCACATGGAAACATCACACTGGAGGGTACAGGTCCAGACTCTGGAGATGAAGCACACCATCCTTTCTGGGCCAGTTAGGTGGCCTGAGACCCAACCCACCTGTGTTCTGCACTTTGAGGACCCCTCTCCCCTAGGGATCTCCAGAATTTGTGATCTGTAATTCCCAGCCTGGTCCATAGTCTTAGTCCTGAAGACCAGATATCCTGTGTGTTCAGCACTATCTTGGATCAGTCACCAAGTCCCATTTTTAACAGATTTACTTATGGCATAAATACAGTGATGATGTCAGTATTAGCATGTGATTATGCCTTATAGTAATGTTTTTCTCTCCCTTTATAAAAATGTTTTGTTCCAATGTGGAGAGATATTGATTCAGTTCAGTTTACTAATAATTATTCTTTTGAATAAACATCAAAGAACATTCTCACACAGTGTTTACACAGCATGGATGTTTTCTTTTTGATGTTGCTGTTTGCATCTGCTTTCAAAGAGAGAACAAAGGGGTCCCAATAAAGGTAGTACCATATCAATAGCTGTTTTTTCTAATAATATATATCACATCACAAAAAAACCTCACAATGAAGTCAATTTCATTTGACCCTAATTTCTTAGAAGCCATCTACTGTGGTAGCTTAAAACCTTGTCTCATGTGCAATCCATCTTTAACATAATCTAGATTTGATTCTGCATTATAACCTTAAGTATCACTGTATGGAGAGCATCTGTGGAGTCCTGCTTTAAACTTGTTCAGTCCTTAGCAAAGAAAATCTTTCATTCTGAGTTTTGACTTTCTGGCCTGCTTTCTCAGTCATCTTTTGTAGACTTGAACATGGTGGGATTGACTTTGAATGTTAAGAGTGATGATCTTGTCTGATATTGTTAGGATAATTTCTAGGGAAATTAATAACAGAGGTTAGAATGTGAAGTAAATATGGAGTATCTAACATTTTGAACGTTTCTCTTTTTATAAGGCAAGCAAGAGAGAAACACTTATATATAAATTCCTATAAATTTTATAGAGCACAATTTAGCTTTATTTATTTATATATGTATATGTTAGTTAAAGAATAATTATATCACTTTCACCCTTCCCCTCCGTCTAGTCCATCTCATGTCCCCTAGCTCAAACTTTTTCTATATTCTCCCCTCATTCTTGAACTGGACGCTTGAAGGTTAGTTTTTCTTTGCTTATTATTGACACTCACTTAGAAACACATACATAGACATGCATAAGGATACACCAAAAATATAAATACTACCTCTTGATTGTGTTTTGTTGTTTGTGTGTGTATGGTTTTAAGGTGGATCATTATTAATTAGATAAGCAATTAGAGGTCTTATCCCTGGGAAATAATACTTCTCTCTCTTACAGAAGTAATTGGTTGAGTATTTTCTTTGTATATGTATGAGAATCCCACTCCCCAGCACTCCCCTTCTCATTGGCATGTCTATTGAGATTGCCATTGCTCTGGTCTTGTTCATGCATTCATTTCAAGGACAGACTATTTCAAAGAAGTTTCCTTACATTTTCTTACATTTTCCTACCACTTCTTTAGTGATATTTCCTGAGCTATTGAAACTGTGCTGTAGATGTGTCTACTGGAGCTTGGTTCCCCCAAACCTAGGCATTTCTAAATATCATTAAGATGTTTTTCCTAGTGGTCTCCAATTTGTAAAGAGATATTTCTGTGATAAGTGATGGTATCTCACTGAGCTGTGTGAATGAGAATAAGGTTTAGAATATAATAAGAAATTGTGTTTATCTAGCAAAGTGTTGGTAGTATATTTTCTTCTAACATACATGATATAATTGTTGTCGTTAAGGGTTACTGCTGAATAACCAGCCTTTTGTAGTTCTTTTGGAACTCTGCTTTGCTGGTTCAACTCAGATTTTATGGCTTAAACTCCTTTCCAAGCTGACTAATTCAATTAGGCTTTTCTTAGCTTCTCATTTGAGTGCTCTATTTGGAAAACTGTCCTTGAACCCTACAAACTAAACTACACTGAACTAAACTTCATTGCACTCATTCCCATCTGACTGCTCAACTCAATTCCATGGTACTGAACAGCTAAGGAAGATAGAGACTCCTGTAAAAATACAAGAAGTAAACATTGAACCCCTATTCTGATCTAGAATTTGTGTGCCAATTTTCCTTGGAGAATTATCTTGCCATCTCCTGTAAAGTACCAATGAATGTCCTGGCCTCTGAGTCACTGGAAGTCAGTGAATCAATCTTAAAGACTCAGGAGAGTGCTCTGGTTGCTCAGATAGGACTGATGCTCCCTGATCAGGGAATTTTAGATTCAAAATGCTATCTAGCATTAAAGTAACTTACTTTGCTATCATATCTGCCCTCTGATTTCCTTCAGCTACCAGGCTGTCTGTTTTTTGGTGGCCAGGACAATGAATAATGGCCAATTTAGACAGTAGCCGTAAGGCTGCCAGTAAGTCAAATATCTCCTGTTTGTATTTCATAGTTTTTCCTTCAGCAGTTGGTAACTCTTTTCCCTGATAAATGTCTTCATGAACATGGGCTGTTGTAAAGGCATAGATGCTATTATTATACACATTTGGCAGTTTACTTTTCCCAAATCAAGGACTTTGCTCAAAGCGATAAGTTCCCCTTTTTGGGCAAAAGTGCCAGGGGGCAGGGCTTAAGCTGAAATTGTCTCAGTCTCAGTTACTGTAGCCACTTCTGTGTACCACTGTCCATCCCACACAAAGCTGCTGCCATTGGTGAACCAGTAAGCCTCTACATCTGACAGAGGATTATTATTTCCTGAGCCTATACACTTTGCTCAGGACTCCGGGACAGTCATGTAGCAGAGCTCCCAATTTTGGGTCAGGCAGCAGAGAGGCTGGATTCAGGGTTGTACTTGGGAGGAATTGGATGAATGGGAGATTTAGGAGCAAGCTCTGGTAGGGTGTCATGTGTGCATTGCTCAACCACTGGTCCAGGGGCTGTTTGAGACCTCCCTTGATGGCATAGGGTGTTGAGACAAACAGTTCCTGTCCTAATGTCAACTTTTCTGCATCCTTGACCAGCAGAATAAAGAGTACAATAATTTACAGACAGCAGCAGGGGGTGAGCCTGCTGCTACAGGATCAAGTTTTGGTTTGGTTTGGTTTTTGTTTGTACAAGTAGGAAAAAGGTCTGTTACATGGTCCCAGAGTCTGAGTTAAGACCTCTTTCATGATCCTTTTTCTTTCATCAAGATACGGGTGATAATTTCTAGATCAATCCATTTGTCCACAATTTTCGGGAATTCCTCATTTTTAATAGCTGAGTAGTATTCCATCGTGTAAATATACCACAGTTTCTTAGTCCATTCTTCTACTGAGGGACACTTAGGCTGTTTCCATGTTCTGGCTATTATGTATAGAGCAGCTATGAACATGGTTGAGCATATGTCCCTGTTATGTGGTAGGGCATTTTCTGGGTATATTCCAAGGAGTGGGATGGCTGGGTCTTAAGGAAGCCCTATTCCCATTTTTCTGAGAAAGTGCCAGATAGCTTTCCAAAGTGGTTGTACTAGTTTGCATTCCCACCAGCAATGAAGGAGTGTTCCTCTCTCTCCACATCCTTGCCAACATGTGGTGTCATTTGAGTTTTTGATCTTAGCCATTCTGGTGTAAGATGGAATCTCAGGATCCTTTTATTTTGCTATCTACAAGTAGAACAATATGATAGGCAGATTTGGGCCCAGGGGTCCCGCTCAAACTAAGGCACCAGCCAAGGACAATACAGGAGGTAAACTTTAAACCCCTTCCCAGATCTAGCCAATGGTCAGAATATTCTCCACAGTTGAGTGGAGAGTGTGATACGACTTTCTCACATACTCTGGTGCCTCACATTTGACCATGTCCCCTGGAGGGGGAGACCTGGTGGCACTCAGAGGAAGGACAGCAAGTAGCCAAGAAGAGACTTGATACCCTATGAGAATATATAGGGGGACGTAATCCCCCTCAGGAACAGTCATAGTGGAGGGGAATAATGGGAAAATGGGGGGGGGGAGGAATGGGAGGATACAAGGGATGGGATAAACATTGAGATGTAACAAGAATAAATTAATAAAAAAAAAAAAAAAAGAAAAGGAAAAAAAAAAAAAGATGGAATCTCAGTGTCATTTTGATTTGCATTTCTCTGATGACTAACGGGAACAAACATTTCTTTAAGTGTTTCTCGGACATTTGGTATTCCCGAAATTTGTGGACAAATTGATTGATCTAGAAATTATCATAATGAGTGAATTCACCCAGAGGCAAAAAGAGACAAACGGTATATACTCACTTATATCAAAACACTAGTCCAAGGGATACGTACCATGAAAATCTTTACTTACCAAGAAAGTGGGTCAGAGGAGAGGATATCTGATTGAGACTTTAGGCAAGAGTAGCATGGAAGAAAGAGGAAATAGTAGGTCCCACAGGGTCCTAGAAACCTACAAGAAGAACTTTATGACAGGCAGATCTGGATCCTGTTGTCCTCCTCAAACTGTGACACCAGCCAAGGAGAATATAGGCAGTAAGCTTCGAACCCCTACCAAGACCTAGCTGATGAACATGATATTCTCCACCTTTGAGTGGAGAGTGAGATCTGACTCTCACACGAACTCTGATGCCCCTTTTCTGACCATGTCCCCCAGATGGGGAGACCTGGTGGCACCCAGAGGAAGGATAGCTAGTTACCAAGAAGAGACTTGATATTCTGAGAGCATATATAGGGGGAGAAGGTCTCCCTCAGTCACAGACATAGGGGAGGGGAGAAGGGGAGAAATGGGAGGGAGGGAAGAATGGGAGGAAACAGGGGAAGGGCTAACAATCGAGATGTAATATGAATAAATTAATAAAAAAAAAACAAAAAAAAAAACCATACAGGTGAAATGCTTTTGTCATATTTGGCAGCCAAATTTGTCATATTTGTCATGGTTTGGACAGGCAAGAGAGTCCTTTTGATCTGGTTAATGGATTGCTCTTGTTCCTCTGCCCAGAGGACCAGTTCTTTCTCTTTGTTGGCTTCATAAACTGGTTTAGCTAATTCAGCAAACCTAAGGATCCAGAGACAGCAAGAGCCAGCAGACCCCCAAAATTCCCTGACCTCTCTTTGGGAGGTAGGAGTAGGTCTTTTTAGGACTGTTTTTTCCTGGCATTTGATAACCAATGCTGGACATCCTTTAAGATGGAACCCAAGTAGGTCACTTCTTTGTTACAGATTAGTGTCTTTTTGGCTGCTGCTTGCTACCCTAGAATACCTAGGGTGGTCAGGAAGTTCTCAGTGTCATTTTTGCATTCTCACACATCATTCACAGCTATAAAGATGCCATATACATATTGTATCAGGGTGAGGGAGGCGTGATCTTTCTGGTACTCACCCAGCTTCTCATGTAAGGCCTCATCAAAGATGATTGCTGAATTCTTGAATCCTTGAGGGAACCTGGTCCAGGTTAACTGTCCATTTGTTCATTCTTCTGGGTCTTGCCACTCAATTACAAACAGGGTGTCACTCTGTGGCACAAGTGGTAGGCTGAAGAAAGTGTCCTTTAAATCTAGAACTGAATACCAGACTTGGGTGGGGGGGAAGGGAGCTTAAGAGAGTATATGGATTTGGCACTATAGGGTGTATGTCCATAACTCACTTATTGACCTCTTTTAAGTCTTACATAGCTCTATAATCACTGTAGTTGGCTTTATTCACCAGGAGAGAGGTGTTTTCAAAAAGACTAGTGTAGAACTAATATTTCTATCTGGAGGAGGCAGCAGATATGAGGCATGATGCTGTGGCTAGCCTCCTCTGACACACCTTATCTGAGCTGCTGTAGCTCCCAGCTTGAGTTCCAGTTGACAGCTTTCACAGACATGAGGACTAGTTATAGAGGCCTTGTTTGACAAAGTTCCAGAGTCTTCTGACTGTGCAGCATGATATCTAGACATCAAGAAGAGCTGTTGAGGCTTTGCTGGATAAAGTTCAAAGATCTCCAACTGATCACCACTGCCCTTAAATGTTATGTATTGTCCAGGTGTAATATTGTCTAATAACATAATTTTGAAATCTAATTTTTCTTCTAAAACTTTATTTCTCTCTATTTTTCCCTTTGACTACGAGCCTTAATAAAATTCACACAGGAAACTTTTTCCCACAGAGAATGTTGGAGGAAGCCATCTGACCAAAGGCTTGAGACAATGACTGATAGAGTTCTTGGCTCTGACTGTGTCAGTAGGAAAGTTAAGACCTTAACCTAACAGTATTTGGTTCGATACTGTTAGATGGAGAAAACTTCTTTAGAATCTGTTTTGAGAGCAATAGAAGGTGGCCTTGGAACATCATGCTTTACAGATAGCTTACAATAGAGGACCTCTTGGCAGTTAGTCTAGGATTAAATAACACACCTGTTGGTTTGAGACTGGGAGTAAGTCAAGTTTTTCTTTATTAGAAAACATTTAGCTCAAGCTATGTTGCTATAACAGTCATGTAAACACAATGGCTTTAGCCCAGGGAATTTTATGATTAAATTTTCCAAAGTATATTTTTAAGAAATAATAATCAGGTTATAGTGACCACTGTTTAGAAATTGATTGAGTTTTTGTTATATGCTTTATTGTAGGTTATAGAGAACTGTTTGTATTTTGTTTTTAGACTGTTCTGTTGCTTTATTGATTTTTAATGCCCTAGTAATTGTAAAAGATGAGAAAAATTAGGATATAATTTATAATGAAAAAAGTTGAACTTCACTTTAAATAAAATACTGGGTTTACTTAATTATACTAAATAGCCTACAGTACCACTTTCAAAGTATTGGAAGAAAACCTTGTATTATAATTGAGTTGGATCGGTACTATACCTTATATTGGAGTAGAAATATATATAATGTGTGTGAGGAATAATCTAAAATTTGAATTCTATACCAATGTATCAAAATTAGACTTATTTTTGCATCAATATAAAATTCTATACAAATTAATTAAAAATAACCTTATTTGTGAGTAACAATTATTAAGGCCTTAGGTTGAGGAGTAGATGTAATAATCCACTATTTGTCCTGTCATCCCTACATATTTCTGTATCCCCATTTTTTCTTTTCAGTTCCTATATCCTTACCTATGAAAGAAAGATAAAGGAAAAGAGAGACATTTCTGAGTCCAACCTGTTTTTCTTTCTGTATAAGACCAATAATAACTTACAACCAACTCCTGATAAAAATAAGCATCTGTAGCCCAAAAGGGCAAACAGAAACCTACACCACTCCCTCAGAGGAAATGGGACATCATTCTTTTAAGGGTTCTTCAGACTGATTTAAGGCTAAATATACTTTTGGCAGGACCCAAATAAAATTGGGGAAGATGGTTAAACAAGCCAGGGATAGCATTTGTGGTCCTTTTTCATAATGTTGAGAAATTCCAGTATTCTGTTCTCAATGGGTATACTGTACCAATTTGTTACCAACAATTGGATATCTTACTTGGAACAAATGGCTATTACCCAAAAATGAACATGCATTAATGTTCATTGTGGATTGTGCAGTACTATACAATGAAATAACCATTAATGATTTCACTTTGTTCTCATTTGCCAAAATTCTAAAACTCTATATGATGTCCTTGTTATGGCTGGAAAATAGCTCCTGTCAAAGCTCCTGAAGTTTTAATGTTCTCAGAGATTTCTTCATAGTGTATTGTTGATGTTATTTCAAATAAAAGAGAGTAAAATTTAAGCATTTTTCAGGCAGATTGAGCTATTCCCTGTTTATGTTAACAAATAAACATATTTTAAACTGAAAAAATACTGAGGTTGGCCTAATGAATGACAGCAAATAAGACAGAGAAAGAAGGACAGTAAGCATATGAAAGAGAAAGAAAATAAAGTTCTTGTGGGTTTTAAGACCTTCAATTTTTACTGCATATACCTTGGTCTTGTATTTCTTTTTGTCTCTGTTCCTTAACAGCTGGTTGCTTTATCCAGTTGCTCCCCAATGGTTAGTTTTCCTTAATCAGATGTTCACTGCCTGCTCAATTCTCCCTGCCTCAGATCTACCAAGGTCTCTTCTGTCCTCTTTACTGTTCTTAGAGTTAGCTTGCAGGGAAGGAAGTGAGTCCTTTTTCCAAGTCTTAGCCCAAGCATCTGAGAAAAATTTCAGCCAATCAGATGTTTCAGCAAAGGAGGGTTGACTCTGGTGGAGTCTATAATCTTCCTTAATTTTCAAATTCAGGACATGGGCAGGGTGAGCTTGTGAATCAGTGACTTGTGTCCCCTGGGTGTGAAGGAAATATGAGCTCCAATTTTATTTATGAGGTCTCTGCCTAGCGGTGGGATTACATACTCTGGGAAGCATGCAGGAAGTACTATGGATGAGTGTGGAGAGAGAAGGTCTTAGAGGGCAAAGGAGCACCATAAGAAGACCAACAGATCCAAGAAATCTAGGCCGATCGAGCCAGTGGAGACTAATGCCCCAACCAAGGACCATACATGGAGAGGACCTAAGCCTCCAACTCAGATGTAACCAATATGCAGATCACTCTCCATGTGGGCCCCCTATTAAGGGGAATAGGAGTTGCCCCTGTCATTAGTTCTGTTGCCTGTACTTTGATCACTTCTCCCTGCTGGAGTGCCTTACCATGCCACAGAGGAAGAAGATGACCACTGTCTTGATGAGAATTAATAAGCTTTGGTCAGTTAGTGGGGGAGAAGGGCTC